>NC_057940.1:9212838-9537838 GCF_018555375.3 Anguilla rostrata | reverse complement strand
TGTCCCGGGCCCTGGAGGAAGGGAGAGGGGGCCCAATGGTCTTTTAAGTTGTGGTAAATATTATTGTCCTGGGCCCACAGATAATATAATAATATCCCCCCACAGCCCCCGCTCCCACCCATCACCCCATCTAACCCCTTCTGGCCACCCCACCCCACCCCACACACACCCTCACCCGCACCCCACCCCCCCAGCACCCCACCCACACCCTCTCCTGCACCCCACCCCCCCTAGCACCCCACCCACACCCTCTCCTGCACCCCACCCTGCCTAGCACCCCACCCACACCCTCTCCCGCACCCCACCCCCCCTAGCACCCCACACACGCCCTGTCCCGCACCGCACCCACCCTAGCACCCCACCCACACCCCACCCCCCTAGCACCCCACCCACACCCCTGTCCCACACCCCACCCCCCTAGCACCCCACCCACACCCCTGTCCCGCACCCCATCCCCCCTAGCACCCCACCCACACCCTGTCCTGCACCCCATCCCCCCTAGCACCCCACTCGCACCCCAGCAGCCCCCTCCCCCAGGCCTGGCATGACCCCAGAGCCTGGAACCCGTGCTCCTCCACCAAACAGGCAGTAAGAAGAGGAGCAGCTCTGTTCGTCCCGGGGCTGTTTGTGTTCCAGCCAGCCCCACCCCCACCCCCGCCCCCGCCCCAGCGTCCCAGCCCCAGCGTCAGCGAATCCAGCCCTCCTGAGCCTTTTCCAGGCATGCCTCTCGCTCGTTAATTACCACCTGAGTCACACTTTAATCACCTCTTTTTCGCACTGGCCCCGGGTCCGGCCCTCCGCGCGGGGGCCCTTGTGCGATCGCACGCGACGGCTGCGCGGCCCGCGTGTGATGTGTTACCGTTACCGCCAAACACGCCAAGCCGCGCTCTCTTTAACCGGCGGGGAGAGTTCAAAGCAGACCGAACCTGAATCACCTGACCGGTCCAGGCAGGTGCAGAGGAATTCCTCCCTCTCCCTCTCTTCCTCTGTTTGTCTCTCTCTCTCTCTCTCTTTGACTTTCTCTCAACAACAAAGTTTGCGGCAAGTTAGTCGTGGACAGAGAGAGAGGCGAAACATAAGTACAATAGGAGACGAGCTGAAGAGCTCGACAGCTGAAACGCTGAAAGCTTTCACTGTGTTTGGGTTGGTTTGTCTGTTGTTTTCGTTTGTTGTTTGTGCTTGGGACCAGTGAAGGGGAAAAGTGAAGATTTTTTTTTAGTTTGTTTGTATGTGTAATGACCTTTCTCTCTCTCTCTACTCTCTTTTTCTTTTCTTCCCTCTCTCTGTCTATCTCGTGTCTCTCTCTTCCTTTCTCTCTCTCTATCTCTCCTACCTCTCATTCTCTCTGCGTCTTTCTCTCTTCTGCATTTATCTCTCTCTCCTTCCCTCTCTCTCTCTCTTTCTCTCTCTCTCTCTCTCTCTCTCTCTCTCAGATGTAAATGAAATTTCTCAGAACCCACTACTGTGGGCCTGCAGCCGTTTCCTAGGCCTGAGCCTAATGAACTTCTCTTTCCACATTAAAAAAAAAGAAGAAAACAGGCAGGGCGTGTCTCTGGGGCGAGTGACGGGGTCGCTTCGCTCTTCCGTGAGGACGCGCACAAGCGGGGCCTGTGTGCGCCCCTGCGTGCAAACTCCGAAAGGTCAGCGGCGGCGCGGTGGCGTTAAAAAACGCCCGAATCAAAGATGGCGCCACTGCCCAATTATCTCCTCTTTCCACGGCCAGAATGGAAGGAGGAGTGGGCTTTCAGAAGACTGTACGTCAGAGTCCTTTTCTCTCTGTGAGAACGCACGCAAAGCTCCGGACCAGAGCTCACCCCCCCCCCCCCCCCGAAAAAAGGTCAGCAGTCACGAGACGGCGTGGAGAGCAGGCGCCCCGGCGAACGATGGCGGCACTCGATAGCCGCCGCCGCCGTCGACAGAACCAGATTGTTGCGTAAGGGGCCGGAGGTGGTTTGCGGCTTCCCTCCTCCCTCCTCCCTCCTCCTCCCTGCTCCCAGCTCCCCAGACCCCGGCTCCCGGTTCCAGGCCCTGGCGGCTGCCCACGCAATCCTCCCTGGCACCAGCCTGGTCGGGACGCAGCTCCCGCTCCGGGGGGAAGAGAGAAAACTTTCCTTTGTTTCCCCAAAATAGAAGGCTTCTCTGGAGCGGCGCGGCCCTGTGGCATGGCTTGGAAGGGGGGGGGGGGGGTTAGGGTCTGTGGGTAGCCGTCACGGAGACCAGCATTGTTTGTGCGTCGTCAGCCCCAGAGGAAAACCTCACTTCCAGTATTGTTTTTTTTCAGGTTTTTCTTCTTTTCTTTTTCCTTTCTTGCGAGTGATTTTGACTTCCGCACGCTGCGATTATTATGTGTTTTTATAAAAAAAAAATTTTTCGCGAGGCTCAGGGAATTTCGGAGGGACGATTCCCATGGTTTTTTTTTTCCGATGTCCCGTCTGCAACGCGTGTGGTGAAGAAGGAAGTGGAGGTTTTTTAGCTGAGGGGGTGGAAAAATAAAGTCACCACTTCACTCGGGAAACTGTGCCTCAAACCAATATCCCAGAATTCAAAGCGGTCCCTCGCTATCACGCAGATTGATATCAGTCGGAATGATGAAATATTTATGGCCAGTTGATTGAGGAAATATATGTATTCCAAAATAAATCCTTTGAAAGTCTAATAGTCTTTCAGCTCTTTTGGTGAATTAGTGCTGAGTTTGAATGGGATTTGAGGCTCATATGGACCCCAGCTGACACAGAAATGTTTGGATGGAAAAACAGAACGTTCTTGTAAATATTCATTTATAGGGCTCCGGTTCTGAGGGATCAAGCTAAGTTTAGTTTCCACGGCCGTTCAAGTTTTCCTTTCTTCACTTCCAGGTTTTTGAACAACTGGGAAAGTAACGAGGGGGGTGGGGGGGGGCAATACGTATGTAAATTAATATCAACAAGCAAGTGATTTACAACATTTTGGGTGAAAGGCTTGATTCCAGTAACTGTGACAGTGCGCCAAGCTCAATAAGTTTTTTTTTACCTTAAAGATCAGTGGCCAGTGTGGACCTTGTAAACCGGAAGACATGCTATTAGTATTTAAGACATTTTTCATTAGAAAAAATGTTTCACAATACATAACAGTTACATCTGCTAGTCTAATTCTTGCATGTATACACAAACAATTTAGTTCAGTGTGCTATATAAACCTTGGAGTTACAACTCTAGTCTATCAGCCAAAATTACATTTTCTTCCTCACAGAACTTTTGTTACTTTTGTAAGAATGTTACTTTTCCATTCGTACACATCTGTGATTCCGGTTATCAGAAACCTCCGAAATTGTTTCCCAAATAAAAGTGAAGGTCGAAGGCGACAGATGAGCAGATTGGAGATTGGACACGGGCCCTTTCCCTCGGGCCTTTCTGTTTTCCTAAGCAATCCGCCTGTCTTTCAGGTTTGAAAATACCTCCGGATCTCAAAAAAAAACGGGCTGTTTTAGCACAGGAGCACCTCATTTGTCCTTAATGACCGAGCGCTGCCTGTGAGCTAATCTCCCCTGTCACCGGCGATCACCGTCAGGGGGCCGGACTTAAAAGAGCCCCCGTCAGCTCCCGTGCACTCGAGATGGAGTAAAAAAAAAAGGGGGGTGGAGGGGGGGGGCGGAGGGGATTTAAGATTTGGCTAATGCCTCATGGGCTGTGTGGGTAGAAGGGTGCTGGGGAGACCTTCTCCCCGTGTGCTGTGATAATGCCTGTGTCCGGCAGGTTTATAGACATTCCTTTATTTCATCAGATCTAATCGGACGGGATGTGTCACCTTGAGGTCCCCAAGGTCAGAAATCAGACCCCCATCCTCCCCCCCCCCACCTCAAACTAGGTCTGGGGCCGTCCGGAATTACTGTCAGAGAAGCTTGTTTTCGCGACCTCTCACTCAGCGGGAATCAAAGCGGGGTCACTCCTCCGGTCTCTGTGAGCATGCGCACGTGTTCCTGCACCCCCTGAAAATGAACTATGTCTTCGATCAACTCTGATGGAGTAGATTTTACACTGATCAAGTATATGTGATCCCTGCTAGCCTAATGTTAATGTTGTTAGTATCGAATCCTCTGCGCGTTTACCCGTTTGTTGGTGTCTGTAAACCTTTTGATCTTTATGTTGACCTTTTGTTCGCCGTGCTTGTTGATTATCTGTGTTTGCCGATAACCTTCCATGTTCAGACAGTTATTGTTATTCATTAATCAGCAAAACTGGTGGTTCATTTTTTTTGAAGCTTTGTTTGTTTTTCGTAAATACCCATCTATGTCTGTCCCTCATTTCTTCCCACAATTTCAAGTCGTAGCGACAGTTTTCCCATTCTACTCGAGGTGTTTTTGCACAGACTCTGAGTATGCAGAGATGTATAAACCCTTAGGTATTTGCATTAACACACACACACACAATTTACACCATTTTTGAGCTGACCCTGGATCATTTTAAAGGGGTTTGGAGGGGTTTGGAGGGGGTGGGGGGGGGGGGCGCAGAGAGGCACCCAGCAGCAGCAGCAGCTGTTGTGTCCGCTAAGCCTCTCCAGGCCTCTCCCCGTGCTCCTGGATTACAGACCATGATCTCATGACCGACGCACAAGGAGCTGCTGCACAGGAGCCCTCTGATGAGGGACCTTCTGTTTGCTCCCCGCCTGTCCAACTGGAGCTCTACAGAGGCTCACCTGCACCGAGGGCTCAGCCCCTGCCTCTCCAGCCCTCCTGCCCTCTGGCAGCAGTACGTTTGGCTTCGGTTTTCTTTCATTTTTTTCTTTTTGTTTGCTTGTTTGGTTTATTTATTTTTCGTTTGTTCTTTTGTACATGCTGCCGAAAAGCAGAAAGCAACCGTCGCTGCAGTGCAGATGTGAGTCTTCTCTCTTTCTTTCTTTCTTTCTTTCTTCTACCTGCAGAGGCCCCGGCAACAGAGGGGAGGAGCTAAAACAGTCGTTGAGTGCGAACGTCAAATTTCGAGAGGTCCTCGGTGAAATCTACACCCCTCTGGTTTCTGTCCCCGCAGTTTCACTGTGGGGATGCCACACGGGCCTGGACTCGATCCCCCATCTGTCACTTAAACATTAAAATCATTTCATCGTTGTTGTTTCCCAATGAACCTTTTTTTTGTTGAGAAAAGTCGGTGGAAATCACTGTCTAGCCGTTCAGGTGAAAACCCAGCTACATTTAGCTGAGAGGTGGAAGTGTTCTAGCCGATTAGGACGAAATGAGGCTATATCGTGGTAAAACCTGAGCTACAGTATATTGGGGGTTAACCAAGTCTATCTCTCAACTCTGGATTTCCACTCATATACTGTAGATGTCTAGATTCCTGCTTTTGCTCACCGGATTCTCTCAACAGACAAAAGTCTAGTCAGTGACGAAATCACAAAAGTAACTCATCAAAAGTGGCACCATCCAAGATATTATTTTCTATTAAAATGTTGTTTCAGACCTTTTTTAATTCCTTTACTTATACAGTATTTGCTCCATCCTCCTCCTGAACGATTGTAATGCTCACAACAATTAGATAAAGCCCTGTTCATGTGAGCAGGAGAAGAAAAAAAAAGAGATGCTTTTTCGATTAAGTTACCACAAACATTACCGTCCGTCCTGACTCCAGAGTTTCAGACAGAGCTTGCATAATAATCTGCAGCATTGTGCTCGTATGGGGCGTGCACCCTCATCACGCTCAAATTAGATTTGCGTAACTCGCTTTGGCCATTTGGAGAATTCAATTTGAGTGGAGACGGCAGCGCAGAGATGGCGGTTCGATATGACCGTGCGTTTGAGTTACAGTCTCGGGGAGGGAGATGTGTTCATGGGGGCTTCTGCAGGGGAACTGACCCCAGATCACTGTATCTTACTGGTTCATCTACTTACTTCTGGGTGGGGATCTCTAATGCTGCTGATCCAGGTTCAGTAAATATTTTAATTATAAAGAAAATAACTCTTTATAAATAACCCTAACCCTAACCCTAACTCATAAGAAGGAACCATTGGGCCCTTGACCAAAGCCCTTAACCCAAAAAAACTGCTCCAGGGTCTTTACCCCTTAACTTTTTCCTTAACTTCACTTATTGTCCTTAACTTTGGCAACTGTGCACAATTTACCGAGTTCAGCAAGTGTCAAGGCCAGCTGTGTTTTTGAAGAAAAGGTGCAATGCTTGCGTTTGCCAGTAACTTACATTTAAGGAAAAACACTGATTGAATACAGGTCACTATTTTCCCCCCCCAGCCTGTTTGAGCCTTACTGGACACCTTCGCTGGGTGTAACACCCCCGCCATAGTCACGTACTGGATGTCCTCTTCCCTTCCTGGGGGGGGGAAGTATTTCACCAAGAGGGGACAGAGAACGATAGATCTCCGTGTTTTTCTGCTTCTCCTGAGTGAGAACAGGCAAGCGGTTTCAGCTCTTCTGGGAATCCATGGCCGTGAGACGCTCGGGAGAGCCAGCGTCCGTGTGGGACCCAGAAAATCAGTTTGTCATCCAGAGACTTTGCCACACACAGGCAGCTGCGTGTGTGTGTGTGTGTGTGTGTGTGGGGGGGGGGGGGTTGTACTTTCTTTGCACTTTTTCCTTACTTTCTTTCTTTCTTTTTTTCGTCGATATTTTTTGTAGCCTTGTTGCTGAATTAACTGCTCTGTAACTGTTGTTTCAATGTAATTTGGCTAGTTTAGATGCCGTGTGTTTCGTACCAGGGCAAAACCTTTGGTTTTGTTCCAGTTATAACCCACAAAACCTGCTACGCATGATGCATTAGTCAGCTAATAAATCTATTTGTCATTAGAGCTAGTTCAGGCCACAGCGCATGACGTTCGGCAGCAAATGAGTCATGCAATTTCATAAAATAACATGGCACCCATTAAATGCAATTTCCTTTTCGCGAATACATCTGTAACATCGCAAATTAGTCATACAAAAATAAACTTCTACCCATATAAAAATAAGCAAACATTTTAAGCCGGGCTCTTGTGGCCGAATAAGCTGATATTGCACAAACCTGCCCCCAAAACACCTCATGTCCCACGTCATTCTTGGAGCCTTCTCTCCTGATTTTTTTTTTTTTTTTTTTTTAGCATTGAGAGCTTTCTTTAATCTGCATAGCCGGTAGTTTGCGCAAGTGTGTTTCTTTAATGAGAAAACAGAATCCTGGCAGTCTTTTTTTGCTTGTCATTACACTACCAGAGACATTATGAAACCCCAAATGGAGCTCTCATTTTTCTCACTAATGTCGACCAATCCCTGCGTTTTTTCACGGAGGGAAAATTGTTTCGATTGGTTCAAATGTGTCGGTGATTGATGGCTTGCTAAAGTTCCACCCATTATGGGGGTCAGTGCCTTCAGCTATCACATATCCAAGGCTGAACATTTTTAATCACACCATTTTTACATTCTGTCTCTGTCTCTGTCTCTCCAGTAGGACCCTTGTAAAGAGCCTCTCTCCGCTGGATCTTTTTCTTCTGGGACCTGCAGCGCTAATGTCGATGGATAACAGCGTCTGCAGGGGTCCTCTTCCCATTGAACACTTAAATTAGATAAATAAATCAGGGCCAACCAGCTTTTTTTTACCCCATAAGACGTCAAGACCAACAAAAACGTCTGACGCCGGGCTCAGCTTCTGTCTCGGACAATGAGGCGGCGTCTTGAACAAATGACACCAGGGAAGAGTTCATGGTCACGACAGGAGAGTTTAAAAGGCAGGTTCAAAAGGTTGCCCCATCAAACTACCCCACCCCCCCGCACCCCTTCCCCGCTCTCTGTATCTCTCTCTCTCTCACACGGACGCACACATACACACACATTAACAAACACGCACTCTCTCACACGGACACACACAATCACCCATGCACACACACACACACAAGCCAAATCTCATGCGCACACACACACACACACACACACACACAAGCCAAATCTCATGCACACACACACACACACACACACAAGCAAACACTCACGCACACATACACACACACTAACAAACAAGCACTCTCTCACACAGACACACACAATCACCCATGCACACACACACACACACACACAAGCCAAATCTCATGCACACACACACACACACACACACACACACACACAAGCAAACACTCATGCACACTCATACACACACACACACACACACACCATGCCTCTCCTTCCTACTAATAGGAGAATTGCGTTTTTACCTAAAGGGCCTGCACACAGTAAAATGGCGTTGCTGGGCTCCGTGCCCTGAGGCTGAACCTGATCAGGGAGTGAAGTGCAGGGTGAGGGCATCATTCAGAGAGCTCCAGAAGCGCATCACTCCCGTCTCCAGCCGAACCTCTCCGTCTGCAGCCAGACAGGCACCAGAGGATTCTTTTTATTTTATTTCTTTTTCTTTTCTTTTTGTACTGTAGATTTGCTTTGCTGCTGCTCTGATACTGCACTGGACCTTGCGGTCCAGGCATTTCCCGTTGTTATCGCTAATTTAAAAAAGGCTGTGTCGTTTACTGTTTTTATTATTTAGCCGTTTGTGCCAGGTTACCACGCACGACCCCCATATGACAGAGTGATTTTATTACCAAGGGTTTATTATTAATTTATCTTTTCATTGTTCTGCTATTTTTAAGCTCTTTAGGCAAAAAACAGTAATAAAAATACTTGCTCTGCTTGCAAGGTAGCAAACTTCCAATGGTGTTAGTTTTGAAAATATCACCTGCAAATGTGAATACCCATGCAGTTGTGAATAACAGCAATAGTAATGTATAACTTTAGAAGCAATAGGTAGTACTGTTTAAAAGATGCTTGGTTTTTTAAAATTCTTTGACCGGCTAGATTTAAGGTGGTTTTGGACTACGGTTTGTCCTGTGTTACTTCAGTGATCTTGCACCAGTGCGTGCCTTTATATCAAACTCATTGAATAACTGGACAATACCAGGAATTCCACTTCCAAATCTGGTAACAAAATTTTTGCACCGTTGCTTAGTTACCCCTTTCACACCAAAAGCGATGCCAGCGAGCAAACGCCGGGAAGCCTGCTGGCAATCTTAAGACACTGTGAGACAGGGGTTAAAGTTCACTCTCCTTGGTCACATGGGCAAACCCAGGGTGTTTCAGGCAGACTGGCGGGTAGCTAGCTCCTCCGTGGCACCAGTCAAGGGCGACCGAGGACAATCGCAGGCCTCTGTGGTTTCGCCCTCGGGAGGCCTGAACAATCTCATACTTTTCATCCTCGATCCGCTGCGCAGTGTGGGCTACAACAAAGGAACCGGTTAGCTTCTTGCTGGCCTTAATTTGGCAAGTGTCGGGGCCCGGTTTATGAGGTCTTTTGCGGGGGGGGGGGGGTGTGGAAATACCCTGGCGCAGTCACAGTCCACGTCAATTACACCGGCTCCTGTGGCCCCGGGCACCGAGGGCAGAAAATTTGGATAATAACCGTCGGTTGTTTTCGACGCGCAATTATGAGACAAAGGTGAGCTTTTCACGGGAGCACAGAGGACGCGGGAGCGAGCCGCGGGCTCCACACAGGGGCATTGTGGGAGTCAAACGCTTGGCCGTGGAGCCAGGCTCGCTTTATTACAGGGGGGAAGAGACGGCGGGAGACTTCAGAGAGAGAGAGAGAGAGAGAGAGAGAGAGAGAGAGAGAGAGAGAGAGAGAGAGAGACACAATGAGGGTTTGATCTGCGTTTTTGTGCCACAAACGATCCCTGCGGCGCATCGGAGGTGCGTTCAGAAACGTATCGCTAACAGAGTCTGAGGCACAAGCTCCACAAAAATCTGCAGTTTTTTAAGAGAATGAATGGCCGCACTTGTGCGTGTGCGTGTGTATGTTTGTATGTGTGCGCTTGTGTATGTCGCTTTGTGTGTGTGTATGTGTGCGTGCGTGCATGTGTGTGCGCGTGCGTGTGCGTGCATGTGTGTGTGTGTGTGTATGCGTGGCTGTGTGTGTGTGTGTGTGTGCATGTGTGTGTGTATGTGTGTGTGCGTGGCTGTGTGTGTGTATGTGCGTGTGTGTGCGTGTGTGTGCTTGCGTGCATGTGTGTGTGTGTGTGCGTGGCTGTGTGTGTGTATGTGCGTGTGTGTACTTGCGTGCGTGCAGCCTCAGTCTTGGCTGAATTGATCAGATGCACATGCAAAAAAAAGACAATACAGATGGGCAAATGGGATGCGATCTGATCAAAGGACACGGCATGCTGTGACAGACTTTGTTCCTCCCACAATGACGGTCTGTCTAAAATGTCTCCGCCCTTGTTGCTGTACTTATTTTTATTTCCCGAGTGAAGTATAGAGAAGATCGAAGAACAAATGACACTGTAGAATATGTCAGTTATATTTTAAAAATCATGAATGAATGCATTACAGATTACTTAAAAAAAACCTTGTGAAGGGTAATTAAACATTAATAAACATTAGTAAATGTGTTATTAAGAAAGAAGCAACACTCCGCGAGGTTACAGTGTGTTGCAATGGGAGCGTGTGTAACTACTGTATATAACAATAGTTCAGAATATAATATTCTGTTTGATATTTGTTTCATGTTGTAAATCTTGTTATTGTTTAAAGTAAATCATTTTTGCCCATATGTACTGTATTCCTTTTGGACAGAAGCATGTGCCAACAAATATATATTAAAGAAGATTGATCAAGTTATTAAGCTTTCTATCAATAATATAATAATTTATTTAATTTATATAAAGCATTGAGCTTAATATTAAGTATTTATAACTGCCCCATATTAATGCACCATATTGATTTACAGTGTTACGCAAAGAAAAAGCGAATGCTTTTCCCCTTAGTTTTTTTTTAATTTTTTTTTTTTACATTACATTACAGGCATTTAGCAGACGCTCTTATCCAGAGCGACTTACACAACTTTTTACATAGCATTTTTACATTGTATCCATTTTATACAGCTGGATATATACTGAAGCAATTTCGGTTAAGTACCTTGCTCAAGGGTACAACGGCAGTGTCCTACCTGGGAATCGAACCTTTTGGTTACAAGCCCAGTTCCTTACCCACTGTGCTACACTCCGTACATGTTTTAGCAGTGCTTAGTGAGGGCAAGTCATATTTGGGGGGAAATGAAGGGCAGGAATGTGTTATTTTAAGGTGAAGAGGAAGCCATACGGCTCTGTGGCCCATTCAAACTGGAAGACTAAAGCTAACTAGGTCTACCAGGGTATAGAAGTTTGATAGGAAAAGCAGGTGTTTTACTGGGAAAAAAGTGCTACTTTTCAAAATCAATATTGCAGTAAAGATAATATTAGAAGAGAATGAAAAAAGAATGAAATAGAAAAATTAAACCAGGCCAAAGAAATCCCTACTCCATCTCTGGTGAAATACATAGGTCTTATTGGTTTGCAATATATATATATATATATATATATATATATATATATATATATATATATATATATATATATATATATATATATACTTTTGAAATGTTACTTTGTTTATGTTTTTCAAAATTTTAAAAAGAATCTGATGCTGTGTATTATGCTTATACTTGTAGTTTCCAACTGAGCTATAGAAAACTCGCATAGTTGGTAATCACACCCTATGGTATCTCACTGTGAAAGACTTAATTTCCCAGAATACACTTTACTTCTAAAGCACCATTATTTTACTCAGCTGGAGTTTAATCACCTTATGACGTATGACTTGGAGTTTATTTCATCTGCATTATATAGTTTTAAAATAACTGTTCACCCAAATCAAGGACTAACCCTTGCATCTCCAAAATATGATCCTAATCTTGTGGCAACCTTAACAGTAATGTGAACCATTTATTTTGTAATCAGAAACTATAAATGAGATGTACACAGTTGATTAATGTCTAAGAGCGCGATCACCGTCTACTTTCATACTTGGGGCTGTGTGTGTGCGCACATTACACGTTTGAGGTTGTGCACTCATTTAGAGGAAGGGAGAAATGAAAAATGAGCTGCTGAAAAAGTGGAGTGGGCCTTACGAGGTGCCAGGTGTGAGCTCTACCTCAGACCCCGACGCGGAGTGGACACGTTACAGAATAAGTACGCCTCGACGGTCAATTAAAAAAAAAAACTTCTTTAATGCATTTCATTTTTCCTGGAAACGGTTTTCTTACTGAAACGAAAATACACGGAGAGCGGGAAGGAATTCAGCCGGATCCCCGGGTGACTCGCCGTCCGCCAATAAAAACAACGGGCCAGGCCCCGTAGATTAACCGTGAGGCAGCAACATGCCCCCCCCCCCCCACACCTCCCAGCCCCCCACTGCTCGTGACACACGGCCCCGATACTGCGCACTGCACTGAGAGGGCTGCTAAGATTACTCTTTAAGGGCTCTCCTCCAGGATAATTCCCAGGGCTTCGCAGATCCAGCCTCATGGGGGGGGGGGGTGGGGGGGGGTGCTCCTGCTGTTACTGATGGGCTATCACGCCACCTCACACATCACCACTTCAGTCTCCTAGCCCTGGATCAAGCCTTTCCCCTCTGGGCCAGGGGTATTCAACTGTGACGTGAGTGCGTACGGGTTATAGTAGGGAGCAGTGCAACATCATGCAACAGTGAAAATTTGAAAATACAATAAAAAACAATAAGGAGAAAGTTAAGAGTGACTGTCAAGCAACTATTTGTTGAATGCAGCTACTGCCAGGTGTGTGAGAACACACAATTGGTTCCCAATTGATGGCGTGTCATTGAGAAATTACACATGGGTTTAGTCAAGCCTAATTTAAACCATGGGCAATCTTCTGTCCTGGAAATATGAGCCAGTTTCCTTTCTTTATTGGAATGGATGTGGACGTATTGCAGTTCCAGCGTGATTGATTGTTCCTGTACATTTATTCATCAATGACTGCGACTCACATCCAGGCGCGGATTACAAAACCCAGAGAGCCAGTCGCTGCTCAGGCCCTGGAGGTACGTTTGACACCACAGGTAAACAGAATTAAACCCTCCGAGAGGAAGTCCAGTTTGCCTTCATAACTAAAGCTCCTTGTTAGCCAGAGGCAAGGTGCCAGGATGGTAAATGGACTGCATTTATATAGCGCTTTTATCCAAAGCGCTTTACAATTGATGCCTCTCATTCGCCAGAGCAGTTAGGGGTTAGGTGTCTTGCTCAAGGACACTTCGACACGCCCAGGGCGGGGTTTGAACCGGCAACCCTCCGACTGGCAGACAATCGGTCTTACCTCCTGAGCTATGTCGCCCCATAGGATGAGGATCTCACTCGTGCAACTTCCAGCTGAGCCCCGTGGCTCGGAGTGGACGTGCTGGTGGGCAATGGAGACCCTGTGGGACCCTCTCATGGGGAAGTGTAGGATAATGGTTATGGAATCGGGCTTGAGCTGGAGGTTGCAGGCTCAAATTCCAATTGGGGCATTGCTGTTGTAAGCTTGAGCAGGCTACCCGACCAGAATTTATTCAATAGTTATCCAAATGTCCAACTGTATTGTACTTAAGATAACTGTCTTTGAATAAATTAAAGAGAGAAAAAAGAATAATACTTTCTATGCATGGTCCAGCGAAATACTAATTCATTTTTTAAGTTTTTTTTTCTTTTCTTTTGCCCCTGCCTGTCATTACAAAGTCCAAAGCCTGTTGCTGCGAGAAAATGAATAACACTTTTTCTTATCCAGGAAAACCTGATACAAGTGTGTGTGTGTGTGTGTGGTGTCAAGCATTATGAAATGGTGTATGCATTTTCAAATTCTTTATAGTCATGAAATGTTCAGCATAATCCCATGAGCATACATTGATGCTTAGAATAAGTTCTTAGAAAGCAGAATACACAATGAAAGGTAATGATCTGGTTTTCTACGAATAGAGTGGGCGGAGTCAGAAAATGTTTGTTTTGTACGATGTTTCATTGAGTAAATACTGGTTTGTCACTATCGGTGCCAACAGTTCACACACAATATCACTGAACAGATTTTTCCTTTGACTCATTAACATTTATAAACTGTCGCCTGAACGCAGTCCAAGCAAAGCAACCAGTAGTGTTAGCGTTTGGACTGTAGTTTGACTTTAATACCAAGGTAAGGCTACAGCATCGTTTTTACATTAATTACCGAGGAGCTCTTAGACTCTCGAGGTAGCCCGATATACTCACCCTGTATAAATACAAACATTACAACTCCCTGTCGTTGGCAAATGTATGAAAATAAAAAGGAAGGATGTTAATAACTATTTCCCTTTGAGCGCACATAGTGAAAATATTCAGTGTTTATTGAAATGTGACATGGTTCATATGAGTTCAAGAGGGACCAAAAGTACTGTTTAATAAAATGTGCTCAAATGAACTAATTGGAGTCGATTTAATGGCCAACATTTTACTGTGCGCCTTTCTCAAAAGATAGAAGCAACATTATGTTTTATACAGCTAAGATACAGACTGAAAGCACGTACATAAAGTACGTCCACGCTCAATCTTGGACAAAACCTGGGCCGTCTTCTCCATTTTAGTTTGAAAAGTTGTCGGTTGCACTGCAGCCTGCGGATCCCTGTTCCTATTGGCCGTTGCTCTTTCCCGAGGCCTAATGAGAAAGCGGACTAGGAAAGGAGAAGCCGCAGCGGCTGGATTTAGCCGATGATCTCAGAGGGGGGGGGTGGGGGGGGGGGGGTTGATTGATCGCAGTCCCACGCCCGCCACATGTGCTGCTGATTTACGTTTCCTCCCCGTCGACGTGGGTGTGGCTGGTGCTTCTGCAACGTATAGGCCGTGTTCCCATAACTGCCGACAGCGGAACCCGTGAGCCGCCCTTGTTCGCACGTCCGGACTCTGAGGATCTCTATGGTAAGAGCGAGGCGTGCGCTCGATTATCCCGTGTCATGTCAGAACGCTTCTCCCGAAGTCGCCCTGTCATGTGGGAGAACTCTCTCTCTGAAGGGGTTCTGTATGTATAACGTACGCGGAATGAGGCGCGATTCCAAAATGCGTTTGTGTAAAAAAAAAAACAAAAAAAAAAACCCATTAAACACAACGAACTGAAATGACCTGTCAAAAAAAAAAAAAAAAAGAGAGATGGAAAGAGAAGCCGTATAAATGATATATGTTCGGGTTTTATGGTGCAATAAAAAAAATACATTTATTTGAAAACTACAGGAAATCACTCAAAGACTACAAGAGGTTCGGTATTTGTCTCGCGTGGGACCTAGATGTGCCTTGCAAAACCAGAGACGAGCCGATCGCAATAATTGAATAGTTGCTTTGAAAGTCGAAATCTTTGATCCCCCGCTTTGATGTTTAGCATTAGTTTGGAGAATATTCCTCTTTATTTAGCTGAACATTGTTGTGGATGTCATCGTGCTTTCCCATTGAAAATGACCAGAGAAAGCACTTGACGTTTGTCTTTTTGAAAAAAAACTACCATTGCCACTGTTTACCACATGCAACAGACGGGACAAAGCAGTGTAGCCAATTAAAACATCAATCGCAGACCTGATCAACCCCAGGCCTCCCTACACAGGCTAAATGCAATGGGGTTGTGAAAGTCTAGAGGAAAATAAAGCAGTTTTTGATTTTTGTACCACTTGGCTTGCATTGAAAAGCAGAATGAAATGCAGTGTCAACGGGCACGGCAGATCTGGTCCTGGGTGCTCCTTTCGACAGTGTGGTACTTTTCTAACTTTTTTTCATTTTTTTTTTTCATAAAAAAGAAAAAAAACTAAGTACTATAGCAGAGGATGGTTAAAAAACGAGAGAGAGAGAGAGAGACATTCATTACAGTTATATACAAAGACGTGCCAGGGATGTTTTTCAGAGTCTACCCTAACCACAGCAAATAGAAGCCTTCTCGACGGTCCTCCCTGGACCGCAGCTATCTTTTGGAAGTTTAATGAGAAGGATGGCCTCAACCAACCAGGGCCCGCATCCTGTGACAGGGAACTGGAACTGGAACTGGAGCGGAGATGGGAGCTGACAGGCAGAGAGAGCAGCTGCGGGAGTCAGGAGGTGGCCATTTTAAGTGCATCCCACAGCATTTATGTCATTTCCTGTGTCCTGCTTTGTTCCCTCAGTCATAATGACAACGTGGGCAAGGCAAAGGCCACGGAACTGAGCCCGGCACTGGAATCCAGAAAAACAAGACTGCAGGGAGAAAAAAGCAGTTAAATCCTCCTTGTTTGCAGTGAGTCTGTAGTTCATATTGATGTATTTAACTCTGATACGATCATACACCACACAGGCACAGACACACACACACACACACACACACTCTCACTTAACCTCAGATTATGTAGGTCCTCTAAAATCACGCAATGCTTACAGCATTTCCTACATTATCATTACCATTCAATTCAACTGTGCTTCAATATAAAGTCTAACGTTTTAGCTTCGTCTGATGAAACAGGGCACGGCTGAGTCTGAGCAGTCATTTCTCCAGTTCTCCAGAGATCTCCAGTTTGGGGGCCCCACTCGCTGAAAGACAGAAAAATTTCCACGGCGGTTTAACCATGACCAGTTACCTACAGACGTGAATGCCAGTGGGGAGAATCTGGTGACTGTCTGATATGTGGCAAGAAGCCAGTGGCTATTAAAATATATATCCTTTATATTACACAGAGAAAACAGACAGACCAAAAAAATATATATATTTTCAGAAAAGAAAACAAATGGAAGCTCTTTCCATGATGATGCTTAAAAATACACCAACCAGAGCTCGTTATTCAGTAGGGTGTTGATGATCGTATCTGTTGGGCATGGTGTATTTGAACAGACAGCCAGAGGACTGACTCATGCAGTTACGCCAGAGTTGCCAACTGTTGCACATTAACCAAGCCGTCCCAAGTTTTGGACTACCCAGATTCGGTTTACTGTTGGTTAGCAAGTACTGCAAAGGTAACACATTCACTAAATAACCAGCAGTTACTAGAATCTTTTTCTTTTCTTTTTTTCAAAGAGGACATGTTTTATGATGAGACTACCTACACTCAAAGCTAAATACTGGGTAGGAAGTCTGGCCAGGAAGTCTTAATGAAATAAAAACCTGTTCAGAGACAAACCAATGAAATATCACAATAACTTTAATCCTGGCGGAGGTTCTTGCTTTGAGGCAATCTCTTTTTTGTGATCATTACTGGAAACGGATTCGCCCAGGAGCACAATGGCAACTTTGTAAATAGTTGCCCTTCTTTTTGTCTCCTAAAGAATCCATCATACAGCACCGTCTGGAATTAGTCCCTCAAAAGATCATGTGCACCGCAAATACGCAGACATCGCTGGGTCAGATCTGTCCGTCTGAGCAGATAAAGCCCCGCAGTCCGCCTGACGCTGTTTTTTCCCGGGGACTCCCGACCCAACCCTTCGGTTCGAGGGCGTTTTTTTGTAGAGCTCGCCTCTCACACACAAAAAAAAAAAACAGAGAAGAATGCCTGCAGGGTCAAGCTATCGATAAGCATCGGGCGCGTGCTCGCGGCGCCAGATAGCATCAAACGTCTCCTCGGCGGCGGCGTGACCGCGGCGTCCAGATTAAATAAATCCCCACGGTTTCGCAAGATTAGGGCGCAAAAGACCCGAAAACAAGATGCATAGAGATGTACGATGTCGACACTGCCAAGAGAGCACAGATAGGATTGTAGAACTATTAAACAAAGAATAGCAAAACATTAGACAAATATGACACATGCAAGCCTTTAATTATGTGATGAAACAATATAATGTTAAATAATATATAAAACAAGATCAAAGCCATTTATAATACACAGAACAATACAAAAATATATCAGACTGGTAAGCCAGTATGAGCTAATACTGCCCGACTACCATGACCACAGGTAAAGGCTGTAACTATATACTCTTGTAAAGACATTTATTTTCTTTAATTGTTTGCAAATTTAGATCCACAAGTCAGGAAGTCGGGAAATCCCCAGAACACAGGCACTGCTGCATAATTTTGCATAATTCAGGCAAAGAAAATAAATATATATTTGAAACCGCAGTGATTTACTGTGTTTTCCTCAGAAGTTGAAGCCGTATCTGATCTTGGCTGACAGGCTTGGCACAGGCACGGAACCCGCCTGCGAGGCTTGTGTAACGAAGGCTCGCTTGGCACTGTCAGTGACAGGATACAGGCTGTTTAGGGCTGAAGGCTAGTGAGTGTGTGTGTGTGTGTGTGTGTGTGTGTGCGCATGTGTGCGCATGTGTGTGTGAGTGTATCAGTGTGTGTGTGTGTGCGTGTGTGTATGTGTGTGTATACGTGTGTTTGTGTGTGTGTGTGTGTGTTAGTGTATCAGTGTGTGTGGGTGTGAGTGTGTGTGTGTGTGCATGTGTGTGTATGTATGTGTGTGTGTGTACGTGTGTGCGTGTGTGTGTGCATGTGTGTATGCGTGTGTGTGTACGTGTGTGTATGCGTGTGTGTGAGTATGTATGTGTGTCTGTGTGTGTGCTTGTGTGTCTGTGTGTGTGTCTGTATTCACTATAAAACATATATATAGGGCTTTCAAAGGATGGTTATGATCTCAGTAGTCAACAGAACAGTTCTAAATGTTTATAAATTGAACAAAAATAAATTTAGTTTTGATCTAAAGTTCCTGCTTAGAAACATTTTTACAACTTACACAACATGCTTCCCCTACCCCTGGGATCAATTTATTCACTCTTCAGATATGAGGAGCGAAATTAGAACCCTACACACACAGATATCTCACGTCCTTTCAACACAGAATTCATTAGCGAATCAGAACGCCGGAAAGCAGTGAGCGAGCATGTGATATTCAACACGCGCGCCGAACGCAGCTCCTGATCCAACCAGCCTGAGGGTAACCGATGACCCATGTCTCTTCACTTCCTCTCGTCTGCGCTAATTAACAAAAACACATCCACCACATAGGGCCATGGACCTCAAAATATTGCTTTTAACTCCGCCCCAAACCTGTTTGTACAACGTCCGAAAAAATAATATCGCCCCGCGGTGACTGTTCAGGGGAAAGAACGCCACCGGAAGGTTCTCCTATTGTTACTGTTCCTCCGTGGAAACAGCTGTCTGAGGCGACAGGTTTATGCCGTGGTTTACCCCTTTCCCCATCACGCCCACACGTACGCATAGCGCGGGCCTGGACTCCGTTCTCATCCCCGTTCTCACGACGCAATGCAGCAATCGCTATCTCTTTTTTTTTCTTTCTTTCTTGGAATGTAAAAAGACGAGAGAGACAGATAGCAAACGTGGGAGAGACGGTTAAAAATAAAAGAAAGTATGATGGTGTGTGCGTGTATGTGTGAGTGAGTGAGGGAGTGAGAGAGAGAGAGAGAGAGAGAGAGAGAATGACTGGAAAGAGAGAGACAGGGAGGGTGCCTTCTGATAAGAAGCTTTGTCTGCTGATTGGCAAAACTGGCTCCAGAGTTGTTTTGGCTGCAGATTACAACACTGTGGTTCAAAGTCCTGTCCTTCAGAGCTTTGATAATGTTGCTGTCTCTAACTCAGAAAACATTACTGCTAATCACATTATGACATCTCTGTTCTCCCTCAGAGAGAACATAAGGAGGACTACCGTAAGATTGAAGATCCTCTCTAAATCTTGCCCCTTTCCATTGCACTGCTCATTACCATGTCCAACCACATAGAAACAATAATAATAAAAAATAAAAATAAAAAAAACAATACTAGTACAATACTATAGTCTGCATGGATGGTGCTTGAACCAATCACATGCCAAGATTTTATATCACACAATTCTTACACACTGCCAACTCTGCCATTATATTTTACTTGAGAGACTACAATTACCTTTTACATTGCCATTTTGAAGTTGAAAAATAGCATAAAAAGACAACTAATTGTATTCATGTTTGATTATGAACAGTTTCTCCAATTTATAAACTGATTCAAAATTTTCAAAGTCATTTCGAGTTGACACTGTCAGATCTGTGGTGCATGCGGTAAGGTTAAAAGGTGGCATCACTCCATTGGAAAGTTTTACCTCAAAACTGACCGCTACTAAATCATTTGAGCTCAATAGAGCACTAATTATGATTTCCCTAATTTCATATGAAATATGATTCAGAAATGCATGCATCATTTGCATCAAATACAAAAATAAACTCAGTGAATTGTTCACCAGGAAGGAAATGACAGTGAAGCAATTAACAGTAACTCCTCTCTGATCACACCGATGTCATTCAGCGAGGTGTCCCATTGGCCGAGCCAGCGCGGATGAGAAGGGGGGGGGGGGCGTCAGAGGTCATCTGGCGCGCCCTCTCGCTGAACTCTGCACGGTGCACCGCTGCGCTTGCCGGCCGAGGGGGGCGACGCGACCTAATGAGAGAGGGGCGGGGCGGGAGGGGGGCGGTCCTGTGCGTTCGCCGTACAGGATACGCAATGGCGGTTCCTTACAGCGTGTGCGTCCCAGCGCCATTCTGTGCGTTATCTGCTCCACCTGCGCTTTGTGACGGGCCACCAAATCCGGGCTGGGACCTCCCCGCCACACCGTAAAACGTCCAGAGTTAATTCAACTCTAGCAGTGTTAATTCAAATCTTAACGGAGAACACTGGGACCATATTCCAGGGTGGGACCAAACATGATCTGTTATGAGTTGAATTAACACTGATGGAGTTGAATTAAGGTTGAACATTTAACTGTGCGGTCTTCTACAGTAGTGTGGCCGACAGACAAGCAGGTGGCGGCGCAGAACTGCGTTGTGGGTACATCTTCTGCGTGCCTGGATGGGCCTGAATTGTGAAAATGAGCCCTCTCTTTCAATCTTTTTGCCAGCAGAGGCCATGTTCGCTGGAACGCACTTTCGCCCACCACATCATCCTCAGCTCGGTCCGGAGCTTTTTCTCAAAATACGGAGCCCACAAGCCACACAGCGGTGCCAGAGTTTACCTACTCCCCGGCCAGTGCGGTTTAAAGCTTCAATAATTGTAAATTAAAAAAAAAAAAAACAATAAATAAATGATTATGCCGTGTGTCACAGGACTGCTCCGTTCAGATGTGTGATAAACAAGCAGAGGTGGTCATGGCAGAAGCTACCTGGCAGCTACTCAGATCGGGACTGTGACAATCCTGTCTGTGAGGTAGCCACCATTATTCAGCAGTAAGCACTGTGCGGTAGCCACTCATTGATTTGAAGCACTCATTGTGTTTTTGCCATGGAAAGTGAACCATTTGATTTACTGAGACAACTCAGTGATTGATAGCGCAGGCTTAAAATCCGCAAGAACAGATGCTGCTTAGTTAATATAGGCTTTTAAAAAACATAAATAAAATCATTATTTTAAAAATATATTATTAGTTAATACATCTGTTGTAAGTAAAAAGTAACTCTTTATTAACAGTGGGTCTTATAGAGCATTCCTAATACTTCTACAATAAGTGCTACGTGATACATATTGCATTATAAACACTCATAGGGATATATGAACGCTATAGTTATCTTATAATTTTTTATAACGTGACATGCCATATCATTACTGTCATGATGCTCATCATTACGCATTTCATAATCTTATTTCTGTTATGATTTGGTTGTAATGTTTATTGACGCTTATGATAAGGGTTATGCAATCCTCAGGGGCAATAAAGGTGTTATGAAAACCCAACAGAGTTCAACCAAGTACAGAAAAAGATCATTCTTGTGGGCATGTGCAGTAGTGACTGTTGGCCACAGGTTTTACATGAGGGGCAGCTACAAACCGTGCAATGCAACAGCAGTCATTGTGATACCATGAGAACCTCTCATGCGTTCTTGCTCTTTTTCAGATGAAGTCCCTCTGACAGCACCGCTGGCCTGAACGGTCGCTCATGTCTGCCACCTGCAGGACAAACAGAGGAAATGTTTTTGAGCATCATGAATAAAAAATGTCCTGTCTACCATACTGTCCTACTGACACATATTACATACTACAGGTTTCAGCAAGAACTCATACCTAAATTCTCAGTGAGGCAAAGATGCATCTTTGTTCTCACGTCTTCTAAGATAATATGGCTAAAAGTATCTGTCAAATGCCAAAAATTGGATGTTAAATTCTGTAAGGCAAATATAGACATTTTCTCTTTCGTTGATCCCTTTTCTAAATAATTATGAGGGAAATACTCAATGATTACACAAGAGACATGTGGTAGCTGGCTTATTTACATTGGCAGGTGCAGGGCATCTGGGGGGGTTTTTGGGCTAAAAGTCGAAGCAGCCTGTGTACTCATTGCTTTCGATAACAGGACATATTCCCAAGGACTGAACCACAAACTTTCCACAATTACTCACAGTCCTTTCAGGCTGAAATGTCAGGACAGGGCGGTGGAGACTGATAAACCGTGCAGACTTGACCATGGTTGAATAAACTGCATGTTGTGTACACTGTGACCGTGATTGGTGCACATTCCAGTCACAGGGCCAAGGTTAAATTCTCTACTGGCGGGTGGCACTGTCTCCACAAGGGAGGGGGAATATCAGCTGTGTAATATGCTAAAAAAGCACACACACCACACACGAAGCACCGTACACTCCTCATGCTGCACACACCACATGCACATGCACACACACACCACACACACGATATGACTTGCGCATACATAATGCCACGCACACATTGTCAGTTTTAAATAATAACACAATCAGCTTGCATCTTCCTCCTCTCTGAGATGCACAGAAAATTATCCAGGTATCTGATATCATAGAATTAAGTACAAACATCAACAGCCCAGTATATAACACAAATAAATGTTGACACATTAAGAAGGAAAGTAACTAAAATGGTTGTTCCTGTTTGCTTACGAGCAACAGAGTACAGAAGCAGTCAGGAAACGGGACCAGCAACTATATTTTACCCTTCGAGGAGACCCTTAACCTACATTCACTCAGTAAATATGCAGCAGTGTGAATAGATGAGATGCTGAATTTACACTGTTCTGCCAGGTAAATAAGTAATTGAATGTAGTGATATTATAGCTCTAACATCCTTCATTTGCCTCTTGCCCTCTGACAATGGCTGTCTGCTTTAAGTGGAGCAGCAGGTGGCTCCTCCCCTGATTAAAATGGCCATTTTGTGAATTTGTGGAGGACGGATAGTCTACTGCAATGATTTGCAAGCTGCAGCCCTCCAATGTTTTCAACAGCTTTTCAACATTTAAGCATTTTAATTTAAAACTTTAACAGGCTAAGTAGCCCAGATATCTTGTTTCCTGGGCTGCTGATTAAAAGGAAAGCACACAAAAACCCTGCAGACCCTGTACTTGTTGAATCGCATTCAACCATTCAGCCTGGTCCAGCATGGGAGCCATTTTGTCTTTTCAGTTTTTTGTTTTTTTTTGTTGGTTAAATTAAGTTAGAGAATGGGCCCCGAGCCACTGAGTATTCTGGATTTATTTTGGCCAACAAATCAGCAACCAAAAAAAAAAAAAAAAAAGGACAAATTAACAGCGCGATAAACTGCCTTTACTGATGAATTAATAGATGATTAACAATGAAAACCAGCACACCCTGTGGCTGTCCTGAACCAGAGTTAGCCACCACATATTTACTGTCATGAGGTTTTAACAAAAGCTGCCCCTTTCAATTTAATGTTTTTCTTTCACTTTTTCAGACCTACCTTCCATCCCACAAGCCTCCACCCCTGTTTAATGGAGTGTAAGTCTGTGATTAGTAAGCTACAGTTCCCAAGGAGGCCCGACGGCTTTATTTCAAAGCAGCGGCTGAAGTAAGCCTCTCCTTCGCAGACATGTTTGAGTAATATTAGGCGGAGCGGGCAAAACACATTCCTCAGAAAATGAAACGGATTGGGCTCGGATCTGGTTAGCCTAGCGGAAGCGGGCACATGCAAGCTACAAAAACTCCCATTCACGGGCGATATTGTTCCATATATTTAGGTATGTAATCCGCTGAGGATTCTGGGAACAGGCGGTGGCACTCAAAGGCCCCCTGGTTGCGTGTACGATGGGGGGGGGGGGGGGTCGGCTTATTGAAATTAAGTCGGGGCCCCTGGGCCCGGTGAGAGGGGCTATTTGTTCAGAGAGCAGTGGGGCGCTGGCTAGCCTTTGATGGGCCCTCGTCTCTTCAGGACACCCTACGCCGGGGTACAACCACACCCGTAGATTGCGGCCATCTCCTAGCAACAGTCGGACCCCACAGAATTTGGGAAGGAGGGGGGGGGCTGGGCGGTGTGGCTAAGTTTGGAGGGTGAGGGGATTCCAGTCGAGAATAGAGACCTGGTACCTCTGGTCTATGGAGTGTAACACAGTTCTCAGGAAAGAGGTAAGTTTGACATAGAGTTTGCCAGTTTGATATAGAGCACATGGAGTATCAGTGGCTGCTAACTGCTGTACAGACAACCGTGATCTATCACACCATCACAAAGGTGGACAGTTGTGACTTAAAAGTGTGGGCCGTGACAGGGCAGGTCACATGACAGCTGCTCCACCAATCACTTCTGGGGAACGGACAGTGAAAGTGAAATCAACGTGAAACCGTGGAACCATAACAAGAAGAATGTTTTTTTTTTTTTCCACTCCACCAAACATTGCAAAATATAATCAAACAGAAGTGATAGAGAGAAAAAAAACATTTGTGTTTGCCCGACGGATTAAAAAAAGATCTCTGCCAAGGAGGGGTAATGTCTCATTGCTTACATCCAGCTCCGATGTGTTTATGACACAAATTGCTCATGAAATAAATACACGGTTTTGACCTTGGAAGAAAATAAACAGGCACCAGCCAACCCTGATGGGATTCTGTTCACATCAGTCACTCTCAAACTTTAAAACGGGCAAACTTTTGCAAACAAAGCCTCAACCCTTGTCTCATAAATGATATCCAAGCTTACACACAAACATACAGCGTGAGTATGAACAAACACACTCACACACAAACAGAAACACGCTTAAACACACACACACGCACACATACAGTAAGCTCCATAATGTCTGGGACAAAGACCAATTTTCATACATTTTGGTTTCACAGTGTAGAAATTAAACTTATGCTTTCCTATCAGAGTGATGGCAAGAGCGAAGTGTGGAGGCCAAAAGGAACTGCCCAAGATCCAAAGCACCCCCCACCCCCCTCATCTGTGAAACATGGGGGTGGGGGTAATATTGTTTGGGCATGTATGACTGCCACAGACATAAGCTCACTTGTCTTCATTGATGATGCAACTGCTGATAGCAGCAGTATGAATTCTGGATTCTAGATAAGTAATCTTTTTATTTCTTAAAAAATCCTGTCATACCTGATTGAACAAGGGTATAAAAAAACACACACACACGCACACACGCACGCTCACAGACATTGTGTCTGCTTTGGCTCGGCTGATGTTGTGATAGGTCTCTGTCAGGATCTCCGCAGGTCATCTCCTCAGCCCTCCAAAACAAACGTGCTTGTTCAGGACACCCCACGCCCATGCCTGGTTCGCTCCCCACCAAAAACAACAACCTCAGGCTGAGGCTTCCTTTCTTTGCTTAGGGTTGCCAGATTTTTGCCAAAACCGGACAGCAGCTTGGGAGCAGGTGGGGAGCCGTTGGAACCAATGGCGGACCGAAGGTAGTTATCGGAACGCATCATGGACCAGGGGTGGTTAAGACGTGAATTCATCACAAACCAATGGTAAATTAGACCGGGAAACTCAGACCGGGCATTATATTGTCCAGTCAGGGCCACAAACCAGACCTGCAGAAATAATTTGAAAACCGGACATTCCTATCTCTACTCCCAGCTTGCACAGCAAACAATCCACTGCTGCTTTCAGTTACAAGTGATCCACAAATGCCTTCTCTGTGTCAATTTTATTCCATGGGACCCACTGGAACAGTGCCTTAGCACATACCAGACCATGGGACCCATCCACCCACTGGAACAGTGGCTTAATACATACCAGACCATGGGGCCCATCTGCACACTGGAACAGTGCCTTAACACATACCAGACCATGGGGCCCATCTACACACTGGAACAGAGTCTTAACACATACCGAACTATGGGGCCCATCCGCACACTGGTACAGTGCCTTAACCGATACCAGACCATGGGGCCCATCTACACACTGGAACAGTGTCTTATAAGATACCAGGCCATGGGGCCCATCCACACAGTGGAACAGTGTCTTATAAGATACCAGGCCATGGGGTCCATCCACACAGTGGAACAGTGTCTTATAAGATACCAGGCCATGGGGTCCATCCACACAGTGGAACAGTGTCTTATAAGATACCAGGCCATGGGGCCCATCCACACAGTGCAAACAGTGTGTGGACAGGATGAACCACCCAGCAGCCCCTACTGCTCTTGTTTCTTGAGGAATCCCAAGCAAGCGCATAATTATCTCCACTGGATGGAATGAGGGACAAACGGACACTTTTTAAAGAGCCACATGCTGCTCTCTCTCTCGCTCTCTCGCTCTCTCGCTCTCTCGCTCGCTCTGTGTGCAGCTCAGAAGGGAGCGGGCCCACCGCTGGTCAGAAGCCTGCTTCAAAGCGCGCCCCAGCCCGTTCCCCAGGACCGCTCCTCCTCTAAAAAACACACGTTCTCGCGGAGGCCAAACAAAGAGGCGACTCTTGTCCGCCTCGCCCGGTCAGGTAGAGACCACCCGGGACGAGAGGAAGGGAAAGAAAAAGAAAAAAATAAAGATAGCATCCGAGGTTTGACAGCGAGGATGCGTTTGAAGAGCATAAAGACCGAATTATGCTTGGGCGTAACTGAAAAAAAAAAAAATGCATCACCGGGAGCAACTGAATTGCTGGCATTGTGAGGGGTGGACTCAGCTGGGTTTACTGGAGGGAAAAACGCAAGTGTCCTAATGAAAAACTGCTTCATGTATGAACTACAGATGTCAGTTATAACCCAGATATTACCCAGATATTACATCTGTTCCTCATCCCCCCCCCTCCAAGAGCTAATGAACGTGCATCTGGAACCTTCCAATCAGCGATGTCTGATTAACAAAAAAAATAATAAATGTCAGTCAGAGTACTTACCCTCTTCGTTTCCACTAATTAAAGCTTGCACCCATTCCATGTGGAATATACTAAAGCTGTGGGAAGGCTATGGGAAAAAAACAGAGTTGATCTACCTCCCTGTCAACTGGCTTCACATTGGCAGTTCCAGCCTGTTTTTTTGTTTGCTTGTTTTTTGTTCATTACCTATATATTTTGCACTTCATAAAATATTTTAAGTGGCCCATGAAATTAATTTGATTACACCAAGAGTACTTATCACTGGTTGAAAAATAACTGGGAAAAACTGGGAAAACAGTCAGTAGTTAGAGTGTTGAGCCCTCAGGTTGCCTGAACAAACCAACTTGCCTTTATGAAATTGCTTATTATTTAAAGTTGAAATAAAGCTGTGGCAAGAAGTTCACAAGGAACCGTTACTATGGCAAGGAAATACATTTCAAGTGCCATTATGTGCAGTCAGCCATCGCCATGCACATCCAGTGATGTTTTACACTTGCCTCTGTATCCTAGAGGTAAATGGTAAATGGACTGCATTTATATAGCGCTTTTATCCAAAGCGCTTTACAATTGATGCCTCTCATTCGCCAGAGCAGTTAGGGGTGAGGTGTCCTGCTCAAGGACACTTCGACAAGCCCAGGGCGGGGTTTGAACCGGCAACCCTCCGACTGCCAGACAATCGGTCTTACCTCCTGAGCTATGTCGCCCCTCCATGCAAGCTCCTCCAACTATGAAAAAGCAGGCCGGAGTCTAAAGAGTTTTAGACGGCGGATCGCATTGCTTTTGATGCGACGCACACTGAAAGAACCAGGACAGGCTGAAAGCCTCAATTTACCAGCGCCATCGCTGCCAAAACAAGTCCCGTCGAGCTGCCGGAGAATCTCGTCTACTCTCACCAGCTCGGAGTTAATGACTGAGCCCCTGGCAAAAGTCAGCCCGCGTGTTAAGAAACCGTCTGTTGGCGTTCTCCCCTGAAAGGGCTGTTTTCTGTCGCTCAGTCAGCGGCGGGGAATCGGAGAAGGTCAGAGCCCCCTTTATGTGATGAATGTCATACCGCTATTAAAACAAGTTCCCTCCTGAGGAGGCAGAGGGACCCCCGACTCAACTGGCGCTGTGTGTGTGTGTGCGTGTGCGTGTGCGTGGGTGTGTGCGCGTGAGTGTGTGTTCATTTTATACATTTTTTTTTTGTTTTACATTACTCTTCATTGCATGGCATAATCTCCATTTTAACTCATTTTAATTCAGGTGATGCTACAGTACACAAATCTCTGTGCGTGTTCATGTACGACAGCATACCCTGAGTTAAAATAAGTTAAATTGGAGATTTTGCCTGAAGTGTAAAAAAATAATAAATGGACACACAAGCGCAGACAAGTGTGGACACACACACACACACACACACCATTTTAGGTTTTGGCATGTAGAAACGGTAAATGAAACGGGCCCTGGCTCCTGAACAGGGGGATCTCTCAGCCCTGCACTGCAGAACAGGGCCCGGTGCACGCAGACTCATAGCAGGACTCATATTGAATCGGTGCTCCTGCTCTAACCTGGCTAGACGGACCCAGCAGGGTCCAGACCCTTGGCCCAGACGGCAGGGGGGGGGGAATGTGGGGGCCCACAGGGGACGCTGGTGGGTAAAGATCAGGCCTCGGTCAGCCACTGCTGGGTCCCAGAACACCAAAAAAAAAGGAAAACCACCCCTGGATCCCCAAACTCATTTAGTCACTGGACAAGTGACATTTAAAAGTTATGTGTGAAATGCAAAACAAAAAACGACCGTGTAGCATGTTCAAATATGGCTGCTTATAAACTGTGACAGGTGATTTGAATCAACTTCAACTGTATGCATTTATTATTAGGCGTATTTATATTTCTTTTTTAAATCTGGAAAAAAGAAAAATGTGCATTCATAACTGATTAGATTGTTTTAACAGATATTTACTGTAACAGATATTGTTTGGAGTCATTAGACTCCAAACAATGTTGCATTCAGGATGTGAATAGCCACTGGCTTAAATTTTGCCATTATTACAGTATCACTTGACTGTTTGCTGGCATGTGAATTGTTCAGCTTAACACACAGCTTTGGCTATTGTAATGTGCCTCTGTGGTGATTATTATTTTAAATTCATAATTTACCTTTGTGCACTGACTTCAAGCGCCGCACAATACCTCTCTGCGGTAAAGCTACGCGTTTAGGGTTTGGACCTTCGTGCGGTTGTACCAGTCGCGCTGTTCATGAACACAAACGGTCGTCTTCAAAGCGTTCGCGTCTCGCATGCGAAATGTCAGCATTTATTGAAACCGGGGGATCAGCACATTGAATGAAGAACGCGTTCGAGCTTTTTGAAGTTTTGGTGGCCGGGGTTCAGTCAAAGAGCATTATCTCTGCAGACTAACAAACGCCGTCTCTTTTTGATGATGTAAGAGTATAATGATCTCTGTCTCCTTCTCCTGCCTGGCCGAACAAAGCTGTGTTCAATAGCCTTTTCAATTCTTCGAGACGATTTCAGTGGCTTTTTTTTTCTCTTCCCGCTGTCACTTAGGTTAACAAGAATGCGTATTTAATTTCAAAAAAAGAGATGACAGCAAAACAAACAGAAAGGAGAAAAATAATTATAAGGGACACTACAACACGGCACCCATAAAGTATTAATGTTCTGCTTTGAAATGTTAATATGAGTGAAAAGTGACTTCATCGCTTTTGAAGAAAGGAAGGAAACAAGGAGAGATACTGAGACAAAGCGAGGTCAGGATTTGGGCATTTGAGTGGTTCGGTCGGTTGAGGGGTTGCCATGAGAGCAGATTGGATCTAACAGCTGAGATGAACCAGGTTTGAATGACCAGGAAGTGACATCACTGGCATACCATTTCATTACATTTTGCCATTTGCTCTCATCTGTATTACATTCTTTGCCAATTTAGATTAAGGACCTTACTTGATTGTACAACTGCAACACCGCAGCCATCAAGCCAACCACCACTGATTTCGGCAAGTCCGTGTCCCTAACCGCTATTCTACACAGCTATCCCAACATTACTGGTTTCCTATGACCATGGGTGAGGTGAGTTGAGCTAGCCAATCACAAGCAGTGACACTCACAAGCTACCAATGGTCTTCAGTCAGAGATACGCCTGTCTACCAATCAAGGGTCGCTATGGACTGTAGTGCTGAAAAGGACAGCACGTACGAAGAGTATAGATACGTTACCCAGTGCAGATGTTACACAATCAAGTCAAGCGACACAGTTGCCACTTGTCCGTGAAGGGCGTGCCGACGTTTATGAAATTTGGGCCGACAGCCCAAAATCAGGTCTACAGCGCACCTTCACAGTTCCCAAGAATGGCATGTGCCACTGCTAGGCCTGTGCAGACAGGGCAGGCTGGGGTAGACTGTGTGAAAAAGAACACCCGGAGAGGCACGAAAGCTTGCCCGCGTACGGTTTTGGTCTGGAACAACTGCCCCCAGTTTGACGCGAGGATTCTAAGCATGATGGCAACGATCCTTTAATCTTCCAGCCAATCGGAGAGCAGGAAAGTCACACTGGCGGAACCGTTTGATCTTCTACGTGAGGTAAACACTGCAGCCGTGGAAACACAGGCAGGGCTTTCAGCATTCACAACCCCACCCAACACCCCCCCACCCCTCTGAAAATTGACTAAAGCCACTGTGAATCAGGATGTCTACCACGCATAAGCTCAAAGATCCAAACACAAGGACAAGTCCAGATTAGCATTATCATTGAATGGGCCTCTTTTTGTATCTGAATTCAAAAGGATATCTGTCACTGGAACACTATTATATTACAGCTGCACGGTATGGCTAGTGTGATCTGAACTTGTTTCTTTACTTTGCATGTACAGCGCATAATAAATAATAAATAATTACTATAGTAAAAAATTATATTAATAATTTTGTTAATTAGCTGGGGAATAGTTCTTTATGTCCTGTCTGACTGGTTCAAAAAAAGAAGGTGTCCTCATTATAAAAATCACATATTCTTTTTGATCAATCAAACAAAAAAGCATGCACATAAACTTACATACACACATGCACATGCTCATGTACGCGGATGCACACATACACACACACACACACACACACACATGTACACATGCATACATGGAAGTTATATTATTTCACTCCTGATAGAAATATGCACTGGCACTTTCACATGTGAATGTAGGGATTTATAACCCCAAGAGCAACAATAAAATTTGATCGTCTTGACCTCTGTGATTGAGATTTGGTGGAAAAACAAAAACAAAACCCCACTTGTATAGGTGCTAACCTTCAAATCCAGAGTTTGCTAGCTAATACAACCGTAAACAGCAAGAGTCACTGGCCTTGCATGTACATGCATACATACCACCTTCAAGCTCAAGATTAGCTGCTACTCAAATCAAAGTCAGGTTATTTTGGCAAGAGGACAAGGCCTTTTCTGTGATATAAGAGCGGGGGGAACAAACCTATATCAAGAGAAGTGTGTTTTCAAAGCACTGGTTTACATAACCAGGCCACTGCAGGGTTCTGCAATAGGATGAAAAAAAAGGCTGCATTTATAACATGTAGCGCTTTATACATAGCACATGTTCATTTATAAACACCAGCCCCCTCCACCCTCACAGGCTCAGCGGGGACATTTAATCTATTTTTACTTTCAGATTCTGGCTCCTCGACTTTAAAGGGAAAGATTTAATAACCTAAGCTAGCTTCCTGCTGCCTGACTTACTTGCCAGTTTTGTGTAAGTAGCACAGGGGATTTTTATCTTTTTTTAAAATGTTTTTTTTTTTTTTTTTCAGGTTCCCTCGCGTTCCCCTCGGCCTTGGCGGATCACCGGCAGGGGGCTACGTTAAATAAACGGGTCCGCAGAGCGCCTGCCACCAGCGGTACCGCAGGAAACATTGTGGCGAGGGTTGGGGGGGGTGGGGGGTGGACCTGTGCTGAGAGTGACCGAACGGATCCGCCCACGGGCAGGCCAGGATGGCGGGAGCCGCGGGATTCTTAAACCCAGCGAACCCCGGGCGCTGTCGGAAGACCGATTAAGGACGTGGAAATGGATTTTCACACAACCATTTCCATTTATTCGTTTTTCCCCCATTTCCCAAAAGCAGAATGGTTTTGGAGGGAAACTGAATAGTGAGTAATATATATCAGAGCGGGCACCTTGAAAAAATTTGAGTGACTGCAGAACAGGAAGAAAAAGAGTTTTTTACGGTTAGTTAAAATAAAAAACAATTCATTGCATGGAAAAAAGGTCCATTAAAGTCTGTCATTGCTTGTGGAAAAAATGCTCTAAAGAATACAGTGATCCTTGAATCATGAATGAGTAGATCAGAATTGACATCTTGGAAGGCTGTTACAAATTTCATGGGAACACTTCATTTCATGGGAGCAATTTTTAAGGCTTCAGCTGTTCCGTTATTATCCAAAATTATGGCACAGAAATCCACCGCATGAACTCTTCCTCTGTATTACATTTCACATCAGCATTCTGCCTGTCTGCCATTTGTAATATTTCACATGACAGGAAGCTATCATACCCTCAGGGGGCTTTTTGGTATTTGGTATACAACCATCAATTTTGTGTAAGCTAAAATATATACTTTTCTGTTGTGTACATATTGATGTAAACTGAATATTTTGTGCACATTTTGTGGTTTCCTGGTTTTGGCTTCAAAATAAAATATTCAATGAATACAGTCGATTCCAAAGCTGTGTGTCCTTACTGCCTCTAAATCACAATGTCGACAAACACATTCTGTCAGTTTCTGGTGGTTTCATCTTCCAACTTGTCTATATTATATACAAATATCTGTCGACTGTGACCCAGAGGTCAGTCAAGTGTAAATGTGTGTGATATGAGCAACAGCAATTTTCAAACACAGTTTACCACTCTACTATTATCATGCAATTAATTGTGCTTTTTAAAACCCAGTTGCATGGACATTTCCTATATTTGTGCCTACTAGCGATTTTCAGAGACAAACTGTGCTCCAAGAGGCAGGTCTCTAATGTCAGGAATCTGCTCTGGGAATCCAAATATAAAATCTGATTGGATGCAACTGTGTCACCTGGTCCTGCCTTCAGCAACCTCACTGGAACAGGGAATACTTTGAAGTGTATTTGAAGTGATTTTTTATTTTATTTTATTAAATCCGACTAACACTTAAGCTAACCCTTATGAGGTAAGGATGGAAAAATAAATAATCTACAGTACTGGAGGTCACTCTGTCAGATATAATCCAGACTTCCATGGGATACAATGCTGCTTGTTAACACGTAGGGAGTAAGGAGTAAAATAAATGCAATGGCATATAATTATTATTTAAAAAAATTTGGTTTAGTTTAAGAATTATTTAAGCTAAAAAGAAATAAAAATTTTTTTGCAACTTCCTGTTTAGTTTTAAAACTCCCATAATGCTGTCTTTTGTCCCCTGCCTGCAGCAATACAAAAAAAATGTGTTGCATTCTGGGTAGTGGGAGAAAGAAAATAATCGACCACTGTCTGTCTTACACGAATTAAATGAAATATGGATGTCATCGTCGTAATGTAATGCTATTTTTCATCACAGCCAGTTGTGTACCTTCGAGGCTTTTAAAATGTTATGAAACCAAAGCACTAACAAAACGCCATGATGAATCTGCGTTTTACACCCTGCGGGAAAAAATAAACCAGATCCCAATGAAACAGCGCATAACTGCTGTCAAGCCATTAGATCCAAGAATTCATCTCATGGCCACCAACTTAGCGGCAGAGTTTTTGTACGTTAGCTTAATGTTTTTTGGGGGGTTTTTTTCCCACCAACTTGGAATTCTGTAGCATGTATGATCAATGATCCATCGTACAAATGACTGCTGAAAATCAGCAGTTGGTGTCAACCGATATTTTCTTTGTCGACCAAAACCGCTCCGGAATGCCTCAGTCGAGTAACATTCATCTGTAATACTCGGTGGAAAACGTCAGTTGTGTTTATATTTGTGTGTGTGTGTGTGTGTGTGTGTGTGTGTGTGTGTGTGTGTGTATGTGTGTATGTGTGTTGGGGGGAATATCATAAATCCATAAGTAGGCCCTACCAGGCAGAAGCTCTAAACAACGTGCCAAAATAACGGTTTTGAGGAAAAATGAAAGCTCTGGAGGAGGGGGCCCCCCAGTAAAAGCGTCTGGCTTTTATACATGCCCCCCCCCCCAGATCCGTCCGCCTCCTCTTTGGGCGCGCCCCCTTCCTGTCAAACCTGCAGGCTGGGGTGGCGCGTCAAAGGGGTAACCCTGGGCGTCCCGCTATCTCGCCGAGGTCAGGAAGCCAAAAAAAACGGGGGGGTCTGGTATGGAAATAATATCCCGCGCGATGCCGGGGACAGATAAAGCTCGAGGAGGAAGGAGAGACTTCAGACCGTGTCATCTCCAAGGAAACCGCGCTAGCGTTCATATTCTGCTTTCTTTTTTTAGAAAGAGAGAAAAATAAAAGAGTGAAAGAAAGAGCAAGGAAGAAGGAGAAAGAGAAAGAAAAGCAGCGTTACTGAAATAAATCAAAGTAAATACCTGACTTTTCATCGGTATACATACACGTTTTGTGGATGTGGGGCACAGGGTCAACCTTGAAGAGAAAATGAACAACCAGAACAAACTTGCCCAGTTTGCTCATTTTTCTTCATGTTATTTTAAACAAACACACGTTGAGAACGCCCCAGAACTGGGGTCTGAACTTGTGAGTGAAACTCTGGGAACCTCCAGGTCACATACATTCATTGGGCCCAGTAATGAATCCATTTTGTTTTCTGTGGTTATTTACTGGCCCTAATGGAACCAGTTCCAGAAAAATCTGTGACTCCAGGGCCAGGGCTGGTAGAATTAAAAGATATTGACGACAAAGATGGATGATTTCAAGAGCCCTTGCTGCCTTTGCTCTGTCTCAGCTGTGACAGTATTCCACACTAAAACTTTGTCCATGATAAACCGCACGTATACAACCGCACATGATACGCTGCACATATATAAGCCATGTCACATATAAAGGCATCACAACCATAGTCTCAACAAAACCCCCCTAAAGAGGACACCTGGAAATATATCAAGATTCCAAATCACAATTTAGGCTTGATGACATGCCGTATTATGCGTCTGTCCTTCTTTGTTTATACTTTTAGCTCATATAGACTTTTAAAAATTTTATGTGGCTTGGGATATATACAGGCGTGTTGCATTGTTGTTTTGATTTGAACAAATCTTAAGTGTGAGAGTATGAGCAAGATGTTTCAGGGTCTTTAAAAGCCAAACCTGTGAACGTCTCCCACCAGAACATTCCACCAGACGTGCTCCGTGCGTCTTTTCAGCGAAAGATAATTAAGAGAAAACTACAACAGAGTGCCGCGTGTGTGTCGTCGAAACAGAGGGGCAGGGGTCTGAGCAGCGGTTATCTCGGTCCTGACAGGGGGATGAAAGGTGGGTCAAAGTTAAAGGATACGATGGTCGTAACCCCCCCCCCCCCTTCCCATCCCCATCCCCCAACCCTCCCCCTCCGAGGTCAAACTTGACCTTTGCCTGAGTTAAACTCCGCCATGTTTTACCATGGTAAACTGCAGAGACTCTTTATTGGATGCCCCCCCCCCCACCCCCCCACCCCCGGGGAGACTTTGGCTCCGAGCCGCCATGCCGCGAACGCGCGGGAGAGATAGCGGCGGTCGAGCCTCGCCGACCGAACGGACAATCAAAGCGCCAGGGTCAGCAGGAGCGTTTGAATGACCTGCGACATTCCAGGAAGCACTGTGCGCCGCCAGGACCTCCCCTCGGGCACGACCAGCGGGTCAGGAGGGGCTGGACCCGGCCAAATACTGAAGCAGCTAACCGAGTTCCCAAAGAATCCAAAATGCGCACACGTACCGTATTTGTTCAGTTACGAGACTCTCCCGAAGTGTGACTACATCTTCTGAAAGGAAAGGAAACGACCCCTGAATTAGAGCTCTGTCTGGGAAAACGAACATTGTTCACACATATGCTGACTTTCAGAACGCCAGGGCATGTATTTTAAAACACTGATTTTTCAGAAAGAGCATCAAATGGACTTGAGCCCCTGTTCCCTTGTATTCCAATCAACAGACAACCAGGATTTAATTTTATTTGGTGTAAACATAAACACTTTCTTTCAACTTTCCTTATCACACTTTTAACAGCCTGGGGACTGTATCACAAAGCAGGGTTACTGAGTTAGCTGGGTAACTGTACTGCAGTAAAAGGACAGCCAGGACGGCCATTTTTAATTCAGTCAATGTTCCAGGTTTGGGAGGACTCTGGGTTTTACTCAGTGCAGTTATCCAGCTCACTCGGTAATCCTGCTTCATGAAACAGGCCCCTGGACATGGAGTCTAGTTTGGGCAGTAACCCTTCACACAGCTGCTTGTGGTCTCTATCAAACCGGCAAACGTTTGGTGTCGCGTTTCTTCAGAGAATGGGACACATAAAGGGGGAGACAGCCGGAGCTTGCGCAGAGGTCAAAGGTCAGAATTAATCAGGCTCATTCCCGTGTCACTGCTGTGGTGGGTACCCTCATTTCTGTCCCGATTTCTTGCCTTGTTACTCCTAATGGCTGTCCAGACTCATTCTAATTGGATGCCTTGTTAATATGATTAACCTACACGGCTTCTTTTATCAACTGAAAACAGATGTTTCGTCTTAAAGGATGTTTACCATATAGCTCTAAATGCCAAAGCTGCAGCGTGTAACTGAAGCATTGTTAATGTTTGATCTCTGGTTTTTGAATAACTGTTTTTATTTTACTTCCTTTGATGCCTGTCTTTAACGAGAGGACTTTAGGTTTTAGAGAGCCTGCTGTATACAAAAGGGGCATTTTCGCTGCCTGGATAAATCACTAAGCACCATCCTGAAATGTCAAGCATCATGCGGTGCATGTGCAGGTTTTTTATAGCATTTCTGCGGCGTTCCTCGACAGACCCGCTAGCTATAAGAAGGCCCTGGTTTACGCGGCTGTAATGCAGAAAGGGCTGACTCAGGGTACAGCGCTCGCTGTGTTGACTCTGCTGGGGAGAGCTGGCAGACTCTTAGGCTCTGTATGAAGACACAAACCTGACCCTGTTTCTCTTTCCCCCCTGGGTTTCAGGGGTCAAAGGGTCAGTGGAGATGAGCTAAGGGCTAGCGCCGCCGTGGTCGATGTTGGTTTTCATAACCGACGTTTCAGCCCGGAACCTCTGTCACGTTCCCGCAATAGCCCTGGGGTGGGGGGTATTTATTAGACAGACAGACAGACAGACAGACAGATAGATAGATAGATAGATAGATAGATAGACAGACAGATAGACAGACAGACAGATGTGCCTCTTCAAAATAACATTAAAATCACCCATTCTAAAAATATGAACAGATGAAACCCATGAAGTGTACACACTTTGCTTCAGAGAAACTGCATTGATCTGCGCCTAACAGTGCAGAGACTGAATGCTGATTTTATCTGACCTTGACATCAAGTGGACACAGGGGTGTTTTTTTTAAATGAAGCTGTACTGTATTATATGAAAATTTCACATTAAAACAGAAATGTAGACTCTCAAGGTAATGGTATCTGCCACTGGCTTCACATCCAGCTTTCCTACAGGGTACGTGCTGAACCGGATATCTATGGTCCAATAAGATAAGGGTAAATTAAATGAGTCTTACAGTTTGTTCATCTGTCTCCAGTGATATTTCCCAGAACCTGAAAGTCAAATAAGTCAATGGGCCCAAAAAAAAACTAAAAGATACAAAAGAGACCAAATGAAGCAAATAGTTTTGGATTGATTAATTAGATGAAATGGTGTTTGCAAATGTTGTAGTGCCAGAATTAGACACAAGGCGGCAGAAGAGAGCACCAGAACTTCCACCACCCTCTGTGTTGGGGAAGACTTCTTAAGGAAGTTAAACTGGTGGGTGATGAGGTGGCAAGCCGAAAGAATCAGTTTGGGGTTTTGGCTAGGACGCTGGGATACCCTCTGCTCACTGTGACCAGTGCCACAGTACCTTTAATTACCACAGCGAGTCATGACTTTAGTTCAACATCTCGGCAGATCTCCTGCCACACAATCCACACTGTCCCTTCAATGCATCGGGATTAATTTGGACCTTTGAAATGATCGCCCCCTACTGGCCCACTGACACCAGCACAAACCATATATATTTATGTGCTTAGCGAAAAAGAAACGTTCGGCAACGGTGGCAACATGAAGGAAACAAGTTCAGGAAAATTAAAGACATACATATGTTCAGATGTGAAATGCTGAGATATACTGGTGCTTTATCACCACCTGCTGGAGGTTAAAGGAATTAGAATCATAATCACATTCATTGATCCTGAATCTCTTTTTATGATTTGAGTCCAGTTTCTTCTGTTGCTGTTCTCCATCTTCCAGTCCAGTCTCCACTGAATATAGGAGAACAGAAACACGCCAGACAAAGTTTTAAACTTCATTTTGCATTTTAGTTTATGCATATTATCCACACATCTTTGGCTATTCTGAGGTTATAAGTGGCCCTGGATTTGTATCTATTCATTGCTTGGACAATGTGAATATAACCGTTCTCTACCAGACCAACTATTGTATGCATTTGAGTAGAATATGGAGGAAGTCAGCATTTTAGGTTGAAATTTAGAAACTGTAATGTAAGATTATTCAGAATTAATATGTCTCATGGCCTCATATTGACTTTTTTGTAAAAAGCATTTTTTTTTGCAGGGAAAAATACTTGTCAAAAGAAATAACTGTCAACATATAATTTTACATTTGTTATATTGTATTTGTGATATTTACTATCGTTTTCCTTTTCAACGAGTAATCAGATGTTTTCAAAGGTACCTATGGCTTCAATTAGGTTTCAGGGCTCAATTTCAGTTAGGTTCAGTTAGGGTTAGGTTTAGGCTTACAGTTAGAATTCGGGTTTGGTTTGGTGTCAAAATTATGGTTATTATTGATTTATTTTATCATTAAAAATATTTTTTAACTTTAATTTTAAACTGTAACATTTGTTTGCAAATATTTCTACATATTAGTTTTTTCTAAATCTTCATAATGTGTAAATTTGAAAAAAAAAAATCCATTATAAACTTTTTTTCCCCTCAGGTTAGAGCATCATGCACATATTTCAGTATTCAAAGATTTTTATTTTACGTTAAAACATGCAGAGATGAAAATGCTACCAGGGTTCATACACTTTTTCACCAATGATTTTCAATGACTTTTCCATGACTTATCCACAACCTTTAACTGAATTTCCATGACCAAAACAAATGACTTTATCTCAGCGAGACGATTTAAAATTATTTATTGTAACACTAAGTAAAATTAGGTCTGCATCTGAAACATATGGTGCCTCTCTAAAACAAATAAACACCAGACAGACACACTTAGATACATTCTTTCATATTTTAATTCGAATAGTTTAACATTTTGTCAATGTCTCAAACAGGGTTAGAAATTGCGACCATTTTGGTCGCATATGCTCCCAAAATTTAATCTGTGCGACTTCGAAATATAATTGGGAGCATTTGTGCGAGTGCAAATAATTGTTCTGGTGCAACCTTTTTTTTTTTTTTTTTTTTTCAGTCGAACGTCTCTTCCTCTGTACATTCGCTAGTTAGTACACTCAGTATGTGCCTTGTGAGCTGACGGTGACCCTTCTAACCAATCGTGAGCTTGACATTCTTACCTTTAATGCTGATTTTAAATTGCTTAATGTTAGCCTTCAATCACTCCCTTTTGCAGCACTCCACTGTGACGCGACACAGAGAGCTAATGCGTTTACTTATGTTACCTGAAGACAAAAGTTTATGTTCAATTTATTTATTTCTCCGATGCAGTTTACTGGCGGTTGATTTAATTAGCGGTATTAATGTGACGAGAAGCGCTTTGTCGTTTGAATGCATAACACGCAATTCCTTGAAGAGTTGACACATTTTAGGCGTGACAGTTTAACTGTTACTTGTAAACCGTACTGTTATATCGTCGTTTTTTATCAATAAAAAATCTATTGCATATATTGTTGGTGCTCCTTACATTTTGGTGGGTGCTCCTAACTTTTTGAAATTGGGAGCACCAGTGCTACCAAGTAAAAAAGTTAATTTCGAGCCCTGATATATTATTGAAGCTGCACTTCCCTGGCATATTGTTGGCACAGTAGGGGCTACGTTTACTAACTGCTACATTAGCAGAAGCGTGCCTGTTGGGCGTGCCTATAAACAGACTGAGCCAGACCGAATTAACTTCTCACACCACCAAAATACCGCGAAGGTTACGTGCCAATTTACGTTTTATTACTATACATACCATTTTTATGATTGGATTAATTAGCTATTGCATTTGATGCAACTTTAGCTATATTTCCATTACTTTTCCAAAACTTCTCAAAAAATATTATTTTCCATAACTTTTCCAAGGCCTGGAAATTGCATTTTAAATTTCAATGACTTTTCCAGGTTTTTCATGACCGTACGAACCCTGTGCTACACATACCTTGCTGGAGACTGTAATAACCGCTATTGCATTTCTGGCCAGGAGGTGGCGGTAAAAGAAAGCGGAAAGCAATGGCGACCGATAGCTGCCGTAACAGGATTCAAAAGAAGCTTCAAGTAACTTAAAACCATCAAATTAACAAGATGATTGTGACACGTATAATTAGTAACTATTCTTTATTTACCTTTAGATAAATAACCACAGATATGTACATTACAAAAAAAAACAAAAACAAAAAAAATCTAATGTGAGCACTGACTGCACGTACACTGAAATGCCATTGGACTTCTTGAAAACTGAACAGTGCAACTATGGAAACAATATCAATGGTTACATGTATTGCATACTTGATTTTTCACCCTAGCACCATTCCTGTGATCTTTGACTTCAAAGAAATGCAAAGGTGAATATATTATTATGCATAATTGCTGTTATTCATAAATGAATGCCTTTATACAATTCCATAGGATGACCCGGTTTGAATTATATATTTCATGTGCTGGTAAATATTTATGTGAAGGTATATATATATTTTTTTCTCTCTCGTGTTCAGGTAAGGAGCTTGTATTGAGATTATGTTTGAAAAGTTTAATCTGCTTGGTCCACATTTTTTCCTCTCAAAGATATTTCGTTAACAGCTTGGTTTATAATAATTTTTTTGTAAATTTCATTTCATAATGTATATATATATATATATATATATTTAATTTTTTTGGCAAAAGAGTAGCAAGTCTTGTCCATTAACAAAATCAACACCAAGTGTACCAAATATCATCTTAGCCGTACACATTCAGCCATGAAACTACAGAGGAACGTTAACAATGATGCAACAATGTAACATTGATGTCAGAAATAAAACACTGAAAAAAATTCATGTAACACTTTCAAACTTTTTAAATAGGTCGTACCACTACTCATATCAAGGGCTGAAAAAATCCGCTGCATCCTCGAACAACCAAATTTATACAACACACTTAGTGTAGGGAAGATAAGGTCATCGTTTTTCAAAGAAGGAATTTCACTTTCTTGTTTTCCTTTAACAGACAGGGATTAAATGTGGACGTCGTCGTAGCTCCAACAAAGCACACACCAAATTTATTCGCCGCTTACAGGTATACAAACGAAAACACTCAACGACTTGTTTCTGAGGGCGGTTGGCCGTTAAGTCCACACAGCTGGTCATTCTCTTTGATCACTGTTCATTTCCTTTACAAATAAAATAAATTAAAAAAACGAACCCGCGTCTGCCTGATAAAGCCTTTTCGTCTGTACGGGCGGTAGCGGGCTGAAATGCCCGGTCCGGTCTGGAAGTCACTGGGTTCTCGCCAACTGCCGTTTCGCGGCTCGGCTTCTCACTCCGAGCGCTGGACGAAATTTTCCGGAAAAAGTCCTTTTGGGGCCGTGCCTCCCTGCTGGAGCCAATCAGATTCCTTGATTCCTGTGAGCCAGCCGGCATCCTGGAAGTGAATAAATGATCATCTCATCACAGCAGAACACTTATAACATCCTTATTTTGTCTGCAACGTACAAAAAGGACAAAATTGCAAGTTTTGCTGCTGTAGACAACAATAAAAAAATGGGCACAGAAAGGAATGCCTGCTTCCACATCACTGAAGTGAAAGACAATATCCAATATGAAAGACAATGTCCCTCTCCAACAACATTGCAGCAGTAACCCGGGCATGCAGATTTTTCCTATACAACATCCGCAGAATCCGCCCCTTTCTCACCACCTACTCAACCCAGCTTCTGGTCCAAGCAATGGTTCTATCCCGCCTGGACTACTGCAACTCTCTTCTGGCTGGACTACCGGCATCTGCCACCAGACCCCTGCAGCTCATTCAGAATGCTGCGGCTCGTCTGGTCTTCAACCTCCCCAGACACTCCCACGTAACTCCCCTGCTCACTACCCTCCACTGGCTGCCTGTTATAGCTCGCATCAAATTCAAAACATTGGTTCTAGCATACTAGGCAGTCAAGGGATCAGCCCCAGCATACCTTCACAAGATATTCAAACCCTACATGCCAGCCAGATCCCTCCGTTCTGCTACCTCAGGACGCCTAGCACCTCCCCCTCTTCGCACCTGCACTTCCAGAACACGTCTCCTGTCTGTTCTGGCCCCACGATGGTGGAATGACCTCCCTGTGGAGGTCAGAACAGCTGAGACTGTGACCCATTTCAAACGACGACTGAAGACCCACCTCTTCAGGCTGCACCTCTCCCCATCCCTCCCTTCCCCCCCTGTAAATGACTAAACTTAGGGTTGCAACTAGGCAGCTGTTTAATAGGTGACTTAGTTGATGCGCCAGTCTTAACGACTACTTGTATTTTTATTTATTTTTATTTTTCCATAGATTGCGTTGTTGCCGTTCTCGTTGTTAGTGTTAATCAGTTTAACCACCAGGGTCCAGGTTGAACTATGCGGTTGTTCCCTGTACTTGGACCGGTACTTCTCTCTAGGGGTTTCGTCATACTTGTTCCTGGTTATGATTATACACTTTGTTGTACGTCGCTCTGGATAAGAGCGTCTGCTAAATGCCTGTAATGTAATGTAATGTAATGTAATATACAGAGGACTTTGTATGCTACAAGATAATTCATTTAACAAAGCTATGCTTGTTCTTAACACTGAGTATCAAACAAAATAGTCACTTCACTTAAGGTCTTTAATGTTTTCATACTGTACATGCCATGTCACTCATTTATAACCTGCTTAACCATTTCACACAAAAATGTGATTAGAATGTCCTTAACTGAACATTCTAATGCTGATGTAACATTGAAAGCAATGGCAATGGCTGTCTTAATTTTTTTTTGTTACTTGCTCTTCAAAGGGGAAAATGTGTTTCTCAAAGCTAAGGATTTGGCCCACTGTGGATACACGCAGCAGACACTCCGATCGCAGCTGACCAGGGGCTGGGCCATGTCCTACCTGATCTTCCACGTTCTCTGTGGGGAGCACCAGCACCACGTCCCCCTTCTTCAGTTCTAGCTCGTCGGAGTTGGCCGCCTCAAAGTCGTGCAGCGCCTCCACCTGGCGGACATGGCAACCTCAATCAAAACCCCGCCTCCTAACCTTCCTAACTTTCCTATGGCAACGGTCTACAATCTTGGCCGTCACAAGGAATCTCTACCAAGGCACTGTATTTACAGGTACATCATTGTGGTGTGTCACTTACACTAGTGCTAGTTTTTTCCACTGTCCATGAATCAGTCAAAATCCCTTACCTTTATAGCACCAATCATGTAATTAGATAACTGATATCCCATGAGTACATTTTAAGCATCGTCAAGCATAAATATTAACCATTTTCTACAATAAATCACAGATCAAAAGTTCAGGTTATTTTTCTGAATGAGAAATGTATTTCTTGTCGAAAACCTCTGGGCTTGCACTGGAATATAGTGTGCTGTGAAAAACTAGATAGGACTCTGGTCTTCCACAGATTCACAAATGAAATGTGGACACAATAAGTTCTCATATTTAGAGAATGACTGACATCGCCTGCTGGGGCCTGTAGCAGGGGGCGAGCCCTACCTTATAGAGGAATCCAGGGGGCATCCCAGGGGGCCCTGGCTGACTCTCAGGGGTCACCCCATTGCCAGTGGACACAGTGGGGGAAGTGATGTCGCCGTCGCGGTCATCGTCACCCTCGTTGCTGGAAGCAGGTTCGATCACCACTGATGGGATAGGCATCTTTTCCTTCACAGTGAAACAGGAGAGAGTAAGCACACATGCACACACACATGCATGCACGCACACACACACACACAAGCACCCACATGCACAAGCACATGGACGCACACACACACACATACAGACAGCTGCCTCAAAGACCACGTGTACATGACACATTTTATGGGCCGCATGTCCACACATTTTCCAAGAAAGTATAAACATACATACTCTATAAATAAACATACTCATACAGTAATATATACATTTCTCAACATGCTTCACAGCCCCAATACAATTTTAATACAGTATCACCGTATATGAAAAATGTTTAATCACCTCCATAAACACTGAAATCAAGAATTTTAACTTTATACATTTCACATTTTGTATCTGTTACACCACTTAAGTTTCTAAATCCCTTCATCATAAACAGAATAACAGTAACAGTAGTGCACAGTAAACAAAAAAACACATTCTACATAATGAAATTATTAAATTAAATAAATAAATAAAAATGATTTCGATTTCCAAGCAGGAAAACAAGGATATCCTCCTGAGACCCAATAGAATTTATATTTTTTGACATGACACAAGCACCGTGAATGACAAAAACCTGTTGCTGTGAAAAGTTTTTCCAAAATACTATTTAAACTTATTGTCTGTCCCTTGTAGGACAGGTTTCAGCACAGTAAAATATATGGTTTTTAAAAGAACCTCATGGCCACTACAGGGGACAAATATGAATTTCCAGGTCTTAGGAGGATATGCACTGCTTAGGTTTACAAAGGCCGTTGCTACTGGTGATGCGGAGCGAGGGAGAGGACGGAAGTGAATATCTACCTCCTTTGCCTCAGTCTCTTCAGCCCCTTCCTGTTTGCTTTCCTCCCCCCCTTCTGGCTCTACAGTCTAAAAGATTGTTTGTTAAGACGTGAGTACTAATGTTGGGGTACCACCACAGCCGGGGGGGGGGGGGGGGGGGTGTAGAAAGGAACAGTATACATCAGGGCTACCCAGCTCTGTTCCTGGACATCTACCGTCCTGTAGGTTTACATTTCAACCCGCACCCGATTCTACTAATTAGCAGCTCAGCGAGATCTCCAGCTATTGAATGAGGTGTGCTTTGTTAGGGTTGGAGTGAAAAACCTACAGGACTGCAGATCTGCAGGAACAGGGTTGGGCAGCCCTGATATGTATGCTCCAGTGCACCACAGGTTATGACACTTAGGGAAAGCAGGTTGTGAAGTGGGCTAGGTTGGCTACTGGCGCACAATACACCTCTCACAATAAACAGAGAATGCGTACACTTTACCATCGTGAAGCCGACTTTCAATGCATTTCCCCTTATAAAAATGTATTATAACATTATTGGGGGTACTAGTATTGTAAATTAATAAGGAAATGTGTGGTAGGTCTATAATAGCTAATGATATTATGTGTGGTAGATCTATAATAGCTAATGATATTTCATGCATGCCAGTCGTATAGCTACCTCAGTCCGGCCATCTAACTGCATGCCGGTTTAAATATCTATAATAACTAGATATAGCTGAGGACTGGTGACATTCAGTCCAAAATGGCTGCCCTGCTTCATCCAGGTGAACGTTGATTATTTGGTATCTCTCCAAAAAGTGGATGGAATGTGTCACATTCATGTACAGGGTGATTTAAAAATAGTTCAGTATTCACGGAATGAGGTGTTGCACACAGCTCCGAAGCGCAACAACCGATATGTGCAATGTTCTAGGCCAGTGAGTCACTATAACCTTGATCTGCCAAATTCTCGATCTGCAAAATCTTTCCTTTAGTGTTATCAGTAATTTTCCTCTGTGCATTTAAAGTCTCCGTCTTCACTATTCATGTAAAATCTCTCTTCTGAGCAAGATGGTTCTTTTCAATACCAGACCCTGACTTTATAAGGGGGAGGCTTGAAAGACTGTGATGTATGAGTGATGTCTTCCACAAAAGGTCAAAAGCAGAATTGTTTTTCTCCTGACAAAGCCCCTCCCACCAGAACAATCAGCTGATACATAACTGTGGGAGGAGTCTCTCTCTTCATCAGGCAGATTGTCCTTTTTTTATAGCTGGGTAAAACAGCCTCACAATGACACTGCAATGTCACTTCCATGCCAATATTGTGAGAACAGCATTCTTAGAGCTCCATGTCGTATTGGGGGGAGAATATTCATGACCATGGCTTTGGCCGGCATTTCATTTGTAAGGATGATAAACACTTCAATTGACCTTGTGTTGAACTAAGTGAACAAAATCATTTGGTCACATACGTGAAAGGAACCACTCAGTCATTACAATTACAGAAAGGCACCAAAACAACGTTAAAATGTGTTTGATATGGATTGCCATTCCATAAAAAGGAAATTATATATCATATACTTATAGCATGAGGTAAATGACCTAATGAATTGATTGAGACTAATCTTGGCATACAAACAACAAAAACAATATTGCAATAGAATATCAACAAATTAGGATATGAAACTTAACAAATTAATGAGAAGAAAATACAATTGAGAAAACAAAAAAATAAAGCCTAGTTAACACCGAAATTGCATTTTTTGGAATATTGTCTACCTGCTTAAAAATCTGCAGAATATGGATATACAAGTCAGGATTACAGACATAATTTCATGCTCAGAAATAAGTACCCTCAAAAGCAACAATGAAAAAAATGCTAGAAATATACTGCGAATGGTCCTTTGGGGAAAATATTACTACTGCTACCCTGCTGACAAAAAACCTTCTCAGAATTTTGCTGTTGCAATCAACTACAGCATACTTATCTCAGCATTCCAACAATATGGAAATGTTGTTATATGCATATTAACAGTTCTTAACCGTTAAACAATTAAATGAATATACACCATAAAAAACGGCAGCAATGTTACCAGTGAAAAAATAATAACAATGAAGAAAAAACTGTTTAAATCCTGTTATTTAACTCTATAAACCCAGTGTCTTTTTTCAAGACATTGTCAATATCATACAGAGCAAGAGGAATACTGTAACTCATTTAAGAGCCCTCCCATAAAATAACAGGGTTTGTACACTTTCTTCCCCTGTCATTAAGTGGTTATCTTTTATTAAGTTTTACAGGATATGTTTTTCCAGTGTGATTAATCATTCATCATTTACCAGAGTCTGCTCTTTTGGGGACTCCTTGTCCTCTGCTGGGGCCTATATACAGTACAAAGCAGAGTTATACCAGCAATGACAGACAACAAAGTTTGCCAGGGATCAAAAAAAGACAGGAAAAGATTGGTTGACAGGGAAGGAGGTAAAGTACATGGCATCTCCAAGTGCAACTTTTTCATTTTTTTCCAGTAAAAAGAAAGATCATTACCAAACAATATATTGCAATATTTACATTTACAAAAAAATGATGTTTATTGTTTAAATAAAAAAACACACAGCATATTAATAATCCATACAATAAAATATAATTCATTAAATTAAATACATAAAAATAAATATCACAAGTACCACAAACCTGGTCAAAAATGAAACACAAAATAAGACAGAACCAGTTAACTTGATAAGAAGGAAGTAATTTGATAAGTGCTGCCATCAAGGCAATGTACAACTGAGCAAAACCTTTTCCTTATAACGAGCTGTGGTCCTGTTCAGTTTAACCGACTCCCTTCAACACAAATTACAGGACAAAGCTGTCCCTAGAAACTGAATCCACACGGATTCACAAGCATTTGCGAATAGAGCCTGTGATGCCAGGCTTGGATAAGCCCTGTGATTCGCTAACAGAGAGTGGGCGGAGGCTAGGACAGCACCACAGCATGCTGGGATAGTTACCGGAGCCTCTGCGGTAGGGGACCCCACCTCGACCTCCTCGGTTGTAGCCGTTTCCTACGCGTGTAAAGAGGTTATTGACACGTCCGCCCGCCAGAGGAAAGAACACTTTTACCTTAACACTTACTTACAGGTCTTACATCCCAGAAAAATCCTGCCCCACTCATTCATATAACATTGTAAAACATGTGTCTGCCTGCCTGCCTGTTAATATCAGGCAATAGTGTAAAAAGGCTGAGGACTAGAATATCAGCAGATCTTGATTGTACTTCCTGCGCAGGGACCGCTGATGTAAATAGGCTTGATGCTTGCTCTGGTTCAATCTTATTTTTTTTTAAATTGTGAATGGTCCCTGCTAAATAAACAACTATCTAAAACATGTTATGTCATCTGCCATGTAAGCCAAGCTCATATGGGCCTTTAAGTCACATATGGCTTCAGCTTCTCTTATGCCAGGCTGACATAAGTCATATTTACCAGGGCAGCTTCATCACAGGGCTGTTTCTCAGCGTCAGTGGGCGGAGTTATCTACGTACGGAGAGAGAGCGGGGCCATTACTTCAGAAGCAGGATATCAGGATATACGTGTGGGGACAGCGTGTGGGGAAAGTGAGGCTCTTTAAACACGGCCGATAACTGTTCCCTAACATAACAACAAACTTCTCTGCCCACAGTAGAAAAGCTGCTCCACTTTAGCAGCAATGGTGTGATCCTTTGCGCCATCTAGAGGCTGAATTTAGCTAATTCATGAGAAAAAATTGATAATTGGCATTTCACATTTTTCACGGTTCATGTTGTATTATACCACCATTTGTGCACCTCATTGTACTGACGTATGTATGTGACAAACAAATATATGCATACATAGTATGTATACATGTCATACAATAATATTAGTTCATACAAACATGTTTTTCATAATAACAACAAAACATAACAATAACATTGTCATATGTGGTAAAAATGGAAAAGTATATATAATTGCATATGTAAGAAGCCACTGAAAGAGAAATCGGTGAGCAAGGAGAAGTGACACCCACTTTCAGCATCTATGCTTTCTGTTATAGAGGCTCTGTGCCTTTAAAGAGCAGTGTGACATCACTCCATCAGGAGCCAATCAGCGCCTGGTCTAAATTGCTGCACTGCAGTGATAGGGATTCTGATGCAATGCCAATGGCAGGGCATTCAATCCAAGCAAAGTCACCAGAGCTTGTAATCGCCAGGGAGCCCTTATTTTCTGGAAAACACTTTGCTAGCTCAGTGGTGTCTGCATTAAAGCTGGCTAGAAATGGCAAGCTAGAAAATGTGCTCTGGGATTGCACAGAGAGTACAAGCATTCTTCCCGTAGGGCCAAACAACTGTGACTCATAAGCTAGCCCATCACGAGAGCTGTCTGCTTGCATTTATCCAGTCTGATTAACTTTCTGTGGTTCATATTCATAGACTTTAAATACTTCACTTCAGCCGAATGGTGTATGCAGCATTATGAATGACATCTCCAGTAACTTGTGATTCCTGTGTCTTAAGCATACTTTGCCTAGGTGAAGGCCTCTGGCATGCCATTCAAGACTTACAATGTTTGGAAAGCATTAGTGGGCATGGACCCACTGCAACAGACCCCTGCAGGTTAGACTCTAGGGTGGAGGAGATGCCATTGTAGTCCTTGACCTAATTTGCTTCAGTAAATATTCTGCTGTCCGTGTGACATGTGAAATGAGATTATGGTGTGTGCTCATCACATTCACAGACAGATAAAAACCCATCTGGGTCTACTGTTGAGATAAAGGAGAGAACACAAGCAGGGGTTTCACAAAGGATGATGGGAGCTGAAGTCTGGCGCTTAAGGTTCTGAACTGTGTTTGATCGACTGCGGACTCCAACTCCCATCAGCCCCACAAAAGCAGCCTTCACGAGGCACAATGCATCACAATAGTTTCACGCATGCGAACACAAAGTAAAATAACACCTAAAAAATAATAGAACATATCACACCTTTATCAGTTTGTTGATAAATGAATGTTCATAGAGAAAATTACAGTCACAAAACCAACGTAACCCAATGTACAATTTTTCTGTGGGCCACAAGAACTGATTTTAACTGAACTTTTTGATGGTTTGCCCTTTCACCCATAAAAAGGACAAATGATAGAGTAAAAGGCATAATTAATTGCTTGAAACAGAGCGTGACATTTTTTCCCCATACGTTCAAAACCTTCAAAAAGAAAGAGCACCACAGAAATGGCAAATGCATGAAAATAAATACATCAGCTTTGCATCTGTGATGCAAACAATGCAATAAAAACCTGAAGGTAATGAAACCAAACATACAAACATACAAGACAACCACAAAGACAGTTAGCATGCAACATTATTGCTTGCATTTCATTCAACACAGAAAAGGCCAAAAACTGGAGTGACTATGTAATTAAACACAAAATTTATAGGACGTCCACTCATTATCTACCTTACAACAAGAAAACAAATGTATTTCTCAGGGGTACATCTGTTTTGGTCACAAGCCCGGACACATTTCACAATGCAGTCGCACTTTACAGAAACTAATTAATTGCCTGTCATTACATTTTGCAAATTACAAAACATTTTGTAACGCAGTGGGAGATGTAAGCATTCATAAATGTTCATGATATCTTCTGAAACGCATGCGTGATATCAGGTATCTTAAAAAATATTCATGAACATTCAGGCATTATGAACTACTGCCCACACACTGTTCATTCTGCAAGCTCTCTGTTCATACTGCAAGCTCTCCGAAGGCAGCATAACAATTTAATAGTGTGTTAAAATCAGTACTGAAATTAAATGCTTCAAAGATCTCATTAAGATGTCCAAGACCTGAGATTAGAGGTTAAACGGCTCTCTACACATTGCTAAATGGAGTCACAAAAGCCTCAGTTTACCCGTGGGAGAAGCTAAAAAATTTTCACAGAGGACAAAAAAGTCAAAATCATAATTTTCCTTCTGCTTTTTGAAATGCTGGATCAAACCTGCCATTACAAATCTTTCTGTAATGTACTAAGCAGGGGCATCATGCCCATTGACACTGAGCATGTGCAGAGCATGTGCATGTGCCCCCTCAGATTTGTTGACACCACGTTTCACGATCGAGTCCACAACATAAACCACCTACATTCTGCTTGTTTGAGTTTGTGCCCCCTCAAAGATTTTGGGTGCACTATGCCCCTTGTACTGAGATAAAACTGATTGTATTTTCACCTTTTAGTTTTACTTTAAAAAGTTTTGTATGTTGTTTTTTTTTTTTTTTAAGTTCAGCCATAGGAGATGGATTCAATGGTGCCTTAGATAGTAATTCAGACATGTTTGCACATGCTAAGACTTCAACTCCCATAAGCCCCTCGTGGCCATGTGACCCACAAGGTGTCTTTGCTCTGTTTAAGGGAGGACATTTCAACGAAGCTTCTTCAGAGATAGAGGGATGGCAAAGCACTTCGCAAGGCCCTAACACCCGCCGAGTGATGGAGAAAGTCAGGTGGTATGACGGGGGGGTGGGGGGGAGGGAGGGGCTTGAACGTACCTCAGGGGACTCTGCCTCCGGGCTCACCACGGGCTCTGCTACCTCCGCCTCAGTGGTGTCCTTCACAGGGGGAGGAGGAACGACAGAGACGCATTTAAACTACAGCCAACCGCCTACAGGTGGGATCAGAGATCTACAGACACCGAGGACAATGCCTGGCACAACCTAAATTTAACACTTTTTTTCTTTTCATTTTTCGAACAAAACAATACATACACGAAAAATATACAGCTGCTTCACTAAAATCTGTCTCAGAGCTCCTTCCATTAAGACTTAAAGAAATGGAACTGGACATATATGGTAAAGCAAAAGGCACACCCTAAAAACAGGCTGCCTTCGTTTTGAAGCAGATGAATGTATCTGTGTCAGTCTTCACTATTAATGCACCACAGCCCTGTATCCTGTTAGTGTAATGGATCACTTCTCACAGTGATCTGGGTGACCTGACTGCGTACTGTGGCATTTAGGCTAATTAATCTGAGTCTGTACAGCACCAGTGAACATTTCTGTGGCGAAAAGTCGGTGAAACTCTGTCTAGTGAGAGTTTCTAGCCGGCTAGGACATAGCCAGGCTATATCTGGGTAAAACATTAGCTGCTTTGGGGTTAACCTGGCCCATTTATGTCAAAAAGTCTATCACCTGAGATTTCAATCCCTCTAGACTTCCAGATTCCAGCTTGTGCTCGCTGAAGTGGCATTTAGGCTAACTCACTACAGCGTATCTGTGACAAAGGCCACTGTACCTATCTGGTCTGCAGTTTTATACCATGATGAAAGAGACAATGCCTAATAAAGAGGAAATACTTGCTAGAACATCTCTGTCATTCAACAGGACAACGTTCTCACCAGTCGCCACACATGCCAGACCACTCGAAGAGTTAGTACGTCTGCAAACCGCAACTGTCCTGACCCTGAAAGTCGGGCTCAAAGACAGAAAAAGCGTACTAAAGTCGATCGACTATCTATCACGGTTTCAGAGGATTTAATCTGAGCATCCTGTGTGGATTACGCTTCAACGGAAGAAGGCGATAACCCGGGCTGACCCCAGGCTCAGGTAAACTCAATTTCGCCCAGGAGTGGGAGCAATCAGCCGCCTGTTGGAGCCCAGAGTCGAGCCCGGTGTGATGAAGCCCCACAGCCACTGCGGTGAACGCAGGATATCGAAGGCTTCGGAAGGGATAACAGGGGATTGTTGCGTGCTTCCTGATTGGCCGATTGCCTTTTCAGTGTCCCTGTCACTCCCTCTTCACCTGTAGCACACATCGCGGTGGAGATCTCGGCCTTATGAGCAATCGCCACGGCAATTTCTGCCAGAACTCAGCCCTTCGCAGCGACAAGCAATCGATACCGCTCCATTCATGTCCGTACCCCGTTTGTGCAGCGCTGAAATCTAAAGGTTTAACTCTGAAACTAAGACAGCCTGGTGACAGCATTGCATTTAGCTCCACAGGAGTCTGCTGTACAGATCTCGCTTCCATAAGAATGACTGCATTCTGATCCTGACCCAATTCTTACAGTACATTTCACTCATAGTTACGATTTCATACAAACAGAGACCTACGCCTGGCTGCATCTCAAAAGCACTGGATTCACAAAATGAACACAGTGAACACGGAGAGATAAATGCACATGGTTACAAAACAGCAGCAGGTGAGGGCTTAACGCATCAGCAACAAGTAATTATACTGCAGTCGAGTACATGCTGGTGATGACAATGATGATGATGATGTTGATCATGATGATGAAAATAGCAGTGATAATGATGATGCGATGAAGATGATATTGATGATAATGACGGTGATGATGATGATGATGATCATCATCATGGCAATGATGATAATGATGTAGATGAGGATGATGATGATGATGGTGACGATGATGATGATGACGATGATGATGATGATGATGACGACGATGATGATGATAACGATGACGACAATGAGGACTCACCGCAGGTTTTTCCGCGGTCGGGCTGGTTTCAGAAGCCTCGGCAGCGGCCGGCGGCTCCTGGGCCTCGCCCGTCTCGGACACGGGTTCGGGCGCGGCCTCTGTTTCGGCCTCAGGGGCCGCAGCCTCCGGCTCAGACTTCGCAGGAGACAGGGAAGGAGGGACAGCATTAGCGGCCCTCTCCCGTCCTCAAAACCGCCCAGGAGCTCCACAATACACAAAGAATAAACCACCCGTACATCTGAGCAAGTTCTGAACCTCCCTCGATCTCCACAATACACACAGCACAGAATAAACTACCCGTACATCTGAGCAAGTTCTGAACCTCCCTCGATCTCCACAATACACACAGCACAGAATAAACTACCCGTACATCTGAGCAAGTTCTGAACCTCCCTCGATCTCCACAATACACACAGCACAGAATAAACCACCCGTACATCTGAGCAAGTTCTGAACCTCCTCGATCTCCACAATACACACAGCACAGAATAAACTACCCGTACATCTGAGCAAGTTCTGAACCTCCCTCGATCTCCACAATACACACAGCACAGAATAAACCACCCGTACATCTGAGCAAGTTCTGAACCGCCCGCAATCTCCACAATACACACAGCACAGAATAAACTACCCGTACATCTGAGGAAGTTCTGAACCGCCCGCAATCTCCACAATACACACAGCACAGAATAAACTACCCATACATCTGAGCAAGTTCTGAACCGCCCGCGATCTCCACAATACACACAGCACAGAATAAACTACCCATACATCTGAGGAAGTTCTGAACCGCCCGCAATCTCCACAATACACACAGCACAGAATAAACCACCCGTACATCTGAGGAAGTTCTGAACCGCCCGCGATCTCCACAATACACACAGCACAGAATAAACCACCCGTACATCTGAGGAAGTTCTGAACCGCCCGCGATCTCCACAATACACACAGCACAGAATAAACCACCCGTACATCTGAGGAAGTTCTGACCCACCCCGCAATCTCCACAATACACACAGCACAGAATAAACTACCCGTACATCTGAGCAAGTTCTGAACCGCCCGCAATCTCCACAATACGCACAGCACGGAATAAACTACCCGTACATCTGAGCAAGTTCTGAACCGCCCGCGATCTCCACAATACGCACAGCACAGAATAAACCACCTGTACATCTGAGCAAGTTCTGAACCGCCCGCGATCTCCACAATACACACAGCACAGAATAAACCATCCGTACATCTGAGCAAGTTCTGATAACATTTACAGTATTGGGCTGTCATAGGGAACCATTGGCTCTGTACATCTCATTAATTTTGTTAGTACAGTACATTGGTCTACACCTGTGTCATCTTTAGAAAAATGAGTGAATAAGATAGACAGTGCAGTAAAAAGTTAAGTGTATTCATTATTCCACCAGAGCAATAACTTTGGTGCCAGACTAGACACTGACAAGCATGCATCTGAAGACTCAGCAAGACTGAAGAAGCTAGATGACAAGCATCACGTGCATCATATTTAGTACAAAACCATAGAAACATAAAAAAACATACAGGAAAAAAAAATTGGCTACATACAGACATAGTCGAATAGAATGAACAGGCACAATAACATTACAAAAAATAAGAACAAAAATAAGAACAAATTATTTATCAATAACATTTTAAAATAAGGTAGAAAAGGCAAAAAAAAAAAGACAAGAACACAATGGCACAACACATTCAGCACTAATGATGACAGAATAAAGGCAAATCAAAAAATAAAAAAGTAAAATGAGGGGGGAAAAAAAACATGGCGTGGCAACAGGGTTACATGCCTTCACATTCTACAGTACATGGCCACACTCCCCGATGGAGACCACCCAACAGCGAACTACTCTGTTACTCTGAGGGCGGGGCCAGTGCGTCTCTGATAGCGGGAAGGTGGACTCACCGTCGCCTCGAGCGCACCCTGGTTAGAATCGGCAGAGACCGCGGCGGCACCCGCCTCAGGCTTAGCGGTGAGGGAGAGAAAGGAGGGGTGAAGATTGTGCAGACGGGCAGCGTTTTAAAAAAGCCTCTCACCCCCCCCCCCCACATTCTCCAACCTGATTCCCATTCCCCTCTTCCAAATCTTCTCCTATGTATCCTATCCTATTTCCTTACCATCCCCCCCAAAAAAAACCCTCTACTTTCCCTTCCACATGTTAATTCTAGTGACAATTCAACTATCGCTGGAGCATTATGGCCCAACCATTGCACTCAGTAATTGCTACTTGGAATGTAGGTGATTTACAAATTAAGATCTTTTCTTTCCACCTCATCCCAACACAAATCTTATGACCGAGAAAATAAAAATAAAATTAAAATTAAAATTAAAACTGTTAATTCAATATTATTACACGGTGAGCTTCTGAACCGTGAGCTCTGAACATGTTTGTCCCCAAACTAGCCTTCTACAGCCGAGATTAGTCATCACAACGACTCACACACAGCGAGGGCATAATGAGAGCTTGCCTGTGAAACGTGCCTGGAACAGTGAGGTCTTACATTGGCTTCTGAGCTGAAGAACTAAATTATTTAAAGCGTATATGGAAAATTACACCCTGAATTAATATAGCATACTACATTAAAATGTATCATGTAATATTTCTTAAATTGTACCCCTTTGCAATTCAGCTTGAAAATACTTCACCAAAACGTTTACACAAGGATCAAATATATTAATTTGATCGTTGAATCCATGCTGGAAGGTGCTGATATACATTTCATCATGAAAGCCTTCTAAAGTAAGTGTATTGAACATATTAAAATTTGATATTTTTACGTTTCATCACAGCATTCACTAGTAAACAGTGTACTAGATGTCACAATACCAACGCTATGCAAAAAAAAAAGCTTATCGAAATGCCTGCTGTAATGTGATCACATGACAAAGGTGTAAACATTAAATAACACAACATAAAAGTCAATAAATTAATAACAAATAAATAAATAAATAAATAAATAAAACATAAGAAAAAGTATCCATTTCACGGACATATGTGAACCAAAAAAATCAGTTGCACTCTTTAAAAATAATAAAAAAATAAATGTCATTTGTTAATAGAAAAATATATATCAAATCTATTAAGCATAAATGTGCAATGCTGTTTCCTACGCTTAGGTAGACTAGTCTCAAAGTCTCTGTTCAACCTACCCACAATGGGTTTATATTTACACAGATTTAAGTAAGTGGAATTGTTGTGTTCATTTTACCAAATTGAGAATTGTTCCAATTCATAATATGGATCGAAAGGGGAAAAAATGTAAAACATGTTTTACGAAAAGACAGAGGATTTGTGGCCAGAATGAACAGAGTTCATAGAAACACTATTAAGCAGTAATAAAAAATCACCTGTAATGGAATGCGTATAATCACTTGTAACGGTGTAATAAACAATACGGTAAGCAAAGAGAGAAGACCGGCAGGAAAATCATTGAGGAAAAGTGTTAGTAAGAGATTGTAGCAAATTGTTAAAAGCAAGCTCGCCAAATGAGGCTTGGGAAAAGCTACGACAGAACCACTGGTACTGGAAATTCCATGCACGTCTGCATGCTTCTATCATTTTCTTGCAGCTTGTGTGTGTAGAAACACAGAGAAGTTTTCGTCTATCACTGATCTTGTGTCACGGTCCTTTTCTTGGGCATTCCAGCATGCACGACATAAAAAGAAAAGCATGCTGTGATTAATGTTGCTTATGTGACTAGTTCACTAAATAAATTCTGCTCCATTCTCAGATGGAATTAAACATTGTACCTGGGGTATAATTACACCTACAGTGGGTAAGAGCCATGTAGACATGACATGGTTGGTCCAATGTTGGATATTCATGAATATAGTGAGCGACGGTCACCATTGGAGGCCAACACATTTTTTGGTTGTGCCACAATCAACCAAATGTCCCAAATCAATCAGCACCCGCCATCGGTCCAGTAAAGTCACACCACATTCCCCAGTATTGGATCAGTTAATAATCAATATTTATATTCGGAAGGGCCCCAACAGATGACATTGGATCTGGAGGCAACTGTGGCTAACCTTTTAGACGATCAGATCGGTCAACTGCACACATTAGCACACAGCTGGGTAGGCGTGATATGGTCATTATAACCAAGCATAGCCAGCAGGCTGTATATAGGCCAGATTAGGACAAGGTTCAAATAGCCAAACAGATTGCGTAATGCCGTTTGTTGAAGTGGAAACTACTCTGAAGGCCATCTTGAATGATTTTTGTTGGGCCATTGTTATTGGCCACTGTTGGAGCGTTCTAGTGGGCCACCATCAGGTTGCTGATGAGCAAACATTGGCCCACTGATGAAAATGACACAAGGCCAACATGAGGTTAACTCGCTCAACATAACTGAAAAGAAAATGTGCTCAGATGATAAGTGGTCAGTAATTTCTTTTTCATTGCTATGATTAAAACAAAGTTTGGGAAGGTGTTATTACCTGCGTGACTCCATTAAGTGCATTGTTGGACACCTATGTTGAATCAGAAGAGAAACAATTAGCACATGAAAGCCTGAGCAGAGAAAGTAGAAGTGGATGCTTGGAATACGTCGCAATAGTGCAACAGACATGTAATAAAGGTGTAATAAATGTGCAATAGTACTGTGATGAAATAAAAAGAGAGAGAGAACACGGTCAAGCAGAGGAGGAACAGGAAAAAGGGGGCTAGGATTTCAGGCACTGCAGGAAGGTCCTGGCGGGGGCGTCGCAAGGCACTTGGTTCTTTGTCATTGCAGGGGAAAAGGGAGGCGTTCTTGGTCCGGCTACTCTATGCTACGCTAGGCAAAGGGGGAGAGAGAGTGAGGTACCTCTTCCTTCTCCGTATCTACGTCTTGGTACAACCTTCCCAATCTCCGGTTTGTGATCTCGTCTTCGGACAAGTCCGAGCTCTCCGTGTCCCTGTGCCCGGGGGCGGCTTCGGTGGCGTTGATCCAGGAGCCCTGGGCGTCGAGCTGGGCTACAGGGCGGCCTTTCGCGGGACCCCCAGCCTCCTTCTCCCCCCGACCCGGCCCAGGGGAAAGGGCAGCGGAGGGGTCCGGGTCTCCGTCGCCCCAGTTGGCGGTAAACTCGCCCGGGCCGCTGCTGGGGAAGAAGCCGCCGCTGGCGCTGACCTCCTGCCAGGGGCTGTCGCTGCCAGCGGCTCCGCCCTCTCCGCTGGCAGGGGGGTCGGGAAACGCCCCCCACTGCGCAAAGCCGTTGGGCTGCCCGTCCGAGCCGCTGGGGAAGGCCCAGGTCTCCCCGCCCGCCGCCGGGGCCCAGTTCTCCGGCCACATCTGGCCGCCTTCGCTGGCGAAGGGGTCGGAGGCCCAGCCCCCTCCGGCCCCCCCTGGGGGCTCCGCGAAGGGGTCGGACACGAAATCGAGCACCAGCTCGGCGCCGCCGGCTTGGGAGAACGGGTCAGCCTGCGGGTCGGCCTCAGAGGGATCCGCTGAGCTCTGCTCAGCCGGCCCTGGGACAGTACTGGGGACAGCTGGTTCTGATGCCTGAAACCGGGTCTCGTTCGCTGGCCCCAAGTCCTCTTCACCGGCTTGCTTCTGGAAGAGGTCTTCCTGGGTCTGGAAGGGGTCTGTCTGAGTCTTAAAGAGGTCTTCCTGGGTCTGGAAGGGGTCTACCTGAGTCTGGAAGAGGTCTTCCTGGGTCTGGAAGGGGTCTACCTGAGTCTGGAAGAGGTCTTCTTGGGTCTGGAAGGGGTCTACCTGGGTCTGGAAGGGGTCTGCCTGAGTCTTAAAGAGGTCTTCCTGGTTCTGGAAGGGGTCTACCTGAGTCTGGAAGAGGTCTTCTTGGGTCTGGAAGGGGTCTACCTGAGTCTCAAAGAGGTCTTCCTGGGTCTGGAAGGGTTCTGCCTGGGACTGCAAAAGGTTTGCCTTGTTCTGGACAGCATCTGCCTGGGTCTGGAAGGGTTCTGCCTGGTCACCCGCCCCCCAATCCCCAAAGCCCCCCTGCCCCTGCCCCTCTGCGCTCCCGTCTAAGCTCGGCTGCTCTGTCGCCCCCCCGGTGGTCAGCCCTGCGCTTTCTGGCGATTCGGGCTCCTCCTCTGCACTGGCCCAGCCCCCGTTCCGCCCCACGCTCTCCGCCCACTCGTCCGCCGTCTCGTATTCCGAGCCCGACCAATCGGAGCCCGCCTGGCCCGACAGCCCCCAGTCGAGTTTGGAGCCGTCGGCGGCCCCCTGAGCCGCGTACAGGCCCAGCTCGCTCCCCTCCGTCACGTCCTGCATCTCCTGCCCGTGCTCGTCAGTGAATATGATCCCCGGCATGGCCTGGTCTCCGCCCTCCTCCTCCTCCTCCCCCCCTCCTCCTCCCCCCGCGCTCGGCTCCTCCCCCTCTGGCTGCGGCTCCGCCTCGCCACCCCCAGCCCCGGAGGGGTCGGCGCCCGGGTGTGGGTCGAGGCTCTGTTCGGGGTCCCAGCGGCTAACCTCGGCTTTGGCGGCCTCGACCTCGACGCTCGCGTCCTCGGCGGCGGTCTCGATCTCTGCGGTCTCCGCGTCGGCCATTTTGGACTCGGCGGTCTCGGCGATCTCGGCCTCGACGGTCTCGGCCTCCGCGGTCTCCGCCAGCGGCGCCGCCGCGGCCTCCGTCCCCCAGCCTTCCGCCGGCGGCCAATCCGGCGCCTCCGCCGCTCCGGCCGCTCCGTTCTCCCCGGCGTCGGCGGCGGCGGCGGCGGCCTCCTGCCCCGCCCCCAGGCCGCTGAAGTCGGCGGCCCAGTCGCTGGCACCCTGCTCGGGGAGGGAGTGAGTAACATCACCGCCACTGTGACCCGCAGAGCCCTCCTCACCAACCACGCCACCCAGAGACAGACAGGCAGGCTTCACAACAGCAGGCAACAGGAGAAACAAAAACAAGGGAGGAACAGAATGAACATTGAAACGAGAAAAACAAAACATAAGGGAAAAAGAAACAGGAGAAAACAGAGGACCGACAACTGCAACCGATGAAACGGAAATGTCTACAAAAAAAGCCACAGTTTCTGAACAGAGACACAGACAGTTTTTAAAGATGAAACCCATCGCAAAAAGAGGTGACAGCAGGACATTCAAATCTGGCTCATATGCGGAATTACATTTCTGTACTGTCGGATATCTTGTTTTAGATTACTGCCTTTGAGCACCAGACAATATAATTTGTTCTGGCAAACTTGCTCTGTTCTCTCTATCTTCTTCCCCGCACAGGCATGGGAAAGAAATGTCTCTGGCCAATTAGTCACGTTGAAGGTCTTGCAAATGTAAACCCGGGTTGTCCTTAAAGGAGCTACCTTTCCTTTGAAAGTTTCATCACTTTATTACCTTCTGGAGGGAACACAGGACACCCAAACTATTGGGGGCCAGAGATCAGCGTGACAACAGAATGCTTTTCAAAGATCATGTTCCTGCTGATTTTAAGTTCAAAGGATATCTGTGACATTTAATTGAAATCACTGATTTTTAATCTTTCAAGCGGAAACCAACACAGTGTGACTTGGTTTTGTTACATGGAAAATATTTTTCCTGAAGGTGGAGATCACCGTACAACTGTCTAGCTTTAGAAATTAATTATCACCTTTGTTGTTGTTAGCAGCAAGGCATTCAGCTTGCTGGATTGCCTCCTCACATATGAGAACAGGCCATTCAGCCCAACAATGCTAATTTAAACCCTAATTTGGCACACCTGATGCTACTAATTAGCAGTTCAACAAGGTCTCTCGCTGTTGAATGAGGCGTGCTTTGTTAAAGTTGAAATTAAAACCAACAGGATGGTAGCTCTCCAGGAACAGAGCTGGTTACCACTGCTCTGGCACTATGTCAGGACATTAGCGCAATAGAAGTGGCGCGTTTCACTAGTTTGGTCTGACGTACGGTCACCTCCACACAGTCACTACTTACAGGCTGGACAGCCTCAGCAGCGGGAGCCTGCAAGAGGAAAAGAAGCATTTATTCAGTGGGTGGAATAAAAACAGAACATCTGCCATTTCCTCATTTATTTCACATCTTTAAAATGAATTTGGAATATTGTATTGTTTCTTATATAAATGAATTCACTAATAACAAAAAATTACCACACAGACAAAAAAGACAAAGTGAAGTAAATCTAAACTGAATGCCATGGAGCACAAGCCCATACACAGAAATATTTAACACATATGCTGCGTATTCAAATGAAGACACTATTTTTTCTTTCATAAAAGAAATGAACCACAATTTGAGGGTTTGAAATTGAGCCGATGGACACCCCACAGACACGAAGCCCACCGCTCTTTGAACACCCTTTAATAAGAGCATCTGCTGTTTTTGATCTGGCGATGTTCATTACTCTGTTAACTGAACAAATGACAACCTGCCAGGCCTTACAAATAATTACTCGCAAAAACAGCTCTGTAAGCAACAGAGAATGTCTTACCGTCCACAAGTCCCAGGGCAGGGTCTGTCGAAGGAAAGATCAAAAGGTTAATCAAGCTGGCAGTGACATATGTAATGCAGGTACTTTTCTTAACTCTGGTCTGTTTATTGAGAACATAAAAGTTACTTCATGATGAGAACAAACAGCTGTGGATTCAACTGTATTACACAGAAGCACAATTAAATTATAATGACTGAGTTGCAATACCAAAAGTCTACAAATGTAGCTACAATTCCTGGGAAAACTTTCAATAGCTACCGTTAAAATGTTTCTGTATAGCAATGGGTTCTAAGCTCTTGTTCATGAGCTTCCAAACAAACAAGCACGGAAAGTAATTAGCAGACCGTCGCGGATTATCTTTCTTTCGGTGTGGACCGTTTGAAATTCAGCGGCCAGTAATCAGGGATTACGGCTGCCTCCCTGGACAGATTGAAAGACACCTGTTCCCTGTCCCATTACAGGCACGGAACCAAACAGCACCTGGGACATGGGTGACTGAGACTGTCCAATCGGGGCGGCGGAGTCAGGTTTGAACGGGTCGAAGTCCATATCCAGCAGGGAGTCAACCGCCTGTGGGAGAGAAAGACAGCAGCTGACTGACAGAAGGCTGCCCTTTACCCACAATCCACTTGAGGAACTACGTCAGTAGTTTAGCATGCGGTGTCATTGTTTTAGCACTGAATTGTCCCAGTTTTGACACTACAATAGTACATGTAATTAAAAGGACTGAGCATTTAAATTAAGAGAATACTCATTGAGAAAATAAAAATTTGGAATGGCAGGGAAAGAAATCAAACTTATTTTTGGATGCAGAGTGTTCATATTAGAATAAACAGGGCCATATAGAAATACAGGCAGCAGCGTGTACCTGTGTACCCAGCAAACCTTGCCACCCTTTGAAGAGCAGCTCGTTCGTTGCCATGGGAACGGCGCGGAATGTTACCGGGAGGTGTGTGGGGATGGGAGGCGGCACCAACCTGTGCGGCGGGGGCGGGGGCGGGGGCGGCGTCGGGGGCGAAGTTGTTGTCGAACAGGCTGATGATCTGCTCCTGGTGCAGCTCCGTGGTGGGCGTGATTTTGGGAGGGGGGGGCACCGGCGGCCCCTTCTTGAGCTGCGAAACCAGGGAGGCACCACGTTAGTGCAGGGGGACCGGCGGGGGGGGACTGCACACTCATTTCATATCTTAAAAAAAATTCTTTATGCATAGCGGAGGGACTCCTCGCTATAACAGAGGGACTGATGAATTCACAACAGTTTTTAGTGTTGTACAAATCATGCTACAGTGCAGTGGTCTTTTATTGTTTTCTGCATTAGCCTTGGATCTAGGACCAAAGCAGGATTACAGAATTAGCTGAATAACCGCACTGAGTAAAACCCAGAACAGCTTTTTTTTTTTTTTTTTACTTCAGTCCATATTCCATATTTGGGAGGGTTCCGGGTGCAGTTATCCAGCTCAGTAATCCTGCTTGGTGAAACAGGGGCCCAGGTCCACTGAAGGGATAAGAAGAGAATCGGCGCAGTACCAGTGAGGGGGACTTGGGTCGGTGCGGGCCGGGCGCCAGCGTGTGGTTGGGACTGTCCTCGGGGCTCTCGGGCGGGGACTCGTCCGGGGGCGTGGGCGTCCTGGCGAAACGCAGGGGGCCGGAGTCGCTGTAGGGGGGGTCAGGGCAGAGCAGAGGGAGTCAGACCCCTGTGGTCAACCACCCGTCTCCTGGGAGGAGAACTGCCAACCCCATTACTTCTGCTTTTCCATTCTCACAATCAGCAGAAACACACAACTATTACAAACGTTCTGTTCTTAAATGAGAAATTCTCAACATATCAGGTCTAAAGCCACATGTTTGGCTGTGACCAAGAGCATTTAAACAGTTGTCAAGTAGAGTCGGGGCACTGCTAATACTGTATGTAGCTCACCTCTACTCATACTCCTAGAACTGGGTCTTATTTCACATCAATTTGCCCAAAATTTTGCAGTAAACTAACAAATGAACAATTTGTTGGAAGAGGAGACTACAGTTGGTCTCATGAGGTGCTCTGGAAAGGGAATGCCTGGCTGATTTTTTGAACTCTACCTGTTAGAGGGAAACCTCTTCCAGAATAGAACGCCATTTAATAATGCCCCTGCCATTATACGCCACTGACACCAATGTTGGCCCGGTCACAATATTATCCACAATGAAAACGACTGTACTGAAATTTGTATGACATCTATGATCCCTTACTGTCTGTGTTGGTATGTCACCACGGCAACAGTGCATCTTAGATTTCAGTCACATGACACAAACATGTAGGAGAGATCAGGGGTGTAGAGGGGAGACCCAACACAAAATGGTTCCCCACAAATACAGGGAAGCACAACAGGAAAGTGGAAAGTATTCTGTTTAAAATGTGTTTTCCCCAATTTTAGATCATCAAGGTAGATGGCCAATTTACTTGTAAGTTATAGAAGAAAGCTTAAACATATTTCCATAACTGATACAGTATACTGACTATATATTTACTGTATGCTATATGATATCTGGAGTAATCCAGTTTCAGGTTCATCTGTTACATACTCAGCAATAGTTTATGTGACATCAAACCAAACAAGAATTGTTGACAAGACAAAATATTATTTGTTAAATTTAGAATCGGGAAAAAAAAGAGGGAAGCACAGCATAATTTCAGTGCTCAGATCTGTAAAAAAAAAATGGGAGTATTATTAAACCATTCAAGCTTGTCAGCACTAAAATGAATATTGCTGAGGAGCAATAGAAGCAACATTATACATTATACATTGGAGTCTACATAAAACATTGGGCTAAGCTGTCAGGAGCTACAAGGGGCTACTCTGGTAACTAGGTTCAGGCTGCTAGGATTTCACAGACGGCTCAGTGCTCAGTCCTGGCTTTCGCGGTTGCAGTTTTACTCAAAATGCATCATCAAGAAGGAAGCACGCACATCCACTGAAAGGCTGGCACCCGGCAGTTCTGCTTAGTCACTGCGCCACTCATACAGCCGGTTGTAAGCAAACAGCCACTCCTGAGTGAGGTGGAGGATATGCTGCCAAATCAGGCCATCCCTTGCTGGGAAAAGCTATGGCACATTCAATATCCAATCCCCAATGAACCTCTGCATAATGAGCTAGTGATTTATTGGGGAAGGCCATTGCACGGTTGCCTTTATTTCACTGTGCGCAATACTTTACAGATAACTGTTCTCCACCTTGTCAGTGGATTTGTGCATCCCCGTTAATCAACCCTGAAACGATGTCACAGCATTGCAATAAACAACCAACCAGGACAGAGTTTGGGACGAGAGCCAGCACCCAATCACAGCTTCGTACGGAGGGCCTACACAGCAATGCAGCTACTTACCCTCGCAGTCTGTCACATGCAGAAGAAAAACAATGGGAGAGTTACAGCTGACATCTATTCTGCGAGGTCAGTCTCAGCCTCTCAGCCTCATAAGGTTAAGAACAGTTACTCATAAGGAATATCGCAGACAATGCCTCGCTTTTTGAGATTATGTGAATGTTTTTCATTAGGATTTTTAAAGGTACTTTTTTCCTTATAGCACCTAATTTCAAGCTAAATCCAGCTAACACAACCCATTCCTGCAATCTTGCTGAGGTTTTGCAGATGTTCAGCTGCTTCTTCGATATCAGCTTTGCAGTACTGCTAAATATTTTGCATACAGGAGCTTAACCGAACAGAAAATTCCTCTTGGGTCACAAAGTGGCCATACATAACTCAAGACCAGGTTTCTTATCTCATAACACACAAACATGCATACACATTCACATACACATGCACACACTCACATACACACACACACACACATTGAGTGTGCCAGACGTCAGTTTGCTCCACACCAGAAGGAATCAGCATTTTACTGCTGGACTGTGATAAATAACCAAGAAAAAAAATACCAAAAAGCAAAGATGTGCATGTGAGGGTTCACTCAGCCCCCTCCCCCCACCCCTTCGTGTTGGCCTTGGCACCAGTACCTAGGAGCTCCCTGGATGGTGAACATCTTGTCCGAATGCTGCTCTGCGAGTTTGTTCATCACCTCGTACAGCTTGTGGCAGAGCTGCAGAAAAGAAGGACAAGAAAACCAGCATTAGAAAGCATTGCGACCCAGACAACAGCAGGGTTCCTGGCACACCGGTGGTTTGCTTATAACTGTGCTCCATATGTGATCTGTAAGAAGCCCTGCAGCCTTTCTGTGCTAGGTATGGGCTAAGCCACATGGTCTGAAATGCAACTTCACAGACGACATGCCAGTTACACCAATTATTTGAAAAAATTAAAAATGGGACAGGAAGGTTGTTTGACTGAAAGGAGGCTGAAGACACGGAGGAGAAAGGCAAGGTAAGCCGTAAAGCCGAATCACGCACGGACCGCCCTCACGGAACGGTCCAGAAAAATAATCCTCCTGCACTTGTCCCAGGACAATAAAGCAAGCAATAACACTGACTTCATTGCCCCGCCAGGGTCTCTCAATTAAGGCCTCTCTCCCTGCGTTCGTCCCCGATTCTCGCCTTACAAACCTCAATCTCAATAAATTTTACAGTGCAGGGACACGCGGGCGTTTTTAACACATCGGTGAAACCGCAGTGCGCTCTGCCTGGCGGTAAATTTTCCATTTGGCGGGAACGGCGAAGAGCGGCACGGTCCCGTTCCGAGAGCTCGTGCCGAACGACCGGAGTCTCATCAAGTTTAATGAAGCGAGTCCAATATGGAGAATCCCTATGTCAATAAGACACTGAAGTGCAGGCTCGGGTATAAGGCTCAGCTAAGAGCCCTCTATATTCGTCGTCCCCATGGAAACAGTCCACCCCTTTTTCTCATGCCAGCATGAGACAGTGGCAAGGCGCAACCCACCGAAAAACAAAAAATGTTTCATCAGATAAACATGAAATGTTTTCTTCAATTTGTTACACTTATTCAATTCAATTTGTGTACATTATTTAGGTTTTCTCAATTAAATTTTTTATGAATTGAAAGCAATGGTGTTCTAGAACACTTGACTTTGAATACTGAAAAAAATGTTACTAAATGTACTACACCTACTCTTCAAAGGGTCCAATCCCCTGGCTACCAATCAGTGTACTAAAGTGTGGACGGTACTGGTCACACCCTCTCTGCCCTGGAGCAAGCAGCACATTAGTGTCCCATGTGGGGTCTTGCCCTGCCGGTGAAGAGCTGGATGAACTGGCGACACATCAACGTGACTGGTGCTACTCTTAAAGTGCAAAGGATCCTCTTCTGCAGCAAGAATCTCCAATACAGCTGTGTTTGTATATTGGCAGCAGAGGCTAATCTTCCTTTATATCAATGTGCAGCATTTTCTGAAAACCAGCATATCTTCATTCCTAAGCTGGAAACATAACCTCCATTAATTTCTCATCCTAATTGAAGATCCAGATCTCTGGCACGGAATATGATAATGCTCCAGGTAGCAACAGATTTCTAACTGTCCAAAAGAAAGAGAGAGCCCTGTCATACTGTTAATGCACAGGAAGAGCATGGATGATTACAGAATGTAGTTCCTGTTTTGGCCCCTAGAGGGCCGCTGAAGAATGTGCACTCTCGGTGATGTAGCAGCTCTGTTTAAAAATGAAAATAATGCTCTCAGCCTCTGGAATAGACTTCAGAGTAAATCTTGTTGCCGCACTGCCCTGCAGCTGATACAGCAGACATGACAGATAACAACAGTTAGTCCCAGTAAGACCCCGCAGAATACATTTAATATTCATACTGCAATCATTAAATCAGAAGTCTGGCTATCATCACCGATGCATGGTGTGTGTGTGTCTTTCTGCATTTGTTTTGGATACATGCATAGATGCCTGTGAGTGTGTATGGGTATTTCTGTGTGTGTGTGCATGTGCGTGCATTTGTGTATATGTGTGTGTTTCAACAGCATGACCAAACCATAAAAACACATCCCTTCTGCCACTTGCAGTGGGGAAAGGTGCATTCTGGGAGATCTGCCAAAAACTCCTTCCCCCTGGACACACACACACACACACACACACACACACGGTAAAAGCATTGTAAGGAAAAGAGGTGAAGGACACAAAGAAAAACACCCTGCAGGATCTGTCTCTCCGTTAACATGAAGCTGTGGTCAGTCCACAGAAGGCACGGCGCGCTGTGGACAAACACAGCACTCGCTGCCGTCCACAGCCTTCTGTGCGTTTGGGCAGCATCTGCGTTTGGAGCTCTGAGCCCCTGCAGGCTTCGAGAAACAGAGGGGCGGAGCAAAGTGGGTAGTGGCTCGGACAGAGTGGCGCTTGCTCAGTCAGGCTCAAAGCCTCCTGAGGCCAAACACAGCAGCACGTGCCAGAGACTCTCCTGCTCGCAGACGCAAAGGCAAAGACTGCAGCAGCAGCAGCACCAGCGTAGCTCATATTATAAAGGCTAAAAGCAAAGCATCAGTCCCAACGGTCACATTCCCGCTAAGCATTTAGCTGTAGCGGGCAGTTGTGTCGTGTCTAGAGTTCCGGCCTTTAATCACAATCGAGACGCGACCAAACATCCGGGACACAGGTTCTGGATATCAGCCTCCACGTACACAACCTCCAGAGTATCTCATTTTCTCAACAATCCAGTGTGCGTTTTACCACCTCCCAGCCATCACTCCGCAGTAATTTTCTCTCTCTCTCTCTCTCTCTTCTCTCTCTGCACTTCTTTTCTTTCTCTCTCTTTTGTCTCTGCAGTTCTTTTCTCTCTTTTCTCTCAACAGTTCTTTTCTCTCGGCAGTTCTTTTCTCTCTCTCTCTCTCTCTCTTTCTTTCCTCTGCAGTTCTTTTCTTTCTCTCTTTCTTTTCACTATGCTCAGCTGTTTCCTCTCGTCTCTCCATCATGCATTTGTCTCCACTGTTCTTTCCTCTCTCCACAGCCCACCAGCTGGGCTCCGCCATTGCATCGGGGGGAGTACACAAAAACTCGAGGCGTCGCTCTGGAGTGCTGAGACGTGGGTAACTCGCCCACCTGAATCCTTCCAGCATCACGCTACCAGGACCCATAATGCACCGCCCTTCTGGGCTGCAGGCCAAGGTGGCACTGGCATGATCTGGATCCAGCACCAGATCGCGTGGGCTGCGTTACATCGCTGCTGCGAAGCGAGACAATTTACCCAGGCTCCCCGGTGGCTGATGTGTCAAAGCAAAAGGAACAGTCAGATGATAAAAGGGGAACTCCCCTCAGCTCCTCTGAATGCAGTCCCCACAGGGCCTGAGTACACTACCACACGTTATTCAGGTGTGAGGTCACCAGTGTGTGATTAGAACGTTCTAGACTGAACATTCTAATGCTGATGTAACAATCACACAGGCAACTGGAAGCAATGGAGTTCTAGAACATTGTCTTAGAATTTTGATAAAACATTCCAAAAATAATACTCTTCAAAGGGTAGTTTAGTGAAAGGTCTTATGCGTGCTGACAGCTGACATGTAAATGAAATGCAGCTGGATATTAACCGCAGGAAGACTGAGACTGAAAACTGTCCCCGTCTGGCGTCTGATCCTGCATCCCTCTTTTGAGCAGATCCTGAACCAGTTTCATCCCATAAATCTGGCACGGCGGCCGACGCTACGCGGACCCTGCTGGAGAGCCAGGGTCGCCGCGGGAACCGGGACCCCCCCCGGGAGAACACCGTTACCTGCCGAGGAGAGCTGTGTCACATTAGCCACATGGGTCATTTAATACACAGCAAGACGTCCCCTCCACCCCCTCCATGTCAGGGGGGGCTGAAATATCCACTGATTCAGGAGCAGCAGCCATGGGCAGGCACTGCACAGAGCTACCGCACGCGCTCCTTTGATCTTCATACCACTGTGATGGGCTTCTGTTGTACACCGGTGATTAGTCTGATTGATCCACACGCCGTAGGGATTAGTGGCTTTGGTGTACAGCCGTGTTTCTACACAAATAGACACGATTACACTGAAATATGAAAATACTGAGTCACTGAAAAGTGTTTTAATATGACCAGAAAACCTGCATGTGGAATGTTTCATGGCATGTTTGAGGTTCAACTGATTCTGAGGGTCATCTTACCCAGGACAGTGTTCACCAAGTTGTCAGGCCCCCAGTCATGCTACAGGAGCCATTTAGGAAAAGAATATAACGCCTGAACTGGCATGGAAATGCACTGGTTAAAACAAACAGGTGCGGTCAAACATGCATGCATGCACACACACACAGGCCTCTCGTAGTCTCCCATTTGAACAACAAACACTCATTTATTTATTTGCTTTTTATGTAGCCATTTTAAATGAACACCCTAACAATTTTGCTGTTTGCTGTTTGAGTAGTTTCTCGAACCAGCGGGTCAACCAGTGGTTGAAAACCAGTATAAAATGCGAAACCCAACCCAAACCACAGTAGCGCTGGGTCCTTCTCCGCCTTCGCTTGCAGCGGCCCAGTAGCGTCTGTACTCACCACGGAGATTTCTCTGTGGAACTTGGCCTCCAGGTGCGTGACGTTCTTGAAGGTGCTCACATAGAAGCCCACTCGACTGCGAGGGAAAGGAAGGGGGGAAAAAAAAGACACTCAATCTACCCGTACAGAAGAGGTACTTATTAATATTCATGAGCTTATTCAAAGCCAATGACTCATGCGCTATGCTATATCTATTCAAATGAGCCTCGCGGTCGCCTTCACTAGGAAGCTGGCACACTGCAAGCGGAACGCAAACCGAGAGACCAGATACAGTCCTTCGGAAATTACTGAAATAGCACAAGCTGCTTCCGAAATCTACAGAACTGAAATGCACGCCCCTCATAGAATTACAGCATAGAGCTCCAATAATGAGTGTTGTATGCCTCTTAATGCACTTAACAATCAGGCTTTTACATGACTAACGTTCAATTTTTTATTTTATTTCTCCAGTTATTAAAGCGAAGACCAACACCTGTTTTTTTTTCACTCCCCAAAATCTTTTCCACTGCCCAAAAATAATTTAAAGGGACTGCACATTCGTAGAGGTGGATTAGAGACACGTGCCCTTGTTGCAGTAAAGGTGTATGTGCTAGCCATCAGCATACTGAACCGCCATTTGCCCTCAACGATGCCAATGTGGATCACAGTCACAAGAACAGCGGTTTAAAAAAGCAGCAATGCCCCAATCCCGACCCCCCTCACCACCACCGCCCCCACACCCATGTGCATGGAGCAGGGCTGGAGACTGAGGGAGGCTGTGGCTTGTAGGATGGGAAGCAGAGGAGGGGGGTGGGGGGGTTATGTAACTCCAGTGAAGCCCAGCTGCAGTGCAATTCCGGCATGCTGCCTGCACACTGCCCTGAGCTAGCATCACACGCTCACGATGCGTAGCGTTCACAGAGGCCGTCAGTAACACTAACGCACTGCTGCAAGGACGCGTACATTAGGATTTAGCCTAGCGCCTGTATCCATAGCACTTCTGGGTTAGGAGACACTGTCTCTTTAACCACCAGAAACCATCAGATTTTGCTATAAAAGACGGCATGATATCCGCTGTGTGGAGTAATGGTAAGATCACTGAGGCTGGGTTCCACAGAGAGTGAGTTTACAGCCATTGTCCAAGAGTAACGCTCTCCGACAGTGCTCTTTAAATTCAGTCCTGGAGGGCAACCAATCAGGCTCTACGCAGCCGTCTGCACTTCCAGCTCATTACTTGGCAAAATGGCTGAAATGAACCAACACCCTCGTTATTTTCACAGGCTTTGCCTCGGGATGTAAACTGGCAAACAAACCAAAAAAACTCTCGAAAGCCCCTAGGATGTTGCTCATTGTTAATTTTTGCCACTATGTAAAAGCTTGCTACTAAAAAAAGCCAGAGTGCTTGCAGCCCAGACACATATCCTTGGGAGCATACGTGATGCTCAGAAAAAATCTAAAATGAAAACTGTGCTGCTGTGGAACTGATGCACACCATGAAAACAAACTTCAGGCACACTGGACCGCATTGCACTTTCAATCACACTAAATCAGGTTGGTTACATGGCGGGACAGAAACTACAATACCCACCTGTGATCTACCGCATAATTGGGGTCAAAGGGTTAACGCTACTGGCGATTAGCTGCGTTACGCAAGAGGGCGGGAAGGCCGCGATCGATGGCGTCTCGGAGTGAGGCGAGGACAGCGGAACTCGGGGAGGAGAGTCGCTAACTCACGCCGCTCGCCGTGATTAAACGAAGGTCGGGCGCGTCGCCGCGGAGACCGAAATGACCGGGCGTTATTGATGTGGCGTGTAATAAAGCACGCTGTCAATGAGCTGCTAACTGCTGGGAGGAAGGTCCTCCATAGTATCAGTAGGCACAGCTATCGCTCCAGGGGAATTTACACAGCCCTGCTCTTTACTGTGTTTTTTAATTTATTATATTATCTATACAAATATATTAGTAAATAGGTAACATCTTAATGAAGTGACCACTTGTATGTCATTCAAGCAATAATTAAATGTTACACCCTTAGTAAAAAGCAATGTCGAATTTTGAAAAATGATGACATACAAGTGATGAATTTTTGAAGCACACCAACAAATGGCTTGTGAGTTTGACTCTGTGTAATCACTGTTTGAGCTGACCTCTTTTAACCCTTTAAGGTGCAAGAGAAAATATATGTATATGTATAATTCCTAACTGAACATTCTAATGCTGATGTAACAATCACTACTGGTAACTGAAAGCAATGTAGTTCTAGAACACTGAATTAAAACGTTTTGAAAAAGACTCCAACTCTTCAAAGGGTTAAATAGCAGACCACTTTAAATATCTCAGCTGCACCCATCACACCCCAAAAAGCATGGTATCAATCCATTACCACTGTAATGAGTTTTTGTCCGTACTGCACGATGTCTACAAGAATGAAAGACATACAATGTGTGCAAATATGAACGTGTGCCAAATGTGTCAATGATCATGGTGTCATTTATAGGTTTATCTGTCCCAAATCGAAGGATGCTGCCTTCTACCCATGTCCACCCATGGCAGAATTCTACCAAGTTAACAGGAAAACATTTGGGAACCCGCTCAGAAGTCGAAGTAGCATCAACAGTAAGGAGAGCGCACAGAACAGATAACAGCTCACCCAAAATAACCCAAAGTCCCAGCTCGCAGATTAACCTGACTCGCTAGACTGATCTCACCTGTCCCACAGGGTCGGCAGCTCCTGCTGCAGGTCCACGTTGAAGTCGTCGAACACCTTCTGTGCTTTTTTAAGCTCCTCTTCCGCCTGAGGGCAGAGAGAGAGAGAGAGAGACAGGTGGCATGGTGTGGGGCACGGGCCTAGACACCATCTGCTCATCTGGTGCTGTTTCAGAGTCAAGAATTACGGCTGAATTAATACTGGAGGTGCCAGGGAACAGGAGAGGAGTGTACTTATGTGTAAGCGTCCTAAATCAGTGGTGCCTAATCACGCACCAGGTTTTATTCCGACCGACCCACTTCACCGGCTGATTTCCCAAATTACTTCCCTCTTCTGTGGGTGAAGGTGTGTTAGTGAAATCAGCAGGGGGTAGCGATTGGTTGTAATGAAAACTGCACAATCTCAGCCCTCCACCGCACATGATTGGGCCCCATTACATTACATTACATCACATTACGTTACATTACAGGCATTAGGCGAATGCTCTTATCCAGAGCGACATACACAACTTATTATTTTTTTTACATGGCATTTACATTGCATCCACTTGTACAACTGGACGTGTACTGAAGCAATGCAGGTTAAGACCAGCTCCTTACCCATTTATACTACACTGCCACTGCCTGTGTGCACCACTGTTCTAAATAACTGTCTGTGCACCACAGCGAGTCAACTGTGGGGTCTAATCCTAAATGAATTTCAGTGAATTTGCTTTGAACAGGAGCACTTCAAGGCCTCTGGTAATATTTCTCCGTGCTGCAGGGAGGAACCACTGCTAGCCTTCACTTTCTCCCGATCAATTCTGCAACAGACTGAAATCGAGGACGGGGATATTCATATCTGAGATAATGTGCTTTTAAAGGCTCCAAACACACGGCATGATCTAAATATAACCCATAAACTCAAAATATTGGCATTTTATATATGAAATAAATCAATTAAATGAATTTGCTGGCGCAAACATAAGCACAAGGACATATTTGAAAGGAATTAATTTCCATTATGCGGTGAAGGTGAAAAATCTATGGTAAAATGATGAGAAGCAAAGTATAATTAATATAATTTTTATATATTTCTATTGGGGGGTGTCTTCTCAATGTCTGTGTGCGTATAGTAACTATAAAAATGAACAGCCTTCAAATCACAAGCATCACAATGTCAGCATTGCATTGACTCCTTTTCTCAGATGAAAAATCATACCTTGGACACTTTACGGTCATTTCTTATGGTGGAAGCCTGCAGGGTCTCTAAATGGTGTCGGGCGCTGTCGTAGTCGATGAGCTTCCTGCTCCTCTTCGAAACGCGGGTCTGTGAGCGAACCGAGAAACGAGCAGCATCAGCAAAGCCGGATATTCACTGAAGCTGTTCAGATTCAAGGGTACAACTGGCAATACTTCACCTGGGAATCAAACCTACAACCTTGGAGGTACACACCTCCCTAACCTTTGCAGTAACTTGAACACAGTTATAACTTATCCTATCATATAAATCAGATTATAGTGCACCCATGTATTGGTACAGCTCAAGGCTATCACATGGTCTAATCCTCTCCTTACACATTCAGGTTAGCATTTCCTGCACTGAAGATATTGTAAAGGGTAAGGAATAGTTTACAGGGGTGTTTTGGCAATAATTCAATGGTTATGTATTTTTAGCAATCTGTACTTTGTTTCACCTCCAAGGAAGTGAAACACCAGTCACAAGCAGCAGTTAGCTAACTCTGCTCAGAAGACAATTGCTTGCATTTCCTGTCTCTTCCCCTTTGTTTTCAAACAAGGCCTAGAGACCTAGATTTAGCGACTTTAGGGGCTGGACACAGCAGCAGGTATTTCTCAAAGGGAAGAATCTGACAGGAAGTAGGCCAGGATGAACTCCTACACTCTGCAAAAAGAGGGGGAGGGGTGGACTGGGCGGTAAGAGGGGAGGGGTGAACTGGGCGGTAGAGGGGAGGGGTGACTGGGGTAAGAGGGGGAGGGGTGGACTGGGGGTAAGAGGGGGAGGGGTGGACTGGCGGTAAGAGGGGGAGGGGTGGACTGGGTGGTAAGAGGGGGAGGGGTGGATGGGCAAGAGGGAGGGTGACGGGGGTAGAGGGGGAGGGGTGACTGGGTGGTAGGAGGGGGAGGGGTGGACTGGGCGGTAAGAGGGGAGGGGTGGACTGGGGGTAAGGAGGGGGAGGAGGGACTCGCTAGAGGGTGGACTGAGTGGGGTCAGGGAGGAGTGAGGGAGAGGTGAGGGAGGAGTGAGGCAGAGATGAGGAAGGAGAGAGGGAGAGGTGAGGGAGAGGTGAGAAAGGAGAGAGGGAGGAGTGAGGGAGAGGAGAAGGAGGCGTGAGGGAGAGGTGAAGGAGAGCTGCGTTCGCTGCAGTACTTTAATGTCGGGGAACTGCGACAGGTAGGTGTCCAGGGTGATGAGGGACGAGTCGACCAGCTTCTGATGGAAATCCTCCCAGAGTGCATCACAGCTCTGCAGCGAACAGGGGAGAGACCCGCCATCAAACACACTCTTAAAGGCATCCATAAGCATGGCTTACAGTATGGCTACAGGCACACGGCCATCACAAAAAGAGCAGGGCTGGGTGTGTCATACATACATCACAGATCTGGGAGGTTCTCTTGCAAAAGCACAGCAGATAAAAAAAGACAAGAGACTGAACACTGGCCGATGGGCTCTAGATGGGAATCAGAGCATGCAGTTCTGTTATGGCCCACAATACATTAAAAAAAGGCTGCCATTGCATGCTATTCATGGGGCTCATAAAGGTTAGATTTTTCCCAGGGACCACACCGAATCACAACAACGACCTTCTGGCCACCGAGCAAATCGCAATCCCGATATTAATGCGCCGTGAACAAGATGAGCAGCGCGCCGTCCGCGGCGCCAGAAGGGCTAACTCAATTAGATCCGGTGGTTTGATTTTATTGCGGTTGCGATGGGACCCGATGGTGTAATGATTCTATTGCCAAACAGCGACATGGCCACCCTAGAGCCGGCTTGTAAGAGACTCCGTGCCATCCAGAGGGCCTTGGTCTTTAGGTGCCTACAGCGCAGCTTAAATGTTCTACTGAGGGGTTTGCATTACAATGTCACCCTTTAAGCACCAATAGCCTGCCGCACAGCACAGCCAACGCAACTTGCAGCCATTTGAAATCTTTTTGACAAAGTGCTTTCTAGGCCCCACAGGAACACGGTGCTCAGTTTAAACCTCACACACAGCAGTGAAGATGTGCACCACAACGCATGAAGCTAAACCAGAGCGAATCCCTGCCAATACAAACTGAGCAGCCATCGCTTACTCTGCACTGGTACTTGCACTGACCTCGCATCAATACTCTATTACTCCTGCCTCAGGGACAGAGCATGGTGCATGATCAAATAATCTCACACCAGTACAGCTGAACTAATGCTAACTGCTGGACAGATAGCAGGACCAGTGCCCCTTCACCAGAAACTGAGCAGGTGCAATTTTGTCCCCTCTATTTACTGAGCAATACCAGTGCTAACTGCTAGATGGTGAGCAGAACAATGTGGTTCTTCACCAGAAACTGAGCAGGTGCAATTTTGTCCCCTCCTGTTTCACTGAGCAGTACCAGTGCTAACTGCTAGATAGTGAGCAGAACAATGTGGTTCTTCACCAGAAACTGAGCAGGTGCAATTTTGTCCCCTCCTGTTTCACTGAGCAGTAGCAGTGCTAACTGCTAGATGGTGAGCAGAACAATGTGGTTCTTCACCAGAAACTGAGCAGGTGCAATTTTGTCCCCTCCTGTTTCACTGCGACAGCATACCATGCTAACTCAGATATGAGCTTGAACAAATGTGGTTCTTCCCAGAAACTAGCAGGTGCTCAGTTTCTTCCCACGCGTGGTTCACAGCATGTACCAGTGCTAACTGCTGCAATGAGCAGACCATGTGGTTCTCTCACCAGAACTGAGCTGTTGCAATTTTTCCGCCTCCTGGGGTTTCACTCAGCAGTACAGTGCTAACTGCTAGATAGTGAGCAGGACCAGTGCCCCTTCACCAGAAACTGAGCAGGTGCAATTATGTCCCCTCTATTTACTGAGCAGTACCAGTGCTAACTGCTAGATTGTGAGCACAGCCATCATGGTTTTGTCACTTATTGAGCGGAACCCGGTGCCCCGTCGCATTCAGCTGGATCCCGTGCGCTAGGGGCATTACAGCAGGGGGTCCCAAAACGTCCGACTGCAGCGAACCCCTCTACGTGGCTGTTCGCGGAGTCTGCCCGCTCGCCCTTGAGCTCGGGGCGGAATTCTTGGCCGGGACATTCCGGAACAGTGTCCTCCACCACGGGACGCTCCCTGAGCACTGTTAAACACCCTCTTGGCGGAAAGGCATCGGTTTTTTTTTTCCTCGCTCCGTGGAGATCAAATCGTCTGGAGGCTGGCTCAGACTCACAGATGACTGCCTGCCGCAGAGGCACTGCTGCACAGGCCGATCGATAAGAGCGCATCCAGTCCGCCGGCCCTGCCAGGGACAGGATCTACTGATATTAAAGTTATAAATGACCCCCTTCCTTATGGCCAAGGCTGGCTCCTCTTACAGGAATGTTCTTTGCTTACCGCCACAACCTTCAACCCGAGTGGACTCAGGAAACAGATTATCTTTCAAATGGTCATGGGGAAGGTTCTGGAAATACCTTATACTGTATTAGTTGCACGACAGCTATGTGCAAAAATACATTCCTTTGCAAAGTATTTTATATGAAACACAAGTTCATTTGTGTTTTATGTCATGTGAATATCCCCCTGCCCTAATCGTAGCCATGGACAAACTCCTACCGTACCCCTAAATTTCAAAATCATCAGTATCCATTTTAAATTTTTATTTAAAAAAGTAGTATTTAAAAAGACATAAACAATGGTAACGGGAAAGAGCATAAAATAAATATAGGAATATTTTGTTAGTACTGGCTATCTAACTAGCTGCACCAAGCACATGCTAAATGACAGTCCCTTACAGGACCTATTGGAAAAGAATGTATTTCAATAGCGACTGAACAATAACTTTCACTGTTACACTCAAAGGCACGGAGACTGAGGGTAACACAACTCCATCCACTGAAACGCAGAGATGCTAAAGGGGGCTCTGCTGAATTCTAGGCCCTGAATCAGTGAAAGCTCCCAGGAGGGGAGAAGAGCGCGAACGCGCTGCCTTTACCTTCCCGACGGTCATGACGTCATCCTTCCCGTACCAGTCCGGCTCGTACACCTCATGCAGCGACTCGGTCAGGTTCATGGAGGCCTGCTGCATTCCTGCAGGGCATGAACCGCGGTCTATGATTGGTTAAAGGGCTCAGGTGTTCCCTGAGTCGACCAGCAATGGACTCATTATTATTGTCTATGACATCACAATCCAGATTTACTTACACAGTAAGCATTATAGGTATTACAGATCATTAACATAGATATGCTATCTGGATATATACTGAAGTGACTCATACTCATATAGGATCATGCCTGAGGGTAAAGCAAGTATCCCCACCCTGGATTCAAACCTGCAACCTGGTCATAAGTCAAGTTCTAAAACCAGTATTCCAGCTACTGTCTTATGGTTATAATAGATAATGTGTGATTTTCATGTATAATGTGTGCATGCATGTGTGCATGTGCATGTGTGTGCGTGTGAGTGTGTGTGTGCGTGCGTGTGTGTGTGTGTGTGTGTGTGCGTGTTCTTATCAGGGTCACCTTTCACAGCTGCCAGGTACGCCTTCATCTCCCTCTGCAGCCGCGATCCTTCAGACTGTGAAAGACACAGGGGGTGAGGAAGAATAACTGTTAGTGTCATTTGTCTTATGCAAAGAAATTCTCCAAAACCTATGACTTCCCTAAATGTGGAAGTAATTCAACTGATTTTTTTTTTAAGTTACATTGAATGTAACAGTCACACAAGACAAGAAAGAAGGCGGGTGTTCAAATACTGCATTTGAACATAGAGTTCTCTTGAATAGCTATACAATGTTCTCCCTGCACTGAAGTCCTGAAATGGCCTTATCAAAAAGAGAGCAGCTGCAACCAAGCACTCTATTGTGCAACAGCCACAATAGCTGTCCATGGTGCTGAAATTACACCAGCAACAGAGACCGGCCACTGCTGTCCCAGGTCCTGAAAGCTGTATAAAAATAAATAAAAGTCACAAGTACCGAAAGGACTGCTGAGTTGCAGCGTAATCCTGCCTGTCAGAACCTGGCATTTTCTGCTTTCTATGCAGAAATGCTAAATGGTTAATTCTAGAATATCTAATGGGAAAGCTGAGTTTAAAAAATGCGACTCTTCGCATGAAACACAATTGAGACATTAGTGCACTTCAGCAGGAAGTGAATTACAAATAGTCACAGCAGAATCCAGTTGGGTTTAAAGAGGCACTCTGATGTTCCCTGCTGTACATCCAAGGTTTTAGGTCACATGACTACTCACCCGGATAGATGTGGCTTACAATCACATGACAAACATGACATAATAAAATCCTAATTAAACACACACGCAGCTGCTGATCAAGTAGTCACAGATCTTGTCTCACAGATTAATATAATTTACATTAGGTCTATATTTATAAAACTTTGCTCACATTACAAAAACCAAAAAGGAAATCCTTGCCGTACGCAGTGAAAATAAGGAAGAGCCCAACGCCAGAAAATGTAGCTATTTGCTCAATTACATCTGACCACATGGACAAAACACATTTACACCAGCCTTTTATTAAAGAGAATAAGAATGCTGCCGTCCTTAAGCAGAATATAAATCTCTAACTGGGCAGTTTTGGCCTGAAGAGATAGCTCAGGCCTGCTAGACAGGAGCAAATGAATCTGCCAGCGACCGCTTTCTTCACTCCGCCCACTGAATTATAAACAGAACACTGCTTGCATTGTTATTAGCATGGCATTTTATCATACGTTTATGCAACTCGGCTTGATGGCTTCAGACTAGAACCCATAATTCAACCGCATAAACATGACACTGCATGCTTCTCCCCGCTATGTGATAAGAATAATAAAAACGTCGACGATGCACTACTCAGAATGCAGAGGCGCTTGCACTGACCACAGACGTGGCAGGTGATGTCACGACCCCGGGTTATTCATTAGCCGACAATAAATATGGATAAGGCAGCTGTGACGTCATCTCGCCGGGGGCAAACAGAGAGGAGCCAACGCCAACAGGAAGTCGTCTGTTTCACATGCGTAGGGAGGACATCACAGCTGTCGTGTCTCTATTGTGTTATCCGTGGCTGTGACTGGGAGACCAGACTCTCGCGCAGAGCACAGTTGGCTTTGCTCCAGGGATAGAGGGGCCTTCGTTCAGCTCCGCCCACCAGCACGCCAGGTGCACCCAGGCTGACAGCTGTCATCAGCGAGCGATGACACTCTCTCCTCTAATTGGCATTAGCTCTCTGCTATCATACTGTGTGCTTACAGGCAGTGAAATCAGCCAATGACTGCAATAGGTAGCGGTAACAATACAGTGACTATGCAGGCTCAAACCAGGATTCCAAATCAACGATACTCAAGTTATTTAAAAAAAAATATATATATATATGCTTATGTTTTGTCTTCTCCCAACATAATTGCCCCGGGTTAAATGGATCTGAATACATATCTGGCTCTTACTTTCTGTGTGCAAAATATCTTGTGGGCAATTAGCCAGGAATGGAGTCAATCCCAAAGAAACTGCAATTTTGTCAGCTGCGGTAAGGCAATCGTATATAAATGCATCTCACAGCGTGCAACATTCCAATGACAACTGATCAGCATTCAGAGAGAACACCTCCACAGCCTCTGAGAACCTGCCAGCATGCATAATGTGCATCCACGGGCTGGGTGTTGAAATCGCTCCCCAGCATCAACAAAGGGACTTGGCCTACAACAGCAGAGAGGTCAGAGTTCAAACCTCTCTTCTGTAATATAATTTACCGATTTGAAATTCGGATGATTTAATTTTTAATTAAAAATTTAAGTACGCTTGTACCCTGGTTTCTTTTGTTGATTGTTTTCTTGATTTCTCTGTGTCGTAAAGCGTCTTTGAGACTGTGAAAAGCGCTATGTAAAATAAATGTATTATTATTATTATTATTTATGATTTACTTCATTCAAATGGATCACTTAATCCTTAAAAAAAAGCTCTTCAAACTTTGGATTAGCTTAAGTTCTGTGAGGTGGCAGTTACTCTGCTGGGTTCAGGATCAGACGATTGTGTGTTCAAATACTTGGAAGAAAGAAACTTCTCACAGTGGGACTTCCTGGGAAAATGCAGGGGTAAATTTAACAAGCAACATGTTTGAGTGGTACTGCAGGGAGGTGGAGCGCTGGGCTATTGACTGCTTAATGGTTGGGTACTGTATGCACATTAACTGCACTGAGGGGAAGTTCAAGCATTAACAAGCAATGCAATTCTGTTCCAGAATAAAAAAAGAATCCAGGACTGTTTCCTAAAATAAAATATACTGACCAGTTTATCACAGAACAGTGATTATTATTGAAGATACCTAAATGGAAAATGATATGAAAATGATTGAATTTAAATTATTTATGAAATGATTAGTTAAATGTACAAGGAAGCCCTTGTCAGACATGTATGTTACAGTTGACAAACTTGACGGCCATTTCAGGGGCCACCTGCTTGGCACAAAACTGATCTATTTCATACTTGCCCCCCAATGTTGCTCAGTACTCAACCGCCGCTTTACCAGATTTTTGGCACCATAGGTTGTCCCCTGCTCTGGTAGGGGATCACAATCACCCATACGGCAAAAGCAAAGCTCAGAGAGGCCCGGAACATTCCACGCGACAAAAAGGAAGGTGTAGAACTCGAGTGTGGCATTGAGCCATTGACTTACCTACACTAATACAAGCTCTGATGAAACAGCCAAATTTTACCTAGTGAGTCAGCCTCTTCATAATACACAGACGGAAGTGGAAATTTGAGGGCAGTGAATTGGGAAGCTTGCATGACTCTGCCAAGGTAACGGGCAGGAGGACATAAGTGGTGGGGAGCAGGATGGAGGGGGTGTAGAAACCAAAGGGTGCCCACAATGACACTGGGCCAATGGGCTTCTGAAATGACTGGCACAGTCGTTCATTCATGCTAGCATGTCGTCGCTAAAAGTTCAAATCGATGTTGGCTGGATCTGTCATGATGGCGTGGGAGTTTCTGCACGCGGTCCCCCGTTGTGTTCTTTACCGTTCGAGAGGTCTGCCCTACGCTACGTTCCCAGAGAGATTATTACGCTGTCATTAGCAGACCTCAGCAGCTTCCGACGCTTCGAGAAAAAAAACGTAATTTCAGCACGGCCGTGATCCTCTGATTCAGGGTTTGAAATGACGAGCGTCTGACATTATTATAGCGGTAAAAAGAGAGCTCGGTCGGATATGTCAATCACCCACCAGGCAGATGGGCCTTGTGATGCTGATTCATTAACGCTCGCCACAATAACGAAGTGACAGTCAGACATTTATTTACAGAAGAAAATAAACAGTGCCTGTATTTCTGAATCCTTCCGATGCTACACTGTCAGAACAAAATGTGCGAAAATTGTACCTATAGGAGTACAATGGCTTGTCACTGGGGCAGTGAGCTCAAAAGTACACAGATTCTTCCCTTTAATCTTCTATATTAGTATATTAAGGTACAAACATTGAGTAAATATCGTACCTCAGAAAACAAAAACTGCTACCGTACCATTTCTTCTAACAGTGTAGTACCAAAGTATGTCATCATCATTGTATTATTTTTTTCCAATGCCTTGGACATTAAGCAAGCAAAACAACATCCAACCAAAGAAATTATCTTGGTTAGCTCTTGTCAGAAAGGCGTTCACACAAGTACTGAATCTAAATCTGCACACTGACATACATTTTCTCAGTTTAGAGCATGCTTGTCACCATACACATCATCAGGCCAGGGAAATGGCTAGTGTACAGTGCTGCCCTCTGGAAACATGGTAAGTGTATTAGCCAGCGCCATGGGCCATGTCGCTAGTGTACAGTGCACTACCACACTCTGAAACAACCATGGTAAGATGTATTGGCCACAACACTGGGTCCTTGGTAGCTATATGCATTCACACTATCACAAGCAATGTTAAGCCAACCCTGCAGTGGTCATGCATGTAAAAACATGGGTCCTGGTAACAACTAATGTGTGATTGGATTCGAACATTCTAATGCTGTGTAACCACACCACTGGTAATGTGAAGCAATTGGGTGTAGCCCTTTCAAACTTGCAAAAAAGTGATTAGCATGTTCTTGAACATTCTAATGCTGATGTAACAATCACCACTGGTAAATGGAAGCAATGGAGTTCTAGACCATTTCAAATTTTGAAAAAAAAAAACATTCCAAAAAAACCTGCTCTACGATGGTTTAACGAGCATCTGGGAACACGGGGAACAGATGGACCGTGTGGTATCACCAGAGTAGCTATTAGGTCTGAGCAGATAACCTGGCAGCTAAAAGCTACAAGCTGGTCAGTACCAACAGAACCCATCCTGTGGATTCCAGATTCAAAAGATGACGGAGTGACGGTTGTTGTTGTTTTTTTTTCTTCTCTTCCCTCTGCTTTCCCAGCAGTAATAATCCTGAGATGTCACCAGACCTGATTAGGGTAATGGGGTTTACAGCTTCCTCGGGGGAGCCGGGAGCAGTGGAGGACTCTCCTGGGCAGATAAAGCTACTCTAATCAGGATTAGAAAGGACAGTCGGGGGCTGCCGGATTATATCGCCTTTCCCCGCTCCACACATGAGTTTGCTAAAAGAAACAGTCTACCTCTAAACCAAGATTTGCAGAATGCCCTGCATACGCTGGGGTTTTAAGGACTTTAAGGTACTTCATTAGCACACTCATATTCCTTTATTTCCTAATGAATTCCTGTTTATGTCTGTAAATGCTATGAACAGAAGAGAAGGAGGTGAAGGCTGATTAATTGGTGGAAAGCTCATGCATCAAAGTCAGTTCACAAAACGGTGCATCACAACAACAATAGCAAGAAATCACAGAGCACAACTTGTATCAACATCAGTTTTGCAAGAAACTGGGTTTCTGCCAGACTGATATATTTAGATGAGATGACTCCAAGGGAAAAGAAGAACAAGAAGCAGGCACAGGAAGAAGACAAAAACTGGAAGAAGAACAAAAACTAGAAGAAGAACGAGAACAGGAAAAACAAAAACATGAAGAAGAAGAAAGGAAGAAAAACAGGAAGAAGAATATGAACAAAAAGAAGGAAGAAGAACAGGAATAAGAAGAAGAAGAAGAAGAATAAGAAGAGGAATGTCTGAATCCAATCCTGAGTTTCCCTGTTTCACTGTACATGGTACAGCACAAGCATAAGAAGTGTGGCTCAATGTGGGGGAAGGGCTTATCTCCCGGCAACGTCCTGTCATCAGGAAGGAAGGGGAGCGGCAAAGTGAAAACACATTCTACACTGACAGCAGAAGTGTGATCAGAGAGGAAATCCATGATTAGGTTTTCTCCATCTTTTTCTCACATCTGGAAGACTGATTAGGGGAACAGGAATTAGCAGTGCCGAAAATGCTAACATATGCACGCTAAATGAATATGCATTTCTGTGGGGAAAAATGCATATCATGTGGATAAAACCAAATTCTGCATATATTTATGCGTATTTATTTAGGTACAAAGTGCGGAAAAGCCGGCATAAACGATCTCATTTTAAAATGCGCTGCCAGATTTCCTGGCTCTTATCCAGCTCGATGCTGCATCTGTAACGCTGGCGTCTCCTCCTCCTCCTCCTCTCTCCTTCTTCTTTCCTCCTTTCATTTTCTCTCACGCTCCTTTCGCGCCCGCGTCGCTGCTTCTCTCCTCTCCTCTCCTCCGCTCCCCTCCCCCCATGGCCCCGCCCCTCCTTCCCTCCCGCCTCCGCAGACGCTGGCTGATTGACAGCTGTCCGTCTGGGACACGCGCGGCCAATTCAGGCCGCGGTAGCGACGCCGGGCCACAGCCGGATAATCCCGGTCTGTAAACACTGTGAGCAGGGAGGAGAATACACAAGAGCGGCTCGCTTGCGCTTCCTCAACACGGGTAAATATTTCAGGTAGAACGAAAACCGCAAGCACACCCAGTCTTAGGCTGAAAGGGTCTTTTGGTATCTGTGTAAAATAGTAAACCCTGTACAAGACGTGACAGTTCTTCATCACGTAATACAGAGTCTGCATGAATTATACCCAGGGATAGCCACAAGGTTTAAAAACAATGCACTGATACATCGGGTGGTACAGTACACTTCCTGTGGAAAGCTGAAAAATAAAATTCCTTTTTCTTTTTTATTCAATCAAACCATTAGACTGTGATTTATCAAATCTACCAGTCTACTTGACCTCCTCACCCTCAGCAATTTGAGATAATTTGTTTGGAGCTTCAATGACAACAGTGCCACCATGGAAACGTAGCAGTTCCAAACAATCCCCACCGATGACCACACAGAGAAAGCTGATATGAAATGCCTGTTAACTGTAACAGCCACAGTCATGGCGGATTCCAACGGCCGAAAGAAACCAGCGGATTTCTAAGTGGACAGTTCTCTCATACTGTCAGCACACACACAGCCCCAGGTGTTCTTATTCTGCTGCCATCTATCAATACAGAGGCCTCTCCCCCATCCAAAAAAATCTCTGCACTTAAAGAGGGCCTGAACTTGGGACTGATAGCATGTGTGCCTGACTAGAGCTTCCACCGAAGTTTTAACTGAATTTTTTTTTGGAAAAAACTGTTTCCTTGGACGCCCATCAAACGCAGATTTATAAACACTTTTGTACGGACAAACAGAGTTGCAGAGCTACAGCAGGTGCCTTTAAATAATTTTCCGTGAGAAGCACCAGGAATAACGTCAGACTGGAAGGAAACAGGCTGAGGCAGGAACATGGAAGTAAGCTAGCTGGGAATTTGATCTGCCATAACGGAACCCTCTGTGGGATCGAGAGTAGAGCTTTGCCGTCAAAACAACCAGGCCTGAACCTGCTACTGAAACAACGTGGAATCACACATTCTGTTGCACAAACGCACGCTTAAATAAAATGTTAATATTTGTCCAAATTATATTCAGATAAGAATACACATATAATAATAACAACATATCAATAATGGCTTTAATACTAATATTATTTTTTCATTACCTATTGTTTTTATCATGCACGATGTTAGACCTTTTTTTGAAGGAATTCTTATTCGGAAAAATCCTGTTCAGAGCTGACCTACATTCTGGCTAGCGCTTCCATTTTGGGACGGCCTTGTTTAATCTGAACAGATCATCAAAGCCTGCTATAAAAGCCTGCTCTAGGGATCAAACACACAGCGGTCCCAGCATTTCTCGCCAGACAGGAATTATGCCCAACAGGAATTCTGGTGGCAGCAGTGAGCTAAATTTGAGCAAATCTTAATAAACAAAAAAAAACACAATAATTTGTTATTTGAGTACCGGAGGCCGAGTCAGATGCATTCCGGCCAAACAAGACATTACGAGTCGATGCCTGTGAAAGAGGTCTTACCTCCTGCCTCTTGAAGTTCTGGACGCACTGTTCAAACTGCTCATCTTTCGTCTCGTCGGCCTTCCCGAGTTTCTGCAGTACCTGGAATAAGACGCAGAAATAGATAAGACGCCAAAAAGAAACAAAAAACACTTTTTCCTCTGGGAAAAAAACCCTCCTTACAGTAAAACTGAAACTGGACACATACTACTGATCCGAAAAAGGCATTGGTACATGAAAGAGCAGTGTAATCCCACCATAACATCTCTGTACTTTACAAAAAGAAGAACAATGTACTACCTTCATCACATCCCAGGAAATATTTTTGTGGTGAAATTTCAGTGAAAAGTCAAGTCGTTCAGCTGAAAAAGACGGTTACTTTTGGTTTATAAGTGAAAGTTTTCTAGCTGACTGGGGCATAGCCAGGTTATTTCCAGGTAAAACCTGAGCAATACTGGTTTTATCCCAGTCTGTTTACAGTATGTCAAAACATCCCTCAACCTAGATTTCCAACCCTTCAACATTCCAGCTTTTGCTCACTGGGATGTTCTTGGTGATGCAGTAACTTGTTGACACTTTCATGCAACTGTCTAGTGAAAATGCCAGGGGCTAAACCATGCCTCTCCTCTCAACACTATGGGCTCGATCTATTTCAAGAAATATTCCGTGTGTAGTCTGGTTAGGTCTCCTGCAGTCCTTAACTGACACAAGCAGCAATGCGGGTATTAATAAATTGTGGCTTTTGTGAAGATGAAGACTGCAGAGCAAAATGGATGCATTGACAGGATTGTTTTTTCAAATGGGAAATAGGTATTTGCAAAATAGGTATTTACCCATGGTTCTTTGCTGTGGTGCTGATATTCAACACTCCCAGCACAACCTAAATATAAATTCCTTTACAGATACCAATACGTTATTTTTTTGTTCTCATTCATTGAACTTCAACCTCTGTGACCTCACCACAGCATGCACCTTTTCTCCGAACCGCCACGTAATTCCGAAGCGCCTCACTTCCTGTCGGTTCGGCGTTTTTCCGCTCCTCTAACCTCAGTGAGAGTTCGGCGGCCGGGTGGCGCATGACTAATCGCGGGTTCTATCTGCAGCGGCCCCTCGGCGGTGAGTCAGCGGCAAAGGGGACCTCAAGCCTCCCGGAGCGTATATTAATCACTCTTCTCCCGGTGCATTGTGGGAGTAAAAATCAATAACGGCACGGCCTGACGGTATGGGGGGTGGGGGGGGGTTGGGGGGAGAGAGCGGTCATACCCGTTGCTACGTTTCACCACATCCTGTCAGTCCGGTCACGGTTGATAAGATTTCGTGTTGTACGCGTCCTGTCCTTACAGTACACCGCGGAGTCCTAACGGGCCCAAAGCCCTGATGCGTATGCAGGCAGCCCTGGTGTTTAAAAGGGGCGGGTCTCAGCTCACGGTGACAGAACCAATCACATCGCACCCAGACACAAGAGCACACTCTGGATAAGGAGGTCTGTTACGTCTAAGAATAATAATAAATGAGCACACGTACTTTCAACACCAGTCTCCCCGTGTCAATCTGCATGGCAATTCAATTCATCTACAATTCATATTTCACACAAATGAGCTTGTATTACTGCCACTAGAGTGTGTTAATTCAGTGGAAGGTTAAAAAAAGAGGCTAAAAACAGGCATAGCTGTTCTTCTGCGGCAGGCAAATTGACATTATGTGCTTTGGCAAATCTGATTAATGTTGAATGAAACTCATATTGTGAAACAAGAACAGAATTTGTGAGCTGGAGGAATTTTAATTATGCCTGTGAGGGGAAATAATATAGAGGTATGAGAAACACACTCCTTGTTGGGTTATAACAGAAGATCAGTTTCCAAATGTTTCTGTCTAAAATCTAAATTAAATATTCATCCCAACTGTCATGGCGTAAGATCAGCACTGTGATCCAAAGGAGCCATGGTAAACGAGGGGTTGAGGTTGCTGGCTGACGTGCTGAACAGAGGCTTCTATAAATAACCTCCGGGCGTCTTCCCCGCGTTTGCTCCCGGAAGCAGCGACAAACCCGGAGAGCGAGGAGGCCTTACGCAAGACCATTCCATCACAGCACCGCTTCTTCACTGGCCCGTGACACGAGTGGACAAAATGACTGATCCACCGTGAAATCTCAAAGCAGCCAGAACGAACATGATAGCATCCTAGGCCCTGGTCCAAACGTAGGCCACTGTTGAAGAATAAGGGCCTGATTTACTTAGATCTTTAATATGTGCAAAACCTTAGCACATGAAAAGCGAATAACACAACCGATGATTGGTCATGGTATTTGTTTTGCACCAATCGTTGGTTGTGTTGTTAGTTTTGCGTGTGCTAAAAGGTTTTGCACATGCTGAAGGTCTCAGTGAACCAGGCCCTAAGGCTTTGAAGACAAGGGCAGGCTTGACTTCAAGGACAACTCCAGCCCATCGCAATGGGGGGTGGGGGGTGGGGGGGGTGGTTGTTGGAAGGAGTCCCGGGTAATTTAATGCCACTGCAGCAGATCCGCAGTGCTTAATAATGGGATGTCGATCGAGGTCAAGCAGGGCTCTGCAGACACACGGTGGAAGAGGTGGAAGAGGGATCTCAACACGTCTTATCGCAAATACACTGTATACATAACAGCACACAGAACCAACCGCCATCATTCTCCTTCCTTGCCCTGGGGCGAAGCTATTCTTAGCCTGGCTTGAAATGCTGTAGCGTGCAATTACTGACATTGGCACGAGAAAAACGCATCCAAATGCCCAGAAGAAGAGTTCGAATTATTGTACTTGCTGCAAAGCGGGAGACACCGATGAGTGACTTTAGGTTGGACCTTTCTTTATGGTTGAAAGAATCAAACTGGAAATTTGGGTGTGAGCTCCCAACCCATGGGGAAAGAAAGAAAAGGGGCATACAGATAGCAGAGCTGACTGGGGAAGAAGGAAGAAGCCAAAAAAGGCCTGTCGCAACTGTGTGGAACACGTATGCTAATATGGGGTAAAGTTTTGCGGAGATTTGAAAATCGCTTATTCCACATATTTAATTTTATTTCCTTCTGTCAGTTTTTGTGCAGAAATCAAAAGACAGAAACACTGAACTAGGCAGGCTAACGAGGTGCGCACAGGAAGAAAAAAAAAGAGGCGCCTATTCTCATTCCAGTCCACACGTCTGACGTTATCTCCAGCGGTTCATTGTGGCGATAGCGCTGGCGAAAAGAATTGTAGCTGAGCTTTACGGTCGTATTCGCAGCGGATGTATGATTAATACAGAAACCGCAGCGGGACCCGCCGGTTATAAAGGGAACACATAATTTAGGCGCAAGCAGGATTTCCGATCCGCGATAATTCTCCCTCACCCCTGCGCCGGTGCGTCACGCCGAAGCCTGCCAATATGTGCTCTTCTGATTAAATCAGCGAGCGTTAAATACTATAGTAAGCATTAAATCATGATTTATGCAGTGGGACTGTGAAGACGACAGCGGCATTAATATATTAACGGTCAGACTGTGGAGCGACGATTTCACACACGTATTAACCCAGCATGGAACGTGTCACGGTACACGGCACTCCTACCGACTACAACAGCGTAATCGGCTCTATGTGCAGGCAAATGGGGCTGCTCTATCGAATGCTAATATCTTAACGTGGATTACCTTCAATTGTCTGCTTTTGACGTTATAATATATTTGATGCTGATCGTGATAATGCCTAGAATATAACAAACCACATCACAATGTCAGCGATACTATGTTATTGAGGGGGGCTGTTGTACTACAAATTGCTGCGCGTTTTATTTGAGTATAAAGGGGAAACCATTTTCTGCAATATGTTCTCATTTCAGACAACAGGGTATGAGCACAGAATCATTTTCGTTATGGTTTCATAGGTTCTCTGTCAGTCCAACCTATACCAGAATGGCACATGGAAAAAAGTATTAATTCAACTCTCACAGTTTATGCAAGTCCAAAAGGGAACAAATGTACTCTAAAAGAGTATAAAATACCCCATCAATGTTAATTAAACACTGAATATATCAGTGTGCATCAGCACATGCCATTAAAAACGCAGCATCAACATGATGTGTCAGTCCTTACTATCACTACCAGTACTACTGCTGGCGGCTACTTACAAGCAAGGTACTTGCATTGCTTCCAGCTGTATAATTGGATGCAATGTAAATGCTATGTAGAAAGATATATGCAAGTCGCTTAGGATAAGGGCGTCTGCGAAATGCCTTTAATGTAATGTAACTATCGAAAATGCCATATGATTAAAAGTGTTAAAAAGACAATGCTCTGTGGAATCCATCGCCATGGTCACGGTCACGATCACTATAATTATTCAGCAGACGTCCGTCACAGTCGCTCATCATCAGTCACTGTGACTTCTCGTTAGCGGAGAGGAGGAGACGTTTTTCAAACCTTCATGTCACAGCAGTCGAATGGCTTGTACTCTCTAGCCCCGGGAGCTCCTGTTTAGACTGCAAACAAATGCTTTCTAAAAACATATTTTTCTGAGGAAACCTTTAATTTTGACTGGAGCTGTTTGAGGGAAGTGGTGCAAATTAGACATTTTTGCTACTAACCATAATAAGGCACTAAAATAAAATAAAACAAAATATTCCATCAGGGATGCGGTAAACTTGACAGTCTTCCATTTATTAGACTTTGTTTAGAGCGATCACTTTTTTAAAAACTTCACTGCATGAGCCAGTAACTCTCGAGGGGCAGTTTTGCATTCCAGATTAAGCGGAACAACATGTAATGATGGTAACAAGCCGCCCCATAATAAATATCAAATTATGCATCTGATTATTTTATTTATTACTTCCATTACGTAATAGTGCTCACCAGTGTGTGCACTTGCACCACTGCAGTGCAATTGCATTCCCGTGACAGTGCAGCACCTGCCATGCATGCAGAATTCATTAAGAAAGGTCACAATCTGTTCAGAACAGCCCGGTACAGGGAGCACTGCAGTTTACTTAAATCCCTGAAGGACCCACAGCTTAATGGAGCAGGAAGTGAGCATCATCTCACTGTGTTGGCAATCACATACAGTGATTGCATGTGTATGGAGCAATAGACGGTACAGTATATTTTAGTGTGAAACGCTTTAGCAAGATAGCTAACATTCTAATGCAAAGACATGTTCCCCCCATCCCTCCCTACCTCCCTGTAATCTCTAAATTGACTGTAAGCTTAGGGTTGTAACTAGGTAGCTGTTTCGTAGTTGACTTAGTTAATGCACTCGTCTTAACTACTGCTTGTATTTTTGCATAGACTGCGTTGTTGCTGTTCTTGTTTGTGTTAGTGTTAATCAGTTTAACCTACAGAGTCCAAGTCGAACTATGCGGTTGTTCCCTGCACTTGGAACGGTACTTCTCTCTAGGGTTTTCGACACACTTGTTCCTGGTTATGGTTATACACTTTGCTGTACGTCGCTCTGGATAAGAGCGTCTGCCAAATGCCTGTAATGTAATGCAACATGTTCTCCAAGCTAAGCACACAGCACAGAGCTGACACAGCTAATCAAACAAAAAAAATGCACAACATAACACTGCAAGCAGCTTCAGAGCAGACATTTGGCCAGAATATGTCTTCATGTTTTTCGCACTCTAGATTTTCCATAATTTCACTGGCTTTGCGTAAAACGCAAAAACTATTTCAAATAATCCCTGGCTTGCCTAACAAGACTAAAAGCACAAGTCTCGCTCTTCTGTATTTGGCAACCCAATGAAAAGAATATGGAATATGGTATTAATTCGCTCTACGCAAATGCCACCTTGGCATTCTGGGAGATCGCTGGGTAAAGACATCGTAAACAGGACTGTAAAGAGGTTGACACAGATCTGTTTGGGCAGCAAAGCCCTGATGCACTCTGCAGGATGCACAGATATAGCAGAGCATGACTGTGTTCTGCAGAAGGCCTTTCCTGTAAGAGGAGAGGCTCGTTACCTCGATACGCACTTCTCTCAGTACGTCAGCATTTCTCCTGGAACATCAGCATATTCACATTGTTCATAGGTTTTCTATGGCACTCAGATTTAGGCAATTAAAATACCAGCGATGTAGTGAGCGGGTCAATGCAGCAATGAGCTCATCTCCCTGGTGTTCAGTGCCCTTCACCGATTCACTGATAGACGCTTGGCCCAAGGGGTGCATCACGTCACGTGAGTAACGTCAAACCAAAAACACACGGAACACCGACTCTAGCAACAGCCACTGCAATCTATTTGCTGGGCATTTAGACAAGCCAAGGTTCTGCGTGACTCCTCAAAACCTCCTGTCCAAACCCAAAATGAAAGACATGTTGAAATAATTCTTGAAGACAAATATAACACAGTGGATATTGAACCTGAAACTGGTGGAAATACTCTACATCTTCAGACCAACACCCTCCAAAGCAGGACTGCAAAAAGGTTCTATTATGAAGCAATATTACAATACCGAACTGGTCGTGCACCATCCTGTGTTGACTCCTGATGGAAATTAAAAATGCATTCTGTAATCTGGCACTCGATAGGCTATCCAACAGCCAAGCTATTAAACATTAACCCCGCAGCAAAGCTTGGCTAGCGTGGTGTAAGTTTCTAACTGTGGAACTACTATTTAAACAGTGTGGCCAGACTTTCTCCTGCCGCCGTGGTAACCTCAGTCATACACCGTTGATTGTCTCTTTTAACTGGAATAATGGCTGTGACAAACCTGCAGATGGACCCAGGAGGTCAGATAATAATATCGGAAACAAAGGGGAAAATTCCATTAGACCGGGGACATTATTGCACGTCCTCAGCTAACAATTAATTATACATCATGACCTCCGAAGCAGAACCTCCCTCAGCCCAGTAGGGGAGATCTGTTGTTAAATGTCGACCCGCCGATGGATCTGCGAGCGCAAAAGACAGAAACGGGTGTGCTGCCCGTTTATTTAAGGAAACCTGGAGAATCAGCTTCAAGCTGATTTAGATTCATGCAAGCGGCACTGTGTGTGGGTCACACCTACAGTGTACTGCTTTTGTGATGGCAGGTTTTTAATTAACAAAGATTTTTGCCACCTGAATTTCACCGTGCTTTTTTTAAACAGCTCGGTATCAGAAGTGAGTCTTTGCCAGCAAACTGACATTAAAGCAGTGCTAATTGCAATCTGCAGCGAGAACTTTCTGCAGAGACCCGTGAAGGTGTCCTTATTTAGATTAGCCCGAAAACATGAATGTTTTATGAAACCTTTTTAATCTTTTAGGCTGATTTTAACAATGCTAACCAGTGCTGGAAAAAAAACTCAATGTTATATGATTAAGGCTCGACAAAGCATACAGAAATAATGAAAGAACAATGACAACGACCAAAAACGTTTACTTTGTAAGAACCGTTCCGCTGATTATGTTTACAATATCACGCATTGAGAAAGCAGTTTGCCTTTCGTTCCGTAACGAGCTTAGTAACGTGATCCTCCGCGCACACAGGACTGTGTGCTCCGTCACCCCAGATCTCAGCTCACAGGATCTCTTTCCCTCTGCGTCATGTGATCCCTTCTTCCTGTGGATCTCGGGTATCCGTGACCGGATAATTCAGTCCTCCCCCCCCCCCAGTTTGAAACAGACCCCGCCCGCCTCCCTGATCTTTTTCGGGCCACGCGTAAGGTGAACTGCACCCCACGCTGTCGCAGGTGAGCCACAGTCCTTCGTTCGGTCTGAAGCCAGGTGCAGAGCCAGCAGAAAGGGCCTTCCTGAACATGCAGCTGTCCTGTCTGCCAGCTCGCACATCAACTTCAAGTGTCTTACAAGTACTATTCCCTAAACACATCTATTTGAGTGTAATAACCAGGGGGGCCAGAAAGGGGGGGGAGGGGGGGGGCTAAGGGGCCAAAGTTCCTGCGCTTTTATTTGTACTATGAGCAAGTCTCTCAGTTTACAGCTGATAATTGAATGTTATAAATAAAATGTTATATTTTAGAGAGAACCGTGCCCTCCAACCAAGCCCACCCCCCCTTCCTTGTGAAGATTAATTTTGCTTCTCGATGTGACGCTCAACAACGTGCCCCCAGAGACAGGGGCCTGATGGGAAAATTACATTTGTTGAAAACACCGGGTGCCTGACAGCAAAGAGCAGATGGCCCGTCGAGCCGTTTCCCGCGAATGATGAAGTCGTTACCCGCCCGTGCCGTCCCAAAATGTACTCCACGAGGCGCGTTCTTTTCCACACAATCACTCCCCGTGAATGTACTAAGCGTCTGCGAAGGCACGGCGTGGTATGTCTGCCAGGGTCGTCTGCCAAATAAAAATCACGGTGGTGATGGTGATGATCATGACTATGACGACGACGACGATGATGATCATCATCATCATCATCATGATCACGATGAAGACAACAACAAAGAATGAAATCTTTTGCGAGGGCAAAGCAGTTGATGGAAACTGAGATGGAGAAGTACAACGCTGTAAATGTGAGAATCTATTAGCCCACACCGTGCATAAGACCCAGTGTCTGTGGTTTGACACCCTGCCGAATTGAGACAGGCGAACTTCACAGCCACAGCCTCCAGTGAAACGCTTCATTCGCCACAGCTTTCTTATTTTTAACTTGAGTCGTCTTTTTCCACAGACCCAAGTCCCATCTCTTCAGAGAGCATTTGGACTAAACACTGTCTGATCTGCCCTGCACTGACTCACAATAAAACCAAAGCCTCCCTAATCCTGACTTCCATCAGGGAGGAATTAAACTAAGTTCTGTCCGTTGACCGCACCGAAGGCACAGACGGAGTTCTCATTTTCAGAATGGCTTTTCCACCAGGAGGTAATAGACAGGAGGAGGCAGAAAGAGCTCACATTTTGAATGTGTCTATATTATTTATATTGTTATACTGAACGTATCTATCTTCCAAAGTATCTGGGGCCAAAACAATCACTGAGTACATAGATTGAAATTATATATCACAGACGGATAGACAGACAGATATATAGATAGATATAGATAGACAGATAGATTTTTAATTCAAAATATACACCACTGTATACCATAATACTGCACAAATTAATTGCATAAATACAGTAGTAATCTTGTTGGTACCTACAAAGGCAATGCCCCTTTACTTTTCTTGCTTTATAGACAGTGATAAACAGTAGGCCTTGTTCAGAAGTAATTAACTACAAGCAAACTCCAGTAAGGATTTAAAAAAAAAAAAAAACATAGGAAGTCCATCACCAGCTGAGTAACTATCACTCTCACGCACGTGGAAGTAATCCAATGGGGGAGAAGTGTAAAATTAGCATGCTAATTGGTTCCGCTGTAGTTGACAGACTGAGTGAGCTGCCTCGTTGTCGACGACGGCTGCAGATGTTCAGCCTGAACCGATGCGCACGTGACCCTGAGGCAGGTGTGCGAGCGTGGGGACTGTTTACCGACGGAAGCCCACGCTTACAGGCCGACAGAGAGGTTCCATTAAAACCGAATATGCACTCGGTGCCACTGTGGAGTACGCTACAGTGAGTCACTGACTCAAACCAATCATTGCATTTCGCTGAACCTTGTGATTCCTTTGAACATGCCAGCGACTGGCAGCTTACTGCTGTTAAAGTTACAAAGCCCTGGCACAGGCCTGCAGTAGAGGGGCTGTAGGCCCCGAGCTTCACTAGCAGGAGCACCTTTGGGGGCCCTTCATTTAGAGATTTCATCCATCCATCCTTTATCTATACCCGCTTATTCCGGGCAGAGTGGTGGAGGCCTGGAGCCTATCCCAACGGGCACTGGGCGGGAATACAACCCGGACAGGCTGCAAATCCATCGCAGGGCACACACACCATTAATTTAGAGATCTGAATAGGCTAATAATTTTAAGGATGACTAATCCGTGGAATTGCCTGGTTGCAAATTACCGCCAAGCCCGAGACCGGTTTCGGCCGATCCAAAACTATGACAAAAGCGTTCGGGGTGGAACAAATCACAGCGGGATTTTAAGAGTTATTTTGAGCCGAGGTTCTGGGGGGCGCTGTCGTGACGCCGGGCGAAGTCATCCTGTTTAGCGCGGCGCATCCTGGCGAGAGTTCCGTCCCCCCGGCGACGCTCCCCGCGTAATTATTTGTTCTATTTCGCGTGCCCCCGGCCCGCGCCAAAAAAAATGGCCACGGCGGACACGGTAAGAAGGGCCAAAGCTAATCGATGGCGCGGCGAGCGATGCGGAAGTCAGGCGCCATAAATTACGGCGCTCGATGGGGGCGGCAGCGGCGAGCCGAACAACAGCGCAAGCGAAACTGCGTCGTGGTGAGAAGCAGGCTGCCGGCGGCGTGTGAAACAGGGAAGTACAGACACCACAGGTGAAACAAAGTGACCTAGATACTTCATGAAACTTACTTCAAAAGGCCTGTGCACACCACTGTGATTGATGGAGGCAACTTGGAATTGAGGATGGTAAGAATCTCAAAGACTAAAGGCGAAAAAAAATATTCAATTCGAGCTAAAGTGCTTATAAGTGTGACAGCAAGGTAAACCTATGGGAAAAAAAATGTATTTGGGATGTTCTAATCTGCTAGTTTCTACTGGCCTGCACAAAACTCAGATCCTGGGCCAGTGCTACCTTCTGAGGAGATCATAGCAAAAGGGTGGCCAGAGCTTGCTGGCTTTCCCAATGAAATCAAGTGCTCACTCTCTCACATTCGTCAGTAGGAGAAGCTGAGCTTCAGACGATGCGTATTAAAAGAACATCAATCCTCTTACTGCTGCCTGCTGGCCCAGGGTTTTGGTGAAGGCTTGACTGGGGTTGTCTGGCCTGTGTTGCTTACCTGCCAGCCCGGATGCGTGAAAAGTTGCCCGGAAACCACAGCTAAAACAGGCCTGAACCAGAACGAGACTTCAAAAGACCTGCCGTTTTTGGTGGTTTGTCTCTGTCAGTATGCCGTGGGATATTTTGCAGCATAAATAACTAACTCATATGGAAGCTGACATATGTTAACCTGTTCTGCATGACAGTGCCTTGGTATATAAGCACTTACGTTGTCTTCTTGTTCATCTTTAAATGTGATGTGGTTTTCATTGCTAAGCATAATGTTTCCTTACATATATATCAGAACCGTATGTCACTCCTCGCCAAAGGGTTGCAAAGACAGTATTAACGGATTGCTCAATCCATGCTGTAATGAATGAATGAACTGATGGAGGGACAATTAAAATAAATAAATAAATAAATAAATGATGAAAGGATACAATTTCCCCAATATAAATAAGCAACAAAATTCTGACAAAATGGTAAGATGTAGGAAAAATATGAGGCCACTTCCGTTTTGTAGAAGCGGTACATCACAATAATAAATTCACCCTTTTAAAATCCGTTTATTTCTTTCTAGGTAGGCAGCAGTTGTATTCTTGTCTATTTATAGCCATTTAAATATAGCAAGGCTTTGCCTAATGCATTATCTCCGTGGTTGAAGCTCGTTCACCGTTACCGTTACAGAAACGCATTGGTCAGGAAAACATTGCCCACCGTACTGTATGTTTTCGACAGCGTTCCCCTCATCTCCCCTTCTGCTGACCTTGCAGGAGAAATACGCGGTAAAGGGACATACCTAAACGTTCAAGTAACGTACCAACGTCGTTAACTAGGCTAAGGACGCTTAAAATACAAATGTGCTTTTTGTTAAACAAACAACTCAAAGACTTAGCTTCAGGCAGAGCACATTCTTACCAGTGCATAATGGTATGTGGGCTGTTATAAAATAATAGCATGACTAATACAATACGACTAAGTCTATTTCCAGGCTTAATTTTCCGTAGTCCGGTCTCAACATATTGAGAGTGATTTCCACATCTATGGTCACAGTAAGTTCAGTTGATTATTATTATAATACGAGCCATCTTTACAATGTCACACTCATGTGCAATGGCAACGACAGATAACAGCACATTTACATATTCCACTGAAAAATTGAAACCCATACATACAAACTGCGGCTAAAAATGAATACACTGTCAATAATGCAAAACATCATAGCTGTGCGCAGACATCAGGTTTAAAACAACTGCAGCGGACTCGCGTACGTTAGTCACCCACGTATTACAATTCCTAACCCCCACCCCGCAGTCGAAATACACCTGCTCCTCCCAGCCGAGCATAAGCATCCTATTTTTGCACGTCGTTCTCCATGCAAGAACAAGATTCGCTGCGAAAACCAAAATTGGTGACCCTGTAACGGCAAAAAAATAAATAACTCCTTACCTTTTCCTGCGCTCGATTTAGCCTTTTCTGGACATTTTTAGCGAAGATGCCTGTTTTTATCTCGGCCATGGCTGCTGGTACTGAGGTGAGACGAGAGGCTTCAGGACACGGAGAAGCGCGTGAGGGAGTCAGAACAGGAGGTGGGAGGAGCAGCTCTTAAAGTCACAGTGTTCTTTTTTTTTTGTTTTGTTTTTTTTTTTCTTGTCAACAACCGCAGCAATATTTATCAATCACCAGCAATACACAATGGTCTTGCTTATTGTGATAGGATATTTGACACGCAGGTTTCATTTGAAATATTTTGTATAATTTTCCCACACAAATGCGTGTGCATACACACAAGCGTGCAATTATGTTTGCAGGTGGGTAGCCTATGTGGTGAAAAATAACATCGTTGCATTTTTCTTTTAGGCCGTGATTTCGTATCACACTGATACAAAATCATGAGTACATAACATTTTTTTTCATAATTTAATTAATTCCGCAATTTTTCTATAATTGTTATTGAGTCAATAGATTGTTCTCAATCCTGAGCTGAGATGCAAACATGATGTCTCTCGCGAGAAAAGAAAAAAGCGTCAAAAGGAAAAGGTATTATGTTCATCGAGTTTTATGGGTTCTCCTTTCAAGGTGGTTAGGAAAGCCGGGGCCTGGGTAGGCTGAGTTACTCTCAAACAGTAATTCCTTCACTAGCCACGCCTCCTTATGGCAGGGAGCACCAAAAGAAGCATTAATAGGATTCATATTTTGTGTAGGTTTCATATTTTTCAGAGAACAGCCATTAAATAGATTAAGGCCCATTTGACTGGCAGCTATATGGGCCACAACATAATGAAGCAAGGCATTGAAACAATTAGCTCACAAAATCAGGCCTGCTATGGTAGTTGGACATGCATGGAAATAGTATGCAGCTATTTTTTTTTATTTTATTTTTTTTTTTACAAATGTTAAAACTCAGTCAGTCTCTCTTTCTGCCTGGTAACTGAAGACTGTGCAGAGGGTGCAGCTGATTGGCTGCTGGGTTGGTTTCCTTTGTCTAGCGTGGAACTGAGGGAGCTCTGGGTCAGTCTTCAGGGGGGCCGGAACTGGTTCCTCATCTTTACTACATTCCAGTTGGATAATAAAATACTACCTCTGGTGATATCAGATCATCAGATGTGACACACACACACACACGTTGTATTATTATTGAGAACAAGGAGTGCTTATTCAGGATGGCATTCCCACCACAGTCACCAGACCAGAACCCAGTCAAACATCTGTGGGAACAGATTAGGGGGTGAGATTTAAATGAGTTAGTCATTTATGCTGCAAAATATCCTGCGGCATACTGACAAAGACAAACCGCCAAAACAGCAGGTCTTTTGAAGTCTTGTTCTGGGTCAGGCCTGTTTTGGTTGTGGTTTCCGGGCAACTGCATCCGGGGGGGGGGGGCAGGTAAGCAACACAGGCCAAAAAAACCCCAGTCAAGCCTGCAGTAAAGCATGACAAATTATGAACGCACCTCCTCAGAATTAGACACCTGTGTAAACTGATTTGAGAGCATGGACCTTAGTTTGTAGAAACGTGCTAAATCTAGTGAGTGAAGGGCAAGCAGAGGCTATATTTGGTAAATGAGCGCCATCTGCTGGATGTTAGTGGTAAAATGCTCTAAATGCTTCAAGATTTAAATTGAGAGCAAGTCTTAATTGTCAATCATTCTACAGAAAGCTGCCTCCCCCCCTTCTGCCCCTCTCCATATTGGCAGATCAACAGTCCAGGTCAATATACTGCACGCTGTGTAATATCTACTTGATTTGTCCCCTCGGTCTTGGGGCGGGGGAAGGGGGTTGTTGCTGAAAACGTTTTTGAAGAAAACATTTAAAGAAGCATGAGACTGCAATAATCAACAATTTTAACGAACACATCAGCCTGCTTCATTGTCATACAGCATCATTATTGTTGCAGGAGAGCAGAACCTTTACCATGAGAGTGTACTATATCGCAGTTTATATGATCTCCTGTAGGGGGCAGGCCAGCATAGGGTATGCGTAGCACTGCACACATCCAAATCCGAGTCGCTTGGACCAGTCTTAACCAATCTCTAAGAGAAACAAACCCTCTAGGCCACGAAATTCTACAGGCCATAGGAGTGGTCACCTCCTACTTGACTATCATTGTGCCCATCCCCATTCCCTATCCATAAAGAAGATCGAGAGGACCCCCATTCCTCTTCTCAGGCACCTTATCCTAGCCCCAACATTAACTTATCTGTTGTCTTTCAAAATCCATACCTCCTGGCCATTGTCGACAGAGGCTCGGATAATGTCTTGGAGTCAATCATAGTGTTTCCAGCCCAAATCGATCTGTGGGTGCTGGTGAGAAAGCTCTCTGCACTTGTGCCTTCCCAGAAAGACATCCCCCCCCCCCCCCCCCCAGTCTTTGCAATTAATGACACCTGCGATTTTCTGGTGTCATATTCACACCCCTGCTTAGATGGCAACAAGATAGCATTGCTAATCACTGCCACAATACCAAGCAACGGAACAGCAAGAAACATGAACAAAGATTCAATCTTCTTCAATGTTGTGAGTAAGGTAAACCAACCTCCCTGCTTCGATAGCTTTCCCCGAACGTTAAGGTAGATATTCCCTAAATGTATATTTATATTTGTCTGGTTTTCTGGACTCAATTTTTCTAGCATTTTTAAGTGACCTCTATCATCAAATATGGTTAAAAGAGAAAATGGCATTTCACTTTTGGAATGTAGCAGAAAGGTCTTTCAACAAAATTATATCTATCTTGGGTTTTATCAATATGTGACCACAGAATGTGCTAAATATTTTTCTGTGAAGAGCATGAACAGTAAATGCATTTTTAAACGGTTTGGGGAATAATCCCATAAACAAATCAGAATTCGGCCAGAAGTTTTCCAGAGATCCTGAAACATTCCTCGGTAGCTGGCTTATAGGAGGACTGTAGTAACCCAGAGCACCCATTAAAGTTCATTTATATCAGGGGTCCTCAATCTTATCCAGAAAGGGCCAGTGTGGGTGCAGGCTTTCATTCCAACCAAGCAGTGACACACCTGATCCTACTAATCAACCACTAGAGTCTTTGCTAAGGACCTTGATTAGGAATCAGGTGTGTAACTGCTTGGTTGGAACTGCACCACCGCTTTGGACAGTTGGGACTATATATGTTTATTTTCACAGCTTCTGACAAAAATTTACCTAAGTTGTGGCACCTTAGCATTCACAACTATAAAGGTGTCATGTTTTTTTGTGTTCGTTACATTCAACTCAAGAATGTCTGGATTTTAGGAATTGTGGGTAAAAAAATAGCATTTTAACATATTATGGACAGTTAAAATGTGCTAGAATCACTTCGCAAATAGCCTGTCATCACCCTGTTAGCTACAGGGCAGAAATATGCAAAAACGCTGTGAGAAAATGGCAGGCATGAATCAGTTTTGAATCCGCTAAGCGGGTCCAGGGTGTGCACACAAGCCTATCGTGAGAGCGCGCACGCAGACGCAGGGGAAAGAAACAGCAGGTTCGTCGACTGTGTTCTGTGGATCTGGGAGAGAGAGGCGCTCCGCATTTTTGTAATGACTGCTTTTTTGCTGCCCGCTGGCAAGGCGTTGAGCCTGAAATTCCTGCTGAATACAGAGCGCTTTGTGAGAAACGCGCTGTTCTTCACCCGAGAGCTCTCCAGAAGTCCTGTGACAGACTGCATTCACGGGATATGCACGAGGAACGGCCAGCCAGCTTCTGTAATGCTGTTATTAATGTATATTATAATTGGGATGCGAGGCCCATCTTGGTGTGATTGCATATCTCTTGTAAAACAGTAGAGGTTGTTCATATTATCACTTTATATAGCATTTTTCCCTGAAGGAAAAATATAAAACGACCATCAAACCCCAAAAGAAAATGTGTGCGTGTGTGTGTGTGTGAGTGTGAGAGAAAGAGAGAGAGAGAGAGAGAGGAGACAGAGAGAAAAGAGAGAAAGCCCTTCCTTATGACCTTCAATTCTACTCTACTGTGTTGCCATCCTTGTCCCAGATCCAAGGTGCCAATTACAATCATCTGCAGCAGCAGGCTAACATACCAGGAAGTATAGCACTGCTGTGACCAGCCAATGGCTTGGTCCATATCCCCCTGACATAAGAACGCTTCCCCTGTCCCGAGCCCCTCCTGGACCCAAACTGATAGGGCGCGATATGTCTCGAACCGACAATGAACAAACCTCTCCTCTGGCTGCTTCATACAAGCGTGTGTATGAAAGTCATAGCAGCTATACGCACACTTGCCGAGGCTGTTAAAAATGGGTTTTTAACCTGTGAAAGCCCCACCCACTGCCACATGAAGTCAGAGTCTTAAGCTGAGTGGCAGTTCACGGAGGACAGTAAAGAGTAGAGAGAGTGGGGGGGAGAGTGTTTCTGAGGTTCTCCTTAAATACTCTGGGCTGAGCCTTTGTCTGGCCCAGCAGAGCTTATCATCTTGCCGCACTCACAAATTCACACGCAACAGCCATTCAGAAAAGACGGAATTCATTGCGAGAGAAGACAATAGAAGTGGGTCACATTAATTTCTGATGCCTTTATGCCAAAAAATACTAAAGCTTCATTCTCTCTCTTCCACACCAAAATATAAAAGCTTGTCCCGTACAAATTGTGTCAGAATAAAGGCCTTCTCTGTGCTCTTTGCTTCCCTGAAGAAACCTTTAAATATCTTCAAAGAAATGTATGGAAAAGGCTAATGGTGAATGGGTTAAAGACAGTGGCATAAATCCGCACCACGGTTCAGCTCACAGTGTGAAGAACAGCTGGACAAGAGACCTATGGAATCAATATATACATTGAAAATGTACCAGAGAGATTTGAAGTTGGCAGACTCTTACGGCCTGGCTTGGTTGATTGAAAAAAACTGGACTTCCGGAGGAAGTGATGCTGGTTGGCCAGCAGGGGGCTCTTTTCCACTGAACCAAATAGAAATCCCACAAGGAGTCGCAAGAACAACAGTGAATTCACACTGTGAAGAGAAATGAAACGTGTATAAACATCAATGAAACATGTATACACAATCCATCCATCAATCCATCCATCCATTATCTATACCCGCTTATCCAGGGCAGGGTTGTGGGGGGTGCTGGAGCCTATCCCAGCATGCATTGGGCAAGAGGCAGGAATACACCCTGGAGAGGCCACCAATCTATCGCAGGGCATGTATAAACAATGAAATGTGTAAATATTAAGACATTTTTTTCTGTGGAGGTAACTGACTGAAAGGAGGTGGGATGTTTCATGTTGTAGCTGACAGGTAGCGAGAAACATCGGGCTGCCAGGTCTGCAGGTTTTGCTTCAGGCACACACGTCAGTACTCTGAGGGACCCCAGTGGAATCCCACAGCGCTTGAACAATGGCCAGCACGAACACGTCCAATGATGTCAGCAAGTTCATCTCCGGGGTGTCCGTTTGATCAATCGGTCGCCTCTGGCAACCATCTTACTGACATGTCCTCCTGGAAGGAAAAACTCATATTGCCCACAATTCCAGCCCATGTCACAAAAGAGTGAACAGGTGAACGGGAACAAATTTAATTATTGTTTTTTTTTTTTTTTTTTTCTGAAAGCACAGCGAGGTGTGACTGTTCATTCATGTCCAGGTGAGCCGCTGCTAGCCTTTGGGCCGTGAGGCAGAAGAGACTTGCTGGGAAGGTGTAGTTCATTTTCACCTGGGTGCCGATCGAAAACTTGAGAAAGCTGTGACAAATTTTTTTTCCCCAACTTGATCGATTGTCGATATCCACTGTGAACTCAAGAACGCCCCTCCGCTCCCCCCCCCCCCCCGACCCTTGTTATTTTCCATTCTTCCTCATCCTCCTTATGTTAAGAAATCAGAAATCAGGACCACTGTTATCAACCATGAGATAGCAACCATGCTGGCAAGATCATGGCCAGCTGGTAGGCCAGCTTGGTACAGACAACAGACCATCACCAAATTCCAGATGGTATCCAAACCCTGATTTAAGAAAAACTTGTTTCATCATTTCAAACAATTCAGGCAGCACTTAAAAAAAAAAGCTAAATCACTTACATTGAACAATGAGTTAAAATTCAGAAATTAAAGCCTAAAAAAAAGTTTTTTGATGTTCGCTGATTGCTGATTTGCGGATTTCTATGACTTCATTTTGTACCGACAGAAAGTTCCTTCCGTATAGAGTTTTTCCTAGAGAGTGATTCTCCTAGTGGGACTTCAGGTGGCACTGAGCACTTCCAGTAGTACTTCACCAGTCCTCAACACCAGCCATTCCAGTGACCCTGACCAAAGGCACACAGAGACTACAGTGCACAACAGCATCATTAGTCAGCGAGCCATTAAGGAAGAGGAGTGTGGTTTCATCGTTCTGTCACTGAGGTTTCACTATGGCGAGAATGCACTTTGGGTGAACCACAGCATGGCGCTAATGGGCTAAGAACTGAAATCAGCTCCACTGAGCTCCCTGTGCTGGGGGAAATGGAGAGCTGACAACTTTTTAATGAAAATCAAAGCGTGGTGAGGCCTTTTGCTACTAAATTTACTGAAACCAAAATAAATGTAATGCATCCTCTGTTCACTTGGAGGACTCTATTTATGACCTCTGTTTAGCCTGTTACACTTAAGCCCTTCTTCATTTGCACCCTTTCAGGGAAAACAGTAAAAAACGTAGCATGCGGGTCAGCTATTTATGCAGCTGTGTTCTATGACCTACGAGAGGTCTCATTAAAATCAAATCGCTAATCTTTCAAAACCATGTGAAATGCCCCTGAGCTGATCTCATTTGTCATAAAAGCCCCCTCCCTCCCTCCTCCCTGTTCCTGGGGGGGGTGGAGGGGCTTCTCCACAATGGACACCGTGGAAACCATCAATCTTCATCATCACCCATCAACGGTGCGTGTCCATGGACAGCACGTTGGATTATTTTACATGCAGGCCCTGCTCTGAATCTTTTTGGCTAAAAACCCCCTCTGGCTCAACACTTCTCCCAACCCAGCAACTGCATATAAACCATCAACAGTAAACATGTTTGATAAAATAAACAAAATAACTTCAACAGAAACATTTCTTTAATCAAAATTGGTCATGAGGACTATGCTACTTTTCTCATTTCTGCTCATTTAAAAAGCATGCAACTTGAAATATGCCTAATAAAGTACTCATAATTTGAACACTCCCAGAATTTGATCAAGTTAGAAGGATCTCGCCGAATGGCACTGGTTTAATGGAATTTCAGCAGATTTCAGGTAAACAGCAGACAGGCAGGTAGGGAAGTTACCAGGGGAAAAATACACACTCTCACACACACACACACACACACGCATGCACGCACGCAGCACGCCACATACACACAGCGCCCCCCATCCCCCCCACCCCCTCATTAATACAGCCTTTCTTCAGCAATAAGGGGGGTGGGGGGGGGAGAGAAGTAAAATCCCTGGGGTGAAAAAAATCAATAGTGGTTAATAAAACATCAGGTGAGGAGCCATAACGAGGTATGACTATTCCTCTGAGCGAGTGGGCATGACTGCACAGGTGCCATGGCGATTAGCCATCCACAGCAGACAGACCCCCCGAAAAACACCACGCGTGAAAAACGCGAGGCCTGAACTTCAGAGGAAATAAAAAGCAACATAAATAAAGACCCTCAGCAAGAGATATAGGTGAAAGGGATTATGGGGAGGACATACTGGCTTCTAAATTTCGGTCATGTCCAAATTGTGTGTATGTGGCGTGTGTGTGTGTGCATGTGGGGTGTGTGTATGTGGGGCATATTGTGTGTGGGAAGGCAGGGGGGTGTGTGAGTGGCAAAGCATCATTGTTATGTGTTATGTTTTCATGTGACTATTTTTTACAGACAAAAAGTGTTAATGCCCCCAGGTTGCTGTGCTGGGCCTCATTCAGTCCCCTCAGGTGCTGATTTTTCACCTGCGTCGGAGGAGAGAGGAAGGAGTGAGTGATGTCACACCTTCAGAATTCTGAACTCAGGTTCCATGAAGACTGAGACCTTTCTTGTGTAATAGTAGCCTATGTACGTTATTTTATGCTGTTTTACGACACATTACTTGCCTCTCTGTATATTTAGCAGGAACTCACTCTTGACCTATATGTAGTCAGAGTGTGCTGTAGTGATGAGTGAAGTAATGCTTGAGCCTGTATATTTATGTGCAGTGACAGTATAAGCCATGTTATTCCCCTCTTAAACCACCAGAAGACTGTATAAAAGCCTGTAAGAACTCCTATTGGTTCACTCTGATTACCCAATAGGAAAGTCTCACATCTCTACAATATTCTAGTCACGTGAGTGTTCAATCACGCCCTGCATGGGTCAGTGAACACATACCCAGTGGATTAACATTTTGCCTACATAATGAGCAGGTTCTCACGCCAGCACAGTCTATCTTCAGGGTTCAGTGTCAGCACGTTCAGCTCCACAGAGTTGCCCCTGCACCCTCTAAAGCCTCTTCACAGCCCTTTCAAAAACCTGAGCTGGGACTCCTTCCTGCTCACTCTCTAAGAACAGCTGCTCATCCCTATAAGTATAAATGGCCTAGTGTTGACAGTGAGCTCTGAGCTCACCCTCACAGTGCAGTACCATTTCCTTTTTATTAGCACATGTCGTTTGCTTACTGCTCCCCGAGTTAAAATATGGGGCTATCACACCTCCGTCTTATGAGCCATTTCATTTTATGGAACCGTGGATACAAGATGATTGTGCTTTCTGTGCAACATTCCAATTAAAGTGGATGTAATGCTGGAGCAACAACTCCAAAATCCTAACAAAACCACAGTCCTTACGCTGCCCACTTAGCAACTAACCCCACCACCCCCCCCCCAACCCCCACCCCCACCCCCACCCCAAAACCCTCCAAACCCTCCACCGCTACGTCTTACAGAAATAACATTTCTCACACTTGAACATTTTTCATGGTCTACAAAGCCATTACAAGTAAAAAAAAAATGTCTTTGCAGGAAGAAAAATAATAATTTAAAATCCTTCGCTATCCCTGAAGTCCAAAGCCCAGATTTTCCTCCCGTGTCAGTGTTCGGTGTGTCTGTTGATGTGAGGTGAACTGCCATTTCATACTTCCTAACAGTTTTAATTAGAGCCCAGGGGAGCAGGTTGTTTTCCAGAAAAATCTGCCCTCTCAGAAGCTGCTGGGGAACTGAATGGAAGGGCATTTCTCCTTTCTTTTACCCCTGAAGTTAAGAATTATAAAACCCAACTGTGATTTTCAAACAAATCTTAAACATTGCTATTATGTCCATAACACCTGATGTTACAAAAAGAATTCTAGTCACTGGTGGACATTTTATAATTTAATAATCACCAGAAACATTGTTTTTTTATTCTAAAAATTAACAGCAGTAACTTTTGATACAAATTTTGAAAATGGATAAAGGAATTCAAATGATCAAATCGGACAGTTCACACTAAGCATCAGCAGCAAGAACAGAATAACTCCCCAGTAGCACTTGTCATCTGAATTTAGCCTTTTTTTTAAATGTAAGAATTCTACAGTTTTACCCAATTTAATGTTGTCAATTTGGCTTTAATGAAAGCATGACAAAATCAGAAACAATTACATGTCCACACAGAATTGCCCATGGCAAGCAGAAGAATTGACAAAATCAATATATTGCTTAAATTTTAATAATGCTGTGAAAACTGAACCATTGTCAGATTGAGCATAGATGACAGTTAGCCTTGTTTCTATGACAACTGTGGACATCATGGACATTTCTGGACTTCAGATTTCGATATGAACAGAAGACATTTTGGTTGACCCTGTTTGAAAAAACACTGGTAAAAATCTGTTTCTTTCTTCTTTAAAAGTTATTAAGCCTTTCTTCGTGATTAAAGGTAAAGCATTGGTGCACTGTAAAATTAATCATTAGTGTGATGAAAGGTTTAAGTGAAATTGAGATTAAAGATGAAAGATTATTGTTAATACCATTCAGGCCAACACACAAAAGGTGGCATTCTCTTATTCACAGGACATTTTTCACAGGTGGATCATCGTGTACAGCAGCCTCCAAACTTAGTAGCATCTTTTCTAACAAAATAAGGCTATAGAAGAAACAACACGGGTAATGAGTTATAGAAAATAAACAGCTAAAAAGCTGTATTGTATGCTGAAAATGTGAAAATGATATTTTTTCATGTAAATTAAATTGCTCTGGGAATATAAGTATGGAATGGAAAGTAATCATTTTATTTTTATTTTAGAGAAAATTCTTATTTTCAGAAAATGGACTCTCTTCACAAGGATAAACCTACCGAGTTATCTACAGTAGTGTTTTTATGGCTTTGGTGAATATAGTGTGCGTGGGGGGTGTCTTTGACCATTCCTCTATGCATCATTTTTCAAGATCCTTCAGTCTGCTTTCGTCCACTGCCATCTTAAGTTCAAACCACACTTCAATCTAGGTACTGCAACTGCACAAAAGTAATTTTGTGGTTAAGGAAGCATTTTTTATTGACTTTGAGGTTCAGATCTTATGGAATGATCCTTTTGCTTTTTATCGGAGCAATCTATCTCTGAAAACTTGTACAAAATAAAATAAAATTCTCATTTTTGAACCATACAATATAACGTATTACCTATTGCTTAATTTAAAATTTCTTTTTTGGTCGTCTTTATCTTGGGTGCCATTAATTGTGGAGGCTACTGTATTCCTCCTTAAAATTACACCTGTGTACATTATTAATTTCAGATATATCTGCTGCTATTTGTCAAACCCTAATTTCCTACTGACTAGTTCCTGGGTCAGGCAATGCCATTTATTTCCCTGCAGTCTACAGGGAAGGTATCCAGTCATGTGGACTTAATCCAACTGGACAATAACAAATCACAGACAGGTTACCAGTTGTCAGTTGCCCTTCCTGTAGTACGGAATGTGGACTGTTGCTTCAAAAAAACTGACTTGTGCCTCTGGCACTGTGGATGGATGTACAGTACAGTACCAGAGAGGCGTGGGTTGTGTGAGGATGAGGATGCCAGGACATGGGCAGTTGGAGATTTGAGAGGTCGATGAAAAGAGGAAAAAGACTCCCCATACACACCCATCCTCACATTACTACTTGTGACATCACTCTGCAGCCAAATGAGGTAGACAGGATAATGGATGGAAAGTGTGCATGACATCAGTTATTACTGATTCACTGATTACTCAAATGAGGCAAACAGGATAATGGATGTACAGTGTATACGGCATGAATGATTACTGAAACCGATTCAATGATTACACAAATGAAGCAGACAGGATAATGGATGAACACTGTATGACATGAATGATTAGTGCTATCGATGATTACTGGACTGCCAAACTGCCATTAATATCATTGGCTTTGCTTTATTGGCCCTTGAAGCATTTGAGTAAGTAACTGACTCAGAACAATGTTCAACTCTGGAGACTGGTTTATCATTATGCAGCTTTCTTGTCAGGAAATAAATTCAGGCCTAAGTAATACATGCATATTAAACTGTAATTACAAGTAATGTGCCAGTAGATTTTCAGAAAGAACCCTTTAAGCACAAATACTGTGGTCACGTTGGGAGGTCTGGTGAGACTGATATCATCTCGAAGGAGATGAAGGACAGTGGAGACACAACAGGAGGGGGGAAAAAAACTAGTGGGTGAGAATGAGAAGTCATGCCGGGCTATAATAATTTCATGGGCACATCGCAAAGCATGCTGGGAAGGACCCACGGTGACAATCATGTCCAAATTAGCCTCCCCGGTGTCAAGGTGTACCATTGAAACTGATTAAGTGTCACCAATGGCATGCTGCAGCCAGCAGGGTCAACAACACTGCTTTCAACTGCTCTTCAGGCTTCAGGGAGGAAGAGTATGTGCTTCACATCGCTTGGAGGGGGATTCATTCAAACTCAATCATTCAGAGGTCTAATGCAATGTTACTACACAATAAATACTACACAAGTGTAGCTGACGACAATGCAGGACCTCCTTTAATATAAGAATGAGCTGGTTTACATCAGTTGTATCCTTGAAATTGTAATGGTTTGTGGAGAATTAGGCATCTTTTATACATAACTCATACTTTCAAGAGGGGCATTTTCACAAAATTGAAAGTTAAGTGCATCGCACCTAGTACTTTTAATATTATTTGTCTGGTCTGTACAGACACATTCCATTGGGACATCGTAGGCCAAGGTTGTAAATTATATTACATCATGAATTTTAGGTACTGCGGTTTACCGAATTTAAAATAAAAAAAACTGACAAGAAGCCAGACTGCGAACATTGGAAATTAGTTATGGCTGACAGATGTGCTGTTGTTCATCGTGAGCTTGATATATTATGTTTAGATGAATCCGATCGAAAGTCAGCAACAGTGAGAAAGAGGGGGAGAGAAGAGAGGGGGACTCACCCATCCATCATATTGTTGCCCTTGATATCATTTGGTGACAGCGCCTGTTTGAGGAGAGGACGAGAAAGCATTTTCAGCACCAATCTGAAATAAGGAAAAGAAGAAAGCAAAGAAGAAACCGATTATGATTGGTAAATTATCAGTGAAATAATTAAACAGGGTAATTTCTCCTCGATTTATTTATTTTTGTTCATTTAAGTTTAGTCAGACAATCAGGTTTTATTAGTTTGTTAGCTGGCTACTTTATTTGCTGAATCTCTCTCCCTCTCTCTCTCAATGGAATGCATTGGAAAAAAATGTTTTTTAAATATATTATTTGAAATAAACTATATAAATGTATTGTATTGCATACAGTGCTCTCCATAATGTTTGGGACATCGACGATTTGGGTCTGTGCTCTACAATTTTAGATTTGTTTAATCAATTCACATATGATTGAAGGGCAGGTTCTCAGCTTTTATTACAGGGCATTTTCACATTTTGGTTTCACCATGTAGAGACGCGTTTAAAATAGAACACACTGTACATTGCTGCAGAATTGACAGTACTGTATAAAGATGTGTATGGTGTAACATTTGCACCATTGACAAACCTTGAATTTTTACACAGAAGTGGTGATGCAATAGTGAATGGGAGTGTTTCTTCACCATCCCTTGACAAAAGCACGGACAGAACGCTCAATAAGATTAACTCATGAAAGACAGATTTTGATTGGTTGACGACTACCGTCAAAAACGATGCATTGAAGAGCCGTGTAAGGCAAGCTGTCAATACAGATTGCATCATTATTTGACAGGGACGCATGACGACAGGACAGGCGCACATAAGATTCATGAAGGCTCGGTGTCCATGGGTGGTGCACAGTAAGCAGGGTTCAACTGAAAATTGAATTTCTGCCCCGCCTTGAAAATCACACACATTTTTCAAAATTCATAAGACCCAAGGTGCAGAAGTATCAGTGTCAGAAGTACGGTCGGTCGGAAGATTTTAGTGAACTTGGAGATGAGACTCAAACTTGTGCAACCCATGTGGGGTGCTTTATTTACAAAAGTGCCTGCTATTATACAAACATTAATGTGGAAAACAAGACAAAACTCCCTACATCATTTATACTTACATAATTACAGCCGCACTACTGACAGCGAATGACCTGCTTATATACTATCCATTAACCGGACTATACCACTTCCATACAATATTCAATTATCTCACAGAAGAAATGACAGTATATTTTAAAATATAGAACTCATTACACATATATTATCAGTTGCTAATTTATATATAATAATCACATATCTAATTGTGTACTAGAATTCATTGATAAATACACTTTACGATCTCACCCGTTTAAAATAGCCAATTATTCTTGTCCAGCGTTTCCAATAAAATTACACAGAATCGTGACGTTCGGTTTACGTCATTACAGTTTGAACATGGAACGAACTACGGGTTAGTATCAACTCGTAACATTGTTTATTGAACGTGGTATACTAAAATAAATCAATTTAATGTTTGAAACCAGATATGTGCATGGTTAAGTTACTTGCTGTACATTATGGTGGTGAACAGATGTAAAGTAGCGAATATGTTTGAGTTGACAAACCGACAAACATTAATGGTGCGCACTGCATTGATGAAAACGACGTAGGCTACTCGCGCCCAACAACCGTTAGCATGAGCAGGTACACCGTTAAAACCCGATCGTTTAAAAAGAATAGTGTTCTAGCAGGAACGGAGGGTTCGCTCCGTTACACACAGCTATATTCAACTGTACACATTTGCTGCAAATACTTTCAAATTTGGATGTGGTCAATTTTTCGTTGTATTTGCTCATCAGTATAAATATACACCTGCAGTGTCTCTGAGGGAAAAAAAAAGAAGAAGAAACAGGGAAAGTTTAGGGCACAGTGCTTTGCTGGTACATTGAGAAATACTTAGCATTTACTGTACCTTCAAATATAGATTCGCCAATCCAGAATAGATGTGTCTTCCTTCTGTTTATTTTTTATAAACAGCTCAAGATTTAATTTAGAGGAACAGCACAGTGAGAGCTGGTTACTCTATGACGCCAGTCTGCAGAGGGTGACGCCGACACTGATTATTAAGTATTCCTTTATGGAAAATGCAACAATTGAATTTTTCAATTTGACCTGTGTGTTCCCGGCTAGATGGGGGGTGTACATAATTTATACTTCTAATTTATAAATTAGTGTATAAATAGTTGATCAGCCCTGCGGTGGTGCTGTGACATTCTCTCTGTCCTTGCACTTACCGGGTTAACACTGATAAGAGCCACTCTAATTTTCGAGTGGACTGAGATCCAATGGCTCCCATGAATATGCCTTTAGGCAATTATTTAATTATTAATATGACTGGTAAGCCTAAAGACTCTTAATATTATAGCTTTTGATTTTTTCAGCATGTCCCAGTTAACCTTGAGCAGCCCCAGCTTTTATCCCTGGCTGGGGATGTATATTCAGCCCCACAGTGTGTACGGAGTGCATTCATGCCATTTGGGTACATCTGGAGAAATTAAGCTTGCTTCACTGTTAACACCACCTCATTACATGACATATACTGCTCTGTGAACAACATGGCTGATTGTTTTAACTCGAGGCTAAGCAATGTACTCAACACTGTTGCTCCTATAACGCTAAAGAAGACATCTCGCCCGGCTGTATAGCTGAAAAATGAGAATGAAAAATGTTCGCAAATTGAAAAGATGTAAAGCTGAGCGTACCAGGAGAAAGACAGAACTAAACTTAAGGGAAAAAAACAAATAAATATGACAAAACCATTCATAAAGACAGACATTTTTTTCTAAAATAACAGACTATGGGTTGTAACAATTTCAGACACTTTGCGACAATTAACAGCTCAGAGTCCTTCTTTGGCTGTCGACTACAGCGATCATTTGTCAGTCACTAGGTGTGAGGATTTGTCCCCTTACTTTCATTTGAAAATAATTAACAGAAGAACTGAAACTGCTAAGATACCGCATAACTTGCTGCCTGACTTGCCGAACATGACATCAGCCTGCTTGTGTGAGTTTAAAACTATTACTAGTACTGAGCATGAAATTGTTCATTGTGTGTGATGAAAATCTCTGCTTGCCCCCAAGACGTCATTTCCACTGCTGTCTTTAAGAGGATCTATGAAAAAAAACTGCGGTACATTCATTTTTTATGAATGCTTAAGTCCCCAAACTAGGCCTGTGAAGAAGAAAACTAACATTTTCTTTTTTTTTAAAGAGAGTCAAATTGTAGTGAATATTTTTGGGGAAAATCGATTCCAGGGCCTAATTTAAATGCTAAACATCAAGGAGGGTTATCTTGTCAAATTAATCACCCAGTGAATCATCAACTCATTTTTTTTCTTTTATTACAATCATCGATGTGATCATTTCACAGATTCTTTCAATTCAGAAAGAAAAAAGAAAAAATCAAAACAGCGAAATAGACCAGCTAGATCAGGAATCGGAACGTAGGGCAGTAAATCATGGAGATGTCTAACAGATCAGGTATCGCTACAGCATCTGGACATTCGCTCCCAGGTCCTCACTTGCCCGAGAGCAGCAAGAATTGTGTATAAGGTGTTATTTTCATCATCGGGTCCTGAAAGGGTGTCGCAAGCTTTAGGGCCAAGAGCCACACCTGTTCAGCCACATAATTTTCACAAGCTGGCAGAAGTGTCTAGAACAAGCTGCCTCATGCCTAAACCCTCCAAGCCTTGGTCTCTCTTTCCACTACGAGACCGGCAACAAATAGGGCCCAGTGGTCAATGGCAAGTAGCATCACGGCCAACAGCAAGCCCCTTGTTCATTAAAGGTCGATGTGAGCTTTAGCATCATCGAAAATCAATTAATTATATCTTTCGTTGTTTGCTAATTTTTCTCTATTGCTTTTACAAACCATTCTGACGCATGCAGATAGTGGACAAAAAAAAGGATTTCGGGAGGTTTGATAATGCCAAAAGAGATCCAGCCAATCTCAGTGTTCTGCTTTATCCCTCTTTAACCCTTTGAAGAGTAGGTTTTTTTGGAATGTTTTTTGTTTTTGTTTTTCAGTGCTCAAAATTCTAAGTCAGTATTCTAGCCCTCCATTGCTTACAATTACCAGTAGTGATTGTTACAACAGCATTAGAATGTTCAGTTAAGAAAATTCTTTTTTTTTTTAATACTTATCTTTATTGAATTTTAACTTTTACATATTAAACATCTTTTCTAACATGAATTCCCTTGAACATGACCCCCGCCCACCTCCCTCCCTCAGCCACCTATGAATTCTGACATCGTTTTGAAAATAAAAACAAAATACTAATTGACAGACAAAATAGCTAATTGTAACTTGGTTACAAGTCTACATCTATTTTCATATGCCTCATACATAATCAACCCTCATTTAATAGAAAATAAACATAAATAAATTTAAAAAACAAAAATTATATGTATATAAATGAATAAAGTGGGATAAAAAAATAAAAAGTATAATAAAAATAATAATGATAATTATAATACAAATAAAAAAGGGGTGGTTGGTCTTACTTCGTAGGTTGCATCCTAGGTGATGGTTTCAGGTCTTGATTCTAAAAAGTTGAGAAATGAGTCCCATATCTTGTGAAAGGTGTCAGTTTTCCGTTTAATTGCATATGTGAGCCTTTCAACAGCTATGCAGGCTGAAAGTTCGGCAATCCATGAATTCACCGATGGACAATGAACACTTTTCCATTGTCTAGCAATAAGACGCTTCGTATGTATTAGACAGAGGTTCACCAGCTTACTTTCATGAGTTCTAAGTGATAAAGTTTCTGGAATAAGGCCCAGGATACAGATCTCTGGGCATATTGGGATTTTTTTGTCTATAATATTGGAGATTATGTTAATTATCCTTCTCCAAAATTCTTGTATATGTTCACATTTCCAAATACAGTGGTACAAGGTACCTCTTTCGGTTCCACATTTTATACAGGTGTCTGGGATATTGGGGTTGAATTTGTTAAGTTTTTCAGGAGTTATATAGGTTCTCATAAGCCAATTATATTGAATCAATTTAAATCTGCTATTAATGGATATTGTTTGTGCCAGGGAGCATGTTTTTTCCCATTCCAGTTCTGTAATATCTGATTTAAGGTCATCTATCCATGCTAATCTTTTATAATTTGAGGACTCTTTAGATGCGTTTACCATTTTTTTATATATCATAGAGATCTTTCCCTTACTATAAGGGTCTGATGTTGCCATTTCTTCTAAAATATTTAAAGGAGGACATTGATAGGATTGCATTCTGGAATGAATAAAACTACGAATCTGAAAATATTTAAACAAATGGGTTTGAGGGATCCCAAATTTTCTTTTAAGAGTTTCAAAAGACATAAGAACATTATCTTCATAAAGGTCTGAGATCTTTTGCAATCCCAGCTGCGCCCATTGCTTGAATCCAGGATCAGATTTACCGGTTTAAATAATGAATTGCCCCAAATAGGAGTAAATTGTGATATTCCCAGTTGTTCTCCAAACATCTCCTGTGATTCATACCAAACTCTAATTGTGGTTTTTAGAAATGGATTAATTGTTTGCTGCTTAAGCCTTTTCAAAGAATCTGAATAGAGATACCTGTCCAAAGTAAGTCCCCTGGCATTTTCCCTCTCTATCTGAACCCAAGGTAAGTTGGAGGGTTCAGAGAACCAGAAGAAGGCCGATCTAAGCTGGGCTGCCCTAAAGTACCATAAGAGATTAGGTAGCTGGAGACCCCCCCTGTCATATGGTAGATATAGTAGTGTTAAGCGTAATCTTGATCGCCTTTTGTTCCATATGAAATTGGTGAATGTTTTCCTTAAGCCGCAGAAAAAGCCTGGCGGGGGTGTAAGAGGGATTGATTGGAATAAATATAAAAATTTTGGGAGAATATTCATTTTGATAATGTTAATTCTACCAATTATTGTCAAGGGAAGGGACATCCACCTATCCAAATTATCATTCACTTCAGCAATAATGGGATCATAGTTGCATGGGATTATATTTTTAATCAGAGGTGTAATAGTAATCCCTAAGTATTGAAACCCGTCCTTAGCTACTGAAAAAGGATGTTGGATTATTGGGTTATTTCTTTCTTGTTTATTAAGGAAAAGTATTGATGATTTAGACTGATTGACCTTGTAACCTGAAAATTTTCCAAATTGTTGGATGAAATCAACTAGGGCTGGTATTGAATTCTTCAGGTCTGAAAGATATAATAATATATCATCAGCAAATAACGAAATCTTATGTTCTTGGTTTAAGCTATGAATGCCCTTTATCTCTTTATTGTTTCTAATTGAAATTGCCAGGGGTTCAAGAGTCATCACAAATAACAAAGGGGATAGTGGACAACCCTGGCGCGTGCCCCTTGACAAACCAAAGGGTTCTGAGGTCATATTATTTGTAATAACTTCAGCTAATGGTTCACAGTACAGTAGTTTAATCCACCGACAAAATTTAGGGCCACATCTGTAACGACACAGTACATCAAATAAATAAGGCCATTCGACTCTGTCGAATGCCTTTTCTGCATCCAAAGACAGAATGCAAGTATCCTTTTCATCCCGCTTTTCATGTATAATATTTAGTACTCGCCGTATATTATGAAAGGCTTGTCTATTTTTCACAAATCCATTCTGATCATTGTTAATGAGTATTGGCAGGTGTTCCTCTAATCTTAATGCCAAAACCTTTGCCAGAATTTTCGCATCAGTGTTAATTAATGAAATTGGCCTGTAGGATTCACATTTGATTGGCGGTTTATCTGGTTTGGGTATAAGTGTAATCAATGCTTTTCTTAGTGACGGAGGAAGTAAGTCATTTTCCAATGATTCTTCAAACATGTTCAAAAGGGTTGTATCAATTTTTCTTTGAAGGCTTTAAATATATCTATTGGTAGACCATCTGGTCCAGCGGTTTTCCCATTTTTCATAGTCACTATGGCCTTCAGCACTTCTTCTGCCGACATTGACGAATCTAATTGCTCTCTGGCTTCATCGGAGAGAGTAGGGATTTGAATATTATCTAAAAAAACAGTTTGATGACTGGTATCCCCATTGGCTTCTGAACTGTATAGAGATTGAAAGAAATTAGCAAAGGTTCTATTAATTTCCATTGGATCTGCAGATATAGTCCCTGAGACTGTTAGGATGTTATTAATGGCCCTGCTCGACTGTAATTTCTTAATTTGCCAAGCCAATAGTTTGCCAGATTTTTCCCCCTGTTCATAAAATGTTTGTTTTAGGAGGATCAAGTTATTTTCAGCTTTTGAAAGCGATAGTTCATTGTACTGCGCTCGTAGGAGAAGTAGTTCCTGCTGGTGTAGTTCTGTATTTACATTATCTTCATATGTTTCTTTCTCAAGATTCTTAATCTCATCCTCAAGTAATTTTAATTTTAAGTTGGCTTTGTTAGTAATAGAGCTTGTGTAACTAATCATTTGTCCTCTTAGGTAGGCTTTAAAGGCTTCCCATCTAATAGAGGCAGTTGTTTCATTTGTATTTGTATTAAAAAATTCATCAATGCTGGCACCAACAAATTTCATGAATTTTGTATCATGTAACCATTTTGGATGCAGTCTCCATCTATAAGGACCTTTAATGATTTTGGGCATAGCATATGTCAACTTAACTGGACCATGATCTGAGATCACAATAGATTCATAAGTAACATCATGTATTTGCGAAAATAAACTGTTTGAGACCAAGAAATAGTCTATACGTGAATATGACTTGGTTGATGGTGAGAAACAGGAATATTCTAATTTTTTGGGGTATTTCCTCCTCCATGGGTCACATAAGTCTAAATCTTGCATAAAATTAAGCAAAGTCTTCCTACATTGAGTATGAGTGTTATCCGTACCCTTAAGTCTGTCAAGTTCTGTTGAAAGGGTTGTATTAAAGTCTCCTCCGATAAGAAAATAACCTGGCATCTGAGACAAAAGTAAAAATAACTCTTCAAAAAATTTAGGGTTATCAGTATTTGGTCCATACAGATTTACAAGATTTATGGTCACATCAGTCATCGAACCTTGCAGAATTAAGTATCTGCCTGCCCCATCCTGTGTAACCTTTGACACTTTAAATGGGATTGACTTGTGTATTAAAGTTATAACCCCCTTGAATTAGATGCATATGATGCTGAATAGACCTGACCGGGCCACCTTTTTCGTATTTTCAGTATGTCATTAGATAGTAGGTGGGTTTCTTGTAAGAATACAATAGAAGCTTTAAGTTGTTTAAGTCTATGCATAACCTGTTTCAATTTAGTTATTTTGCCTAACCCTCGTACATTCCATGATATGTATGTTATCTGGGTTTCACTCGTCATTTACAATCATTGAATGTTCACTAAAGCGTAAGACCATACCCAAAGCTAACGTAAACAGAAGAAAATAAACATCCATAAATGATAAAATTAACATTTTCTCATAGCGTGGCCCCCAAATGCCGTTAACCCGAACATTACGGCGCTTCCCCCTTAACGTAGAAGATACATCCATGGCATTGACTGATCCTACCAAGAGGAGCAATCCCAATGCAAACATACAAACTTGTTGATTAATTATCACAGCTGCTTCCTTCCTACAAACAGCTCTATTAATTAAATGTTGATAACCAACTCACCCGCATCGTATCTTAACCAACATTACCGTCGTTAACTAAAATAAAACATCGCTGCACCGTATTGGTAGATTAGGATTAAAATGAAAATAACTATCAAGCGTTTTTATAACACAGTGTTATTACATAAAATTAGAACTTCCTTAAATGTTATCTAATAGAGATTCTTTCCAGTCTTTCAACTTATCTTTGTTAAATGGCTTCCTCTCGTCCACCGGTTTCGTTACGATTACCAATGAGTCTCTCCACTTCTTCTGAAGTGTTGCATATCGTCATCCGCCCCTCGCATCTGATGGACAGTTTTCCTGGGTAAATGAACCTGTATTCCATGTTCAGTGCCTGTAGACGTTTTTTCACACCGTCAAACTGCCTCCGTTGTTTGCGCACCTCCATAGAAAAGTCCGGAAAAAACATCACTTTGTGTTGTTGGTACATCACCGTTTTCTTCTCTCTGGCGGCATCCATCACTCTTTGCCGGTCCCGAAAGTTCAAAAACTTCATAATCAAGACCCGGGGAAATCGCTGTTAGTTAAGAAAATTCTAATCACATATTTGTGGTCTTACACCTAAAAGGGTTAAAGCCCTATTGTTTATACGTATAACAAATAAACACATATAACAAATATCAGTCTGCCCGTGCCCATACTTTTGTAGGGCACTGTGCATCCTATAGCGTCTGCATACCAATGCTGTGTGTAATACACTTTTCCTTGGAGAGAGAATTATACAGGCGTTGTTCATGGGCGTCACATCTTTGCACACTCTCCATTACATTGAAACAGATTTACAAGGAAGTCGCCTTTGAGTCCCTTGGCCGCGTATGCCTCTCTACACTGCCTCTGTTACTCTGCGGTAGCAGTGTGGAGAGGGTCTGTACAGTTTCGTGCCACGCTCTGTATTGCTCCAGAAGTCAGGCCGTTGGAAACACGTGATTTGAGAGTGCAGTCATGGGTTTCTCACCTGCTGTCAAGTGCTATTTTCTGGATGGCAGTATCGATTGGGTTTAATCTCCTGGCCCGATTCCGACTGCGGAATGTCAAAAGGGATGTGGTGGCTGAAGAGCAGAGCTGCATTAGGAAATGTGGACCAAACACACATGGGGGGGGGGGCTCTGCGGGTTGAGGGCTTACAAGAGTAGTTACCATTTTCTTAAAGGGAATCAACAGCTTCAGAGAAAATATATACTGTATGTATGTGCCAAACGTATTTATTTTGCTATATGATTCTGTTGTTCATTATGGATTACAGAGGGGATGCCATGGATTGGACATAACCTCTCTCTTTCTATCTCTCTCTCTAGCTCAATCTTTCTTTCTCTTTCTCTCTCTCACTCAATCTCTTTCTCTCTCTCTCTCTCTCTCTCTCAATCTCTTAATACCAGGGTCTGTCTAGCTCACCAAAGGCTTTGAAGCTCCAGAAAATAAGACTAGGGGGATGGGTTACGGAAAAAACTAATGCTCACTTTGGCCACCGATCAATACATTTTTATATTTATCTGAGTTTGGACCTGCTGGGTTTCCAGGTTTCGCAGCTTCAAAGAGATGTTTAATGTTGAGCGTCGATAGACAGGAGGAACAAAGAGAGACTCTTTTCTCTGTGCAAGGTGATGCTTGGTGACACCAGCACGGATTCGCATTTTAAAATCAGCAGACGTACGGAAGCCCAGGCAATCACATGGAACCCCTGTGATCAATGCACAGTGCATCAATGCACATTTTAGTGTCAGAATTTGATAGATAAAACACCTTAGTTTGACTAGGCTATACATCTTCTTGTCTTGACTTGTACAGTAGTAGCCTATAGTGGGCAGTGGGCCTCAAAATGAAAGTTTCATTTTGAATATCAATTTTATTATGTTTTTCGTTTCCTTATCCTGCTCCAATGATATTTAGCTGTCCCAAACATTATGGAGCTCACTGTATATTTATATGTCTGTGTGTAATAATAATAGTGCAATCAGACTCAAAATTTACGTTGCATCATCGACCCTAATGTACACAATCAATGTGCCATATATAGCCAGGTAAACGTGGGTGTATTAGGTGTATGTGATATTTATGTGGTAGATATAAAGATTGATTGCAGTTTCAATGTTTGTGTAATTGCTTACGATAACCCAAGGGCAAATATTATGGACCCGAACCCCAGATGACGAATCGCAATGAGGCATAATACTAGAAACGCACTGTTGCATTATAAAGACGTGTTATTCTGACAATAATCTACGTTTGTGTTTCACAAAGTCCCCCTAATGGCTTTCCGTTTGAATGTGCTATGCATTCACTCTGCAGGAGAGCATAATAAGCATCTGATTATTGTCCTGCTGCTAGTCAGCCTTGGAATATTATTGTATTGATGTTTTTATTGTGCGCAGACCATGGATGAAACGAAAGACTGGCTTATTGTCCCCTTTCCATTAAAATACCTTATCGTTATATTTGCGTTTCCTCTTATGTATGGAGGTACTTCTGAGAATGTGCGCAAAAAAATGTGTGAGCAAAGTCGTTTGCTTTTTTTTTTTGTCCCTGTTTGACTTGACTTGAGTCATTGTCAGTTTGGAATTTCTCATATGGATTGAATTGCCTTACATAAATAGTGGTGATTGAAGGCCCTGTGCATGCTGCCATTCGACAAGAGAACTCCATTATGTGTGCATATAAAAAGCAGTTTGGGTAACACATTTTTTTCACATTTCAAATTAACACGGGGTTAAAGTGATAGGTCACCCGAATACTGCATGTTCAGAATCCTTTTATTTAGTCGGATGTCTTCGTTTGACCTGGCATTGGAAGCCCTTCGAGGCTTCTACAAGGCTCAGCATTCTATAATGCAGAATGTTCTACAGTATTCTACATTGTTATGATTAATCAGAAACACCAAGTTACATAATTATTCAGTGTATAATGATTATTGAATTGGCATATTTAATAATGGAATTGTCGGAAATTGTATTATTATTATTATTATTATTATTTAGAAGATGGCTGAGTCCTGGGGGAATTCACAATGTATATGCCATTACATTATTTATTTTGTGGAGGGAGGAAACCAGGGAACCATCAAAATTTTTGCATTGCTATAAAATTATATCTATAGTTATGTTTTAATTTCACGAAAAAATATCAGGACATTTTCTTGAGTATGTTTCAGACAATCTCAAAAACAGACAATCCTGTCACAATAATAATCCTTACTTTGCTGTGATGTCCATGACAAAAAAAAATAAAAAATTGTCACGTCTTACTGGTATTAAAAATAATAAATGGGATGTGCCCTTTGGCTGCTTCCGCATTATCGCTGTCGGTCCATCGTCGCGAGGGGCAGAAATTCCCTCCATGAGGTGCGTTATGATTTGCCCCGCGATCGATTTCGGTTCCACTCCTAGATAACGAGGTCCGCGGCAGTCCTCACTCCCCCTGTTAGCCGGTGCTGGGGGGGCGGGGGGCGGTGCGAGCAGCGGGGTGAAAGACGAGCGTTTTCCCCAGACGTCCTCTTAAGGCGGCGCTCGAAGCCGCCGGGGGAATTCAACTCTCATTAGAACCCGGGAACGTGGACAGTGCCACTCGCTGCTCCGCGAGCAATCAGCACAGCCAATCAGGACCCGGCAGGCTGCCGAGAGGGCGGACCATAATGTGGGAAAAAAAACAACAATTATTTACAAGAGATAACGAGAAATGGCTTTCTAACGATGTCTGAAGGAGTAAACCAAAAGTGCTCTAAACGCTCAATGAATTTAAGGCACGTGCACCTTTCTGTAAAATGAAATTTGTTTCCATCAAATTGAATCAAAAATAGGCAAAAAAAAAAAAAAAAAAAATCTTTGTAAAAATAACAGATTTGCCCAATGCCCGTTGTGAACCACAACACTTTGTCCACATCGTCCACAACTGTGTCATAACAGCAGCGGAGGTGGTTCACATAGTATTTATTGAAAAAAACATGGTTCTATTATTATTATTATTATTATTATTATTATTCGTTTTTTCGTTATTCACAGTTGTTGTAGTATTGATATCCTCACATTTCAATGGCTGTTGTGATTTCATATGATAATTGTCCGTTTCCAGTAAGATCATTGGCACGCACAATCCATACACATAAATCACTGTAAAGATAAAGGAGCGGCCTGTAATATTTCTCAGAAGGGTAAACTGAAAAAATTATGTAGGTTAAAAAAAAATCCAGCAAACCAGACAACTAAAAAAAACAACTTAAACCGCCCAGTGACAGCGACAGAACTATCGGTAAGAACAGCGCAGTACAGTGGCTACTGCACCTTGCTATCGCCGCCCTAGGGGTGAAAGCCCATGCCCGGGGGTGCGCACCGTCTGGGCCATTAGCAATTAGCACTCATATCCAATTGGGTCAGGTCTTAGGCTCTGGGGGGAGGGTCGGAGGGGGGGTTGGAGGCGGTTGGAGGGGAGCAGTACTTTCCCCCATTTGTGCAGTGGTGGGAGGGGTAGGGGCAGGGAACAGGGGGGAACCCTTCCTTGGGGGGGGGGCTTCATTTTGTTAGGAATGCAAGCAGAGTATTTATTTATTTATTTATTTATTTTTTATCAGGATAATTAAGTTGTGGGGCACGGGCTGAGTAGCTGTGTGAGAGGGGCTCGTCACTTCATTTCCCCGCGGTGAGAAACGATAGCGGGGATCTCATCCCTCCTCCTTGTTTAGGGCTTGTCATGAAGAGAAATGTCAGCGTGAAAAAAGCACCCCTTTACTCCTGATATGATAAAAAAAAAAAACCTTCAAAACCGGAGGAAAAGGAGGACAGAGGAGAGAAAAGCCTCTGTTTTCACTGGCTATACTCTAGAAGCAAAAGCCTTCTTCTTTTATGATCGAAGGAAAAAAAGAAAGACTCTGTTTTTTTATCTTCCTCTTCTCTGCTTTTCCTAACCCTACCCCGCCCCCTTTTCTTTAACGTGTGTCTCCTGTGCTTTTGCACCCTGGTGAAAATTACATTGTTTTAAAACGTACGGCATTTTCAAAGCCGTGAACACCGCCATCCCTCTGAGCTTTCTGGCAACGCAACCGACTGTAAAGAATATGCAATATGAAAGTATTGATTATTTTGATGCCTCTGGGATTCAATCAACTATTCATTTCGCCCTCCAGTAGACCAATCGGACTATGGCCACGTGAAGGGGGGTGGGGGGGGGATGGGGGATGCTGGTGGGGGGTGGGGGAGGTGTGGTGCGTGGGGGTGTATGCCGGTAGGTTCATCCATGCTTGTACACAGGGAAAATGCATTCTGAGAACAGAAGCGCTCTGCGCTCTCACTCCGATATTCAGTGATTGTGCAAATGCAACCCCCCGTGACCAGTGCCGTTGTCCGCGGCGATGGCGCTATCGACTGTCCGCGCCGCCGTTCGAACGGCGGCTCAAGACGCTCGCTTCGATTAGCATTTTCACAGATGATCATGTGTCACATCAAAAGGCTCGAGCCCGGCGATGGATGGTACCTCAAATAGCCCCCCAGGAAGCACGGTCATCGATCACCATGGCGATGAGGCTAACGGAGGAAGGGCAAGCCCCATCACTCCACTCTGTGCTCGTCTGCTTGCCCTGGTCTTCCTCCCTGACCCATTTAGGAAGGAACCTCCCCATAAATGATAGATGAACGCTGGAGGTTCCCCTAAAGTGTTTTTTTTCCTCAGCAGATAAATATATCAATTGAGGATAGGAATGAGGAGAGAGGTGACATTGCAAGTGTGCCTTGACTTTACGGTTGACCTTGAAGTGACCTTGAAGGGTTCATTTATCTGTATCTTTAGCTCACAAATGAAGCTATATTTAATGAAGTCTACAAGTGTACTATTGTTTATTATTTTTTATTGTTTTGCTTTACGTTTGATGATCACGAATCTTGGCAAACCGTGCTCACTTTGAAAGAAGTGATGCAGCACTCGCACTGAAATAGAGTCAAAAGGTAAGAACCGCGGTCGAAAGAATGCGAACCGCGAAGTTGAGTTTGTCTCCACGGCGTGCGATTTCCGTCCTTTTCCGGGTCGCCTGAATCCCATTTTCCTGTACAGTGACACGCCCGGAGATTTCTGGCCGAATTCCAGGTGTAGCCTTCTCAGAGAAATCAGTGCGTTACCATAGCAGTGTAGTATTATGGGTAAGGAACTGGTCTTATAACGTCAGGTTGCAGGGTTGATTCCCGGGTAGGGCATAGCCGTTGTGCCCTTAAGCAAAGCACTTAACCTACGTCTGCTAAATGTCTGTGATGTCAAGCTTCAGTGGCAAAGCGGCTGAATTTGTCTGATCATAGCCCGCAGACGCGAGGGTGACCAAAAGCAAAACAAGTGATTAGAAAATGTCCTCCTCCTACTTTCCAGAGACGGTTTCGTTAGCGAAAGGGCGATGAGCACATCGGATCGAACGAAAACAGGCTCTTTCTTGGCGATGGGATGGGATCGCTCCCCAATCCCCCCCCCCCCCCCCTTGGTGCGTGAAAAGCGCGGGTCAATCCAATTCTCATCAGCTGAGTTCGCCTCTGACGTCTGCTCGTCTCTCTCCCACTCAAGAAATAAAGCCTGCGTGCTGTCATGGCACATAACCACGCTGGTTACACGGCAACATCCGCCCTGGTTACCGGTGAGAGCTTGTGATCTCTGTAGCCGCGCCGTGTGTGAAGTTTTCCCTTTTCACAAGAGCCGGAGGTGTGACAGGTATAGTGTAAAAGTAAAGTGTGTGCATGTGTGCGTGCACACGTGCGGATGTGTAAGTGTAATGAGTTAACAGTCGTTCGGTGGGGGGAAACCCTCCGTGCCGTGGCACCTTTTAAAAGTGCGGAAGAAGAACGGGATCCCTTTGCGATCCGTAGTAGCTCTTCACTTGACCGCAGCCGGCAATAACAGGGAAGCATCGGGCGCAGATAAGAGAGACGGAGACGGAGAGAGGGGGGGTGGGGGGGCGAGGGAGTGGGGGTGAGGAGGAGGGGAGTAAGTGTGTGAGAGAGAGAGAGAGAGAGAGAGAGAGGGGGGAGTGAGAGAGGGACACAGTAGGGGAGAGAGAAAGAGAGAGAGAGAGAGAGGTAAGAGGAAAAGCGCACGCCAAAGACCGCCAGGTTTTCCGTCCGCCCTGGTCCCTCGCTCCCGTTCAGGACCAGATGATTACCGGGCAGCTGGGCAAAGCGGCGCTCGCCCTGCCGGCGGAGATGAGCGACGCGGACCCGCGGGGGGCGGGGGGGGACCACCACCACTACGACGACGACGACGTCGCCGGCGACGACGGCGGGCCGGACACCCCCGACAGCGAGCGGAGCGAGCCCCGGCCCCCGGAGCCGGAGGACAGCGACGGCGGCGAGGACCGCGACCGCCAGCACCGCCCCGCCAAACCCCGCGGTGAGTCCTGTGCGTCCCCGCGGCAGTGAGCCGAGCCCAGTCCGGCCCGCCGCTCAGGAGACCCGCTCTCCGCTTGACCCGAGCGCTTCAGACTGACCCGCTGACTGAGCGGCTTAATGGGAGAAAGTCTCCTGCCTGTGCCTGGATGAGCTGCGCTCTGAGCGATGGCTGTGGCTGTGTTCTGTTTCCCGGAGGATGCGGCTGAGGTTCCTGTAGCAACCGCTCTGGGAAAGTTAGATATTGAAAGTTACAGCTGTTGTAGGCGGGGATTTGGTTAACTTTTAAGTCAGCGGAAAGTCGTTTAGCTTATCTGAATCACTTTTTTTTGTTTATGTACAGGAAATAACCTGAAATGCGATATAACAAACTGTAGATTTTCCTAGGGAAGGAAATTACTGTACTTTCAGTTTTGCTTTGTTACGATATCCCTCAAACGCAGACTCTATCCTCCGATCTGGGCTGCGATCATGAGAATGTTTTTTGACGTGGAGGGGAAATTCGCTGTTGACATGGCAATTTTTTTAAAATGTACTAACGTGTTGTGGTGTGTTCCTTAAAGGCCTGCTTTACCTCAAGAAGGCGTGCACTTTTCTGTGTCTTTATGCTTTACGCTTACATTTAAATTTATCTGTTTTTAATCTCACTGGACCAAGGATTAATTTTCGCACTAGTTTGTCTCACTGTGAGAGTTGTCTGTACTCGGTAAACACACAGAGACTTACCGTTAGTGATGGCTTGCGCTCAGTGAATACAAGGAGACTCACCTTTAGTGATCTTCTTTTGATGTACATGAACTTGTAAATGACAGAAGGCAGTCTCAAACATGCAGATAATGTTTAAATGTTTTTTTTATTATTATTATTATTATTTTATCATGGAAATTATATTAACCAGGAATTTTAAAATTATATTGCCAAGAATGCTGTATTTTCACTAACAACCAGTAAATTAGTTCAAGTTTGTAGTAATGAGGGCACACCTTCTTCAGCAGTAAAACTTTTTCTTTATATATTTACATTTTACTATTTATAAATAAAATGTGGTTATTATATTGGGTGTGTAAAAGTGATTATATTTTTTAATTAAAGCTTTAAATATTCATCAGACAAATCTATCTTTACTGGAAAAATGAATGAATTTGCACTGAAATGGGCTATAAATCTTCACAAAGGAAAGGATATCAGGCATAATTCAGAGGTTACTTAAAACTAAATTGTATATATTATATAATTATTATTTTAAATTGTACCTGTGTTTGTTTATTATTATTATTATTATTATTATTAATATTATAATTATTATAATTATTATTTTTATTATTATTATTATTATTATTATTAATAGTAGTAGTAGTCGTAGCAGTAGTTGTAGTAGCAGCAGCAGCAGTAGTAGTAGTAGTAGTTGTAGTAGTAGTGAAAGACTGGTAACGATCTTCCGCATTTGGTTTTGGACCTCTGGCATTTGACCAGGTTGTTGACCAGGTTGTTGGCCACGGCAAAAGCATTTGACTGGCACTCAAAATGGATCCATTAGCACAATCGTACAGCTGTTACGGGTAACCACAGCAACTGAAATGTTTGTGTCAGGCCTCTGAACGCTAGCGGTGGAATTGGCGTATCAGAGGGGAGGCCTGAACGCAGCTCCCTCAGGTACCCCTCAGGATGGTTCCTGAACCCGTAGGGGTGCCGAGGGCCCCCCCTAAATGTGATGGAACTTTGACTCTGCTCCCCTGCGCCAGCTGCCACCAAACCACAAAACCAGAATGGCAATAACATCCTCACCCTCACCAGAGTGTCATATCTGAAGATCACACAAAAAAAACACCACAATGCCTAAACCATTAGGGACGGCTCCGTGTTGTTAAAAAGAAATGAGGGAAAGCTATTCAATCACGGTGTTTTCTGTATTGAAAAAAAGAGTCTTATTTTCGCTTACTTTGCCTACCGTTGCCTCCTGTCCGATGAAACCGGAACAGATGCCTCGTTTGGCCCTTCTCTCCTCCCGTACAAGAGGGTGGACCCCTGAATTTTGGGGCCGTGGAGCGCTGTAGTGATTGCCGACTGACAAAGCTGCCCAGTGCCTGTCCAAATAATTGTTGCGAAATTCGTTTTTGTTGTTCCCAGTTTGCGTAATCTGTTCAATCTGGACAATCTCTGAGTAAAACAAGATCTCTGGATTATGTGGTATGTGATTAAAAGCTATTAGCAGTGATTAGTCAGTTCTACTTCCAGCAGATCGCAGCTCAGATTTAGCATTAAACTTGCTGCATATAAATTAATGACATCGGTATGCACTTCATACCTCCTATGCAAATATGTATTTTTTAAGAATTGACTGAAGGTCAGATTTTGGTTAGATTTTGGTTAGATATGGCGATGCACACAGGAACAGTTTGAAACTGCTGGCTCTGACATTGCAAGCTGTATTGACTGTGGAACACATCAAATGTGACATATTTGGAAGCCTTGCTGAACATTTACTTAGTCTTAAATGCTTACGCATTTGCGTATTGATTTTTTTCGAACCTTTTGTCAATCAAATAATATAGTTTACTATATCGGGATGTATCACCTCACGATAACTTTCCAATGAAACAAAAACTATATTTTAACACGATAATGTGAAAGTGACAATACGTTTCCCTGTTTTCTGTGACTTATTTTTAATATCTCATTTGAATAAATGGCTCAAAAATGGAAATATAACCACATTTAGTGTATCTTCTACTGCTATCACAACTTTTGCCACAAGTAGCAGTTGTAGTAAGTTAAGAACATTCTAATCGGATATAGCACCTTAATTGGTGCTTTCACAGACTGCTGAGGTGAGGACAGAAAGATTAGTCTTTCATGACACAAATGGAATTGCCAGCTAACTGGAAGGTGAGGGAGGCAGTATCGGTGAAAATTATTCAACTAAAATCTTTGAATTCAATCATTTTGTGTCATGTTGCACCACAACCTTTACAGTTAATGTCAGCTCGTCAGCTTTTGAGAGAGCAGAAGTAGGATGTGGCAGATCTCCTAGAAAAGAAAAGATCTCCCCGTACATTTTGAAACAAAGTTACCCCAATGGTAGTAGCATTCATAATAATAATAATAATAATAATAATAATTGTTGTTGTTACTATTATTATTATGGGTAAATTGCAATGTTTAGCTGGAGTTCAAACCCCTCGACCACCTATATTGCACCTGGAACAGCTATCTGAATCTGTTAAATAAGGATTATTTCAGAGCTATTCCAGTTCTAAAGCTGTCATAGTGTAGTCTAGGGGTTTATATCTGAGGTTTAATCTCCAGTTAAGCATGCTACAATTGACCAAATGTGTAAAAATATAACTTCTGAAGTTTGGATCCCTTTTATTGTGGTCTAGTCTTTTGTTACAATTACTCTTGACACATTGAAAATTTCAGGGAACACTTTTTTGGCCTTTGGATTCAGTTTTTCCTAGAGATGCCATTGTCCTCAAACTCTCTTCTCCTCAAGCTTGACTGAACATGTTTCCCTGTCGACTGCCCCCCCCCCCCTGCCCCCGCCCCCCCCCACCCATCTTAAAACTGACCCTCAATTTAGCGATGTCAGCATTTACCGATGTCCTTCACGTCCCAAAGTCAGGGTCTTTCCCCCTCCCAGAATTCAACTCAATCGGAAAGCTCGCACGCCATGCCGTCCGTGAGCATCCAGGTCTATTAAAGTTGGCGGGTGGCAAGATGAGAGGTGCCTTACTTTTTGCACATGGGGGATGATGGAGGTGGGGTGTTGGGGGTGCGGGGGGGGCGGGGGGCTTCGCCATTAACAACAAGCGGCAAGGTCGATGACAAGACTGTAATCACCTTTCCCCATCAACCTTCTCCTCAAAGATCCCTTCCACTCCACGGAAGACCGTAATGGCCGACTCCTCGTCTCGTTTGACAAAGATACAAATCTCCTCCTCCTTCCCCCCCTCGCGCTTTTCGCTTTTTTTTTTTCTCTCCCCCAGTGTTTTGTTTCAGCGAATTTAAGATAATCTTCCGCTTCGGCTACTTCAACCCATGCAGGATGATGCGGAAAATACACAGTTTGTCGCATCCTGTCAACCGGCTTGCATCCATCGCCCGGTTGGCGGAGGGGGGGCGGGGTGGGGGGGGTGGGGAAAAACGGACATCAACGCGAAAAAGCACTCGTTAGAGGCCAAACAGGCATTCGCAGACGGCCGTGATGTTTAGAGTGTCGGCTTTCTCTCCTCGACGAGCCACTCTTTTTGGACGCCGAGGGACAAGATAATAAGATGGTTGGAGATCAATTTAGTGTTATGTTCAGTATCTGAAGGCTCCTGCCCTGCCGGCTTTTTTGCTGTCTGCACACTCAACGACAGGGGCCTCCTGTCATCATTTTGTCAAAGAGTGTCTGGCGGAGAGGATGAGGACAATCATTTTGTACGCTTAGCGCCTGTGCAAAATGGCCTGTACTTATCCCAATCCCGCCCCCACCCCCCACCCCCCCCCCCACACTCCAAAATGGAGGAATACTTTTTTTGCAAGGTCACCCAGCAGATGGAAGGAAGAAAGAAGCAAACTCTTGTATTGATTCTGTGTGATTGGAGGACTTTCACAACAAGAGGCCCAATCCTGGAAGGGAGAGAGATGGTGCTTTGAATGGTCTTGTCTGCCAAGGGGAACGGTGCAGACGTCAGGAAAACACATGCTACTCAAGAACACGACAAGTTCACCTCATTATCTGCTCATTTACTAACTGTTTAGCTGGGAAATGGTGGGTGAATGTTTTGTTTGTCCAATGTGATTGGGCGTGTGTCTTTAAAGTAAGTTAAAAAATTTGTAGAGTCTAAGTATAAAAGAGGGGCGACATAGCTCAGGAGGTAAGACCGATTGTCTGGCAGTCGGAGAGTTGCCGGTTCAAACCCCGCCCTGGGCGTGTCGAAGTGTCTTTGAGCAAGACACCTAACCCCTAACTGCTCTGGCGAATGAGAGGCATCAATTGTAAAGCGCTATATAAATGCAGTCCATTTACCATTTACCATAAAAGAGAAAAAAATGTATAAAACGGCAGGTTTATCAAAGCATTGTGGCCCCACAAAGGTCTTACCATCTTCAGAATAGTGACATTCTGGATTTTCTAAGGTACATTGGTTAACCAGGTGAAATGCGCCAACCCAATTTTTTTTCATATTTTCACGTGCATGTGATTGGAGGAGAACAGTAGTTGCACACCTGAGAATGGGTTAAACACAACATCATCTTCCAAGACCTCTACTTCTCACCTCTAATCTCTCATTAGCATTTCCTCTCACGCTCCTCGCAAACAGGAAATGGCCCTTAAATATAGCTGCTGCTACATTTCAAATTGGTTTTACACATACGCGTAATTAGTATGACTGAATTTCCCGGTAAATGGTGAACACACATCTCTGAAGCTAATTAGCGTCACCATTAGTGAATCTGCCGCTGTAGATTTACTTCGGATGCACTAAAGCCACGTATGGACGGAACTGAGGAACACTTTATATAATATAATAATTCACAAATGGCTTCGTACCGTCTGAACCCCACAACCCATGGTGGAGCGTGCAGTGGAATAATCATAATAATAATACAGATAAAGATCAAGTGCATGCATATTTGCGTTTGATCCGAGATTAAATGGCTCATTGGGTTATTTAGGGTCTCCCTCAAAACGATAGTGTAATCATGTGTGTCTCAGAGGATGATTTTTTGAAGGTGCTAAGGGATTAGCCAAGATGGATGTTTCACATCTCTGCCTATGTCCCTCTCTCTCTCCCTCCCTCTGGCCCTCCCGCCATCTCCCTGGCCCCCGCGGTCTGGCGGAGCCTTCAGCACATTATGTTTGTGTAATCAGCTTAGCGGGAAGACGCAGAGCCGCCAATGCAAACGCAGACAACCCCCCGAGGAGCCGGGTCAGAGGGGCTAATAAAGTGGTGTAAGTCACCATTTTGACTTTTGAGGTTGAGGCAAGAGGAGCAAATAGATGAGAGAGGAGGGGTGTCGTTTGTCCAGAGCGCACGGTTATCAGCACGCTGCTCGAACCTGAAAAATGACCAAAGCGCTCCATCCGAAAGGTCTGTGGGTAAAGCTCTCTCTATACCCTGCAGCCACATGAGCCTGGCATGGTGCTGTCACCAGGATACAATTTAAAGCAGGACATTCTGTAGTCTGGTGCTGGAGATGTAGGTTTGGCCATTAGTTTGTTTTTTCCACATAAGCTTGTGGAGTCCACTCCTTAAAATAATGTGTTAATTTCATAGAGAATAAGGAGGAACATATTTTTTACTGTCACGTATAAGTATGTCGAATTTTGATGTTCCTGACCTGGACTGTATAGCTAGTGTAAGTGCCAGTTTGGAGCTGGTGTCTGCCCCTAAATGAGTTTCAACAGCACTGAACATGCGTAATCTTATATAACAATTTGCAAGCATATATAAAATAGCAAGCTATCTGCACAAAGTGAGTGGGGACGTAGGACCGTATTGCGTAGTGATAAGAGAGAGAGAAAAAAATCCAGAACAGGCATTCTGTTCGGCCCCGAAGATCCAACAGCATTCATACAGGTAATTGCGAACAATGTCCCTGCGTGTATTGTTTTCAAGACTCTATGAAGTTGACAATGAACGCGGTTTTCAAAGATTTGAGTCAATGCCACAATGCAGGGTATGGTGGATATTGCATTAGAGCTGCACCCCTCCCCGCCTCATGATTCACACGCTGCAGTCGTGCTTTTAGAGTGCAAATTGTATTCTCCATTTTGACAAGTCTGCCGTGATCCTGAGCTATATTTTAGCGCCCTTTGTCCTTTGGTATCCTTTATTATTTATAACTCTCTCTTTTGAGCAGTGACCAGTACTAATACATAACCTTTTGTCCTCAAGATGATTCCTTTTCTTTTGATGCCCAAGATTGAGGGGGAGAAAGAGGGGAGAAATATAGGCTATCTAAGGAAGTTATTATGTTTTTCTTATATGTTTTTAGGAAGTGGAATAAGATTGCTTTGCTTAAAAGTGCTTGGTGTCTTTTTTCAGGATTATTTATTTATTTCCCAAGGATTGCAGTAGGAGGGTTCAAAGCTTCAGTGGGGACCTTTACAAATAGCATACCTTCTCAATATCCATCCCTTTTTTATCATAGGATGGCAAGCAAACCAAGTGGTGTGTGTGTGTGTGTGTGTGTGTGTTTGTGTGTGTGTGTGTGTCTGTATGTGCACGTTTGCATGTGTGTGTGAGTGTGTGCTTGCTTGTGTATATATGTGTGTGTGCATGCTTGAGTGTGTGTTTTGCCTGCGTGTGTGCGTGCTTGTGTGTTTGTGTGTGTGTGTGTGAGTGTGTACATGCTTGTGTGTGTGTGTGTGTGTGTGTGTGAACGGGAGCCAGATAGATTTTTTTTTTCATCTGAGATTGTTTATTATGATGTGCACCGATTCTATCAAATAATCTCGGCGGAGGAGATGGATGACATATATCAATATGTATGGAGGATGTGGCCGGTGTGTAAGAACACTGGGAGGAGTCCAGCGCGGAGGACAGGAGCTCTGGAGGCGGTGGTCAGTTTCACAGCCAGCAGGTTATTTCCGAAGTTCCACCACCTGCGTCAGTTCCAGGGAACGAGATTAGATATGAATAATGCATTCCATTAACAGTCCATTGTTACGAAGTTGAGAGAACAGAACGGTTTTCGTATTCAGCTCTTGATAACGTCCCATCAAGAATTCAAAAACGAACAGTAAAGAGTGGAGTTGCTTTTATAATGAACTACTTATAATGAAGACGATTGATATAAATCCTGAGGGTGTACAGGAAATACTGGTTTATACATTAACTGAATATTTGGAATTCAATGAAAAATACATGAAATGATTATAAGAAAATTGTAGATGAGGTATATTTAGGTCACTGTTTATTTATTCTGAGAGATATAAAACCCTGGATAGGTAATTATGTTCAGAAACGGAGTTTGCGGGGGGAAAGAGTGCGAGAGAGATGGAGAGAGAGCGAGAGGGAAGAAGAGGGAAGGGAGAGAGAGAGAGACTAAGTGAGGACAGCTGGCAGAATCCTGTTTGACTCAAATGCAATAAAGCTAATTGATGGAGAGATGTGCCTGAGGGGGAGGGTGGGAGTTTCCCCCCCAGCGTTACTTACCACTTTTAAATGGCTTATAGTCCCTTCCGCAGGACAGCGGTGATTAATCTCCCCCAGAATTACAGACGGGGGTAAAAGGATGAGGGGGGGGGAAAAACACCTCTTTCCTGTTATTGTTTTCCCCCTTTCATCCCCGAACACAACCGGGGTGACATTGCTCGGAGAGGAGGGGACGCAGGGGATTGGTCATTGATGACCAAAATGTGGGTTTTAAAAATGGACCCTCTCCTTCCTCCCCCTCTTTTCAGCAGGACCTCTTCTTTCAGAGAGACCTCTTCCTTCCTCTTTTCCTCTCTTTCGCGTCCCCTCTCTTTGACCTGATTACATTTCCATTAATTCAGTGATTTGAACCAGTTAAAGCCCCCCCCCCCCCCCATTTGGTCCTTTTCTAATGAACAAATGAGTGAGTGACAAGTATTCAACAAGACTGCTCCGTCTCTCTCTATACTATATGATACTGTTCATTATCGTCCATTATGTTTCTCTCTCTCTTTGTATATATATATATATATATATATATATATACACACACACATACATACAGTATATACCTAGTTTCAATCAGGAAGTACATTTAATTGAAAAGCGCGTCTGATCTCTGTACTGACCAGCATTCACATTGTACAAATTTTTTACACAGGCTGCCAGCTCATTTACTGTATATTATCAACATTGACTGCTTAATATGTTCTTGCACCAAAAAAAGACCGACCTTCTCCCCTTATGTATTAATCTATCTGTGTCTCTCTCTTCCTGTTTGGCTGCTTGGTGGTATCTGCCTGTATTTTCCAGTGACTGCATAGACCAATTTTCAGTCAGCAGTCAGCAGATCAGATTGAGAAATGCAACGCTCGTCCTGCCCCGGCTTTGCGTAGTTGACTGTGCGTGTGGACTAACCTGGAAAGAAAATGGAGGGGAGTTGGTTTGGGCCTTCTCACTTTACCAGAGACAGAGGTTTCTGTTTGAGAGTTTCTGAAGGACAGAACCAAAGAAGCACTTGTGTTCCCCCGTGGATATATCAAGTGTTCAACCTCCGAGGCGACTCAATTAAGGAAATGATGGCTTTTAATCTGTCCTGAGTGATAATGCCCATAACTGAGCCGGCTGGCAAGCCACTCTCCTAATGAGGCAGATGCGGAGCGTTGCCAAGGAGAGCTGGCTCTGGCAACGGGGACAACGAGGACCCGAAAAGTGAAGGCTGCCTGAGGCAGCCAGATACCTCGGCCAACAGTCGTGACATCACAAGTCTAATCCCTCACCAAGTCCTGGGCTGCCCCGAGAGAACCAGCCAAAAGCACTACCTGTTAAGTGTGAATGGGATGTTTGAATCAATGCCGTCTGTCGATCCAGTCACGGATCACTTCCTGTGCAGCCCTAACACACTGTGTGCTTATTGCTGGACTGACTCCAAATACACACATCCACACACAGACACACACACACACACATGCACACACATTCACATGCAGATGCACACATGCAGACAGGGTTGGAGTTTTAAAAAACCTACAGGACGGTAGATCTCCAGGACCAGGATTTGGCAACCCTGCTCTAGATGTTGAATGAGGTGTGCTTTGTTAGGGTTGGAGTGAAAACCTACAGGACGGTAGATCTCCAGGACCAGGATTTGGCAACCCTGCTCTAGATGTTGAATGAGGTGTGCTTTGTTAGGGTTGGAGTGAAAACCTACAGGACGGTAGATCTCCAGGACCAGGATTGGGCAGCCCTGCTCTAGCTGTTGAGTGAGGTGTGCTTTGTTAGGGTTGGAGTGAAAACCTACAGGACGGTAGATCTCCAGGACCAGGCTTGGGCAGCCCTGCTCTAGCTGTTGAGTGAGGTGTGCTTTTTTAGGGTTGGAGTGAAAAACCTACAGGACGGTAGATCTCCAGGAACAGGGTTGGGCAGCCCTGCTCTAGCTGTTGAGTGAGGTGTGCTTTTTTAGGGTTGGAGTGAAAAACCTACCGGACGGTAGATCTCCAGGACCAGGGTTGGGCAGCCCTGCTCTAGCTGTTGAGTGAGGTGTGCTTTTTTAGGGTTGGAGTGAAAAACCTACCGGACGGTAGATCTCCAGGACCAGGATTTGGCAACCCTGCTCTAGATGCTGAATGAGGTGTGCTTTGTTAGGGTTGGAGTGAAAACCTACAGGACGGTAGATCTCCAGGACCAGGATTGGGAAACACTGCTCTAGCTGTTGAGTGAGGTGTGCTTTTTTTAGGGTTGGAGTGAAAAACCTACAGGATGGTAGATCTCCAGGACCAGGGTTGGGAAACACTGCTCTAGCTGTTGAGTGAGGTGTGCTTTTTTTAGGGTTGGAGTGAAAAACCTACAGGACGGTAGATCTCCAGGACCAGGGTTGGGAAACACTGCTCTAGCTGTTGAGTGAGGTGTGCTTTTTTTAGGGTTGGAGTGAAAAACCTACGGGACGGTAGATCTCCAGGACCAGGATTTGGCAACCCTGCTCTAGATGTTGAATGAGGTGTGCTTTGTTAGGCTTCGCTCTGTTTCTTTTTCCAAGTGTTGGCCACTTCGTCAGATCTTGACAGGCTTAATTTGCCCACACACGGTGACCCCCAGATGGTCTCAGGCAGGCTTCTGGGACGTCTGTGTGGTGGAGCTCTTGACAGCATACCCAGGGACACTGTCATCATCATCATCATCATCATAACCTGGCACAATCTTCAGAAATAGAAGCTGTGAGAGAGGGATTATGTGTTCATAGAATCCTTGGAGCTGACGACGCAGTCGAAGGTTCTACAGTGGGAGCGTGTTTTAGCCTAGCTCAGGATATCGTCTCACGTGTTCCCTCTCAAAGTCTGGCCGCATTTCCTTGATGGGGAAGAAGGAGAGTCATGTGCAGTCATGGACACCTGGGCCTCATTTCTATTTTCTGCCGTGAGCTTCATCTTTTATTTCTCGCCAGTGAGGTGTGTGTGCATCATTTATAAACTCATCACCATGTCTGTTTGGTCCAGAAAGCAATGATATTCTCTCAGTATGTCACTCCAAGTGAATACTACAACAACCACAACAACTGCTATTACTCCTACTACTGCAACTGCTACTACTACTAATACTAATAATAATAATAATGATAATGATAATAGTAATAATCATAATAATATTACTGATAATAATAATCATAATAATGATGAGAATAATAATAATGAGGTATAATCTTATATAAATTTAAATACTTGACAATTTGTTCAATGGAAAATAAAACATCTGTATGCTACACAGTAAATTTTCATTGTTAGTGCAGGGAACGTGCCTCATCTCTGTCCAAACTGTGTAATCAGCCATGTTTGTTACCTGGAGGGGGGGGTGTTGGCTTTGTTTACGGACGTCCTCAGGGTCCTCCAGGGAAGAAACAGGGACGGCCCAATACGTTTCTGCCACTTTTCATTGTTTCAGAGAGAGTCCATGGATGGGGGTGTTTTTTGGGGGGGAACAGGATCATCTGAAAGAATGAAATAAAGAGAGAGATAGACCAGGGTTCTTCTGAAACCCCATCCCCCACCCCAAACCTTTTTTACTCAATGAAAAATACTAGCCACATTGTCATCCATGGATGACAATATTAGGGGGAAACAAAACATGACTTGTACTTGCACAGAGTAATAATTGGACATGCAAAAGTTAAAAGTTTTGCTGAATTCATGGCGTATTGCTTGCATAGAGAGAACGGGCATGGATACAAAGAAAGAAAAAGAGAAGGGAGAATCATTTATGCTATGATGTGAGAGGCAGTATTGATTAGCTGTCGGCCTATTGTAGCGTATTCATATATTTGGTCTCAAGAGATATGGTTATTCAAGGTTGGTATAACTAAGGACGGTTGAAAAAATCATGATATTATGATAATATTAGCATGCTGCAAGGCACCAATTGAGTTAAGAGCAGTCAAACTGATGCAGTAGGTAGTGTCACAAACATCATACAGCAATCACAACATTTCCATTTCAGTTTGAAAAAAGCTTTGAGCAAAAGCCTTACGATGATTAGCACACTCCATCACTGCGTACAATGGGATACTTACCTGCCTGATTAAAAATATTGCATCTCTTTGCTCGGGCCAAACGCAGAATTGGCAGTTCCAATTGATCAAGTTACTACATTACATCGTCTCCTTCCCTTAAATTAATAAGCGTAGAGAGGTGGAGCTCATCAGTATTGTTATGGCTGTGGTGCTCAACGCATTTTCCAGCTTAATGAATCAATTTTAATTAAGGTCAGGGGTGTTAAAAAAATGAACCTTACCCTACGAAAGCCAATTCAATTCCCCTAATAGTTCCACTGACGCCAGTACTTTTGCATGGTAGGAACGCAGCTGCCGTGTCACCAAATGCAAATCAGAAGCCGGTCCCGCTGCGGGAAAGGGGGCGGTGCCTGGCGAAGGGCCAGGCGGTCTTTTTTTGGGGGCGAGTCCGCAAAAAGTCTCCGACGGGGACGCGTGAGAAAGGAACGAGGGGGGTCGCGGGCGTCGGTTTTGGGGCCGCTGGGCCCTGTTTTTTTTAAACGGGCCACGTGACTGGTGGCTGGAGAAGGAAGCGGTGGCGGGGAGCAGGTTGCCCGCCCTAATGAGCGGACGGCTCCCGCGGTCGGACGGCAGCCAGGTGTCACTCGGGGGTGACCTTTGGCTCCCGCGTTGCCCGGGGAGACCGCGGAATGTCACGCCATGAAACAGTAATGAGACGGGGGGGTCCGACGCGTGGGTGACCTTCGCTACGGGAGGGGTGGGATGGCCACAGTGGGTGGGGCAGCTGTGATGCGGACAGTCCATAAAGAGGTTTTTTATTTTAGCTGGGTTGAACCAGGGAGAGCAGCCTGGCTCTCTGTGCTGATAACTATAACTAGGGAGGGCAAAACGAAGCTTTAGAATGTCGCCAGCAGTGTATGCGCGTGAGCTTGACAATACATTTCTCACAGAAAAGGTCGTTTGTTACCTTTTTTAGTTCATTACAGTGGTGATAGAAGTTACTAGAATTAAGTGGTACTGTGCTGTTAGCCTTTATTGATCGCTGTACAAGGTTAATGTGAAGTAGCTAGCACAATCTGACAGTACTAACCCATAAAAATGTACTTTGAATGGTACTTGGTCAATCGAACGGTAAATGTGAAAAACATTCGATTATAGTCAGCGGCACCGAAATTTTCTGTCACACCCTCGATAAACGGCAAAAGTCCCAGTAGAAGATTGAATTAAATCTTTAAAAGTTATATATTTTCTGAAACCTTATCGATTCCGCTTGGCCGTAGTGAGTGAAACTAGGCGATCTGAGCATATAGTCGCTATGTAAATTACGTCAGAAGGATTCAGCCTTGTTGTTTGCTACCTAAACTTACAGCACACTCAAATCCTTAGCATGCTTGTAGCATGAAGTGTCTACTTTCAAAATCCATTTAAACCATTCACAAATGACTTGGGACTTTGAAGTTATAAGTCTGGATGTATCAAGTGTCCAGTGAAAATACTGACCTGGCTATCAGTCAGAATTCTGAGAGAACCAACTGCCATAAATGACCGCGTAAAATCAACCAGTAAGAGTTATTATGATGTCACTGGTTCAGAACCCCATAAATGTAAACAGTCGAATGTTCAGTGAAATCTATCGGTTTTCGGTGCCGTCGGAGTCCCGATCTTATCATTGATGGAATTTTGGGAAAGTGCGAGCTAAAAGGCCACAAAACAGCCAATATATCACATTAATATTCCATATATGTACGATCGCTGTTCACAATACGTTAATTTAAGGCTAAACTGGTATTTTAATCACAATACTTATGTTAATTTCCGGAAATAAATTTTTCGATTGTCCTCCCTACTATAACACACATCCTCCATAGCGCGTGCAGTTAGCTACTACCTGCGCACTGTAATGTACAACCTCACCTGCTGTACCGAATGACTGAACAGCATACACCACTGAAACAGGGAGAGCGCAGCCACCCTATCAACCAGAGTCACTCATCAACAATGAGGCAGGGAATTTCCAATAGTCGAGGAACCGACTGTGTTGTCATCCCGTCTCCAGGGGCTAACATTGCTGTTCAGTATCCTTTCTTGCAAAATGTGCTCGGTAACAATAGCGCAGTAACAGCTTTGCAGCCAGTGATTTCATTAGCGATGAGATGGATAGCTGAATAATCATAACGAGCCGTTTGTCCCATGACTCCACAGATATCCTGCTGCAGTCAGTGTCTGCCCCAGTCTATAACAATGAACAGATCTTAGAACAGTGGTTCATAAATAAGTCTATCCACAGCAGTGAATACTAAGTAAGAGAATTTGCTCACTTTGCCCCATTTATTTATGCCATGTAAGGCACATAACTACATAAACAACAAGTAATGGCAATAGCCTGTGTCGTAATCATGCAGAAACATGACTTCTTGTATCACGAGAAGACCTTTGCATGATGAAATGATTTCGCATGCATATGCAGCTGTCCAGAGCAGCACCTCTCCCTTTTACTCAATAAGCAACTTCCCGCTGTTATCCACTGTCCTTCCAGTGGCCATCCTTCTCGTTACTGCTCCAGTATCTTTGACCCTTGCTGTTATCTCTCACAGTAGCGTGTCCTCAGAGAGCATGGACATGGTGTCTCATTACAGAGACGTTTGTTCGAAAGGCCAGGTCAGTGGGCAGCTGGATCACACGTCGCCGCAGATTGGTGCCCTGTGTTGTTACATGTCTTGTCCTCCATTAACTCTTTCAGGTGTAAGATCACAAGTATGCGATTAGAACATTCTTCGCCAAACATTCTAATGCCGATGTAACAATCACTGCTGGCATTTTAATACAATGGAATTCTAGAACACTGACTTATAATTTTGAAGAGAAAAAAAAGCATTCCAAAACTCTTCAAAGGGTTAATCCAAGTACCATGATGCTCGCTGTCACCAGCATGGCGGCATCTCCCTCAGTGTGTGCCAGAAGTCAAACAAGGTGGTTATGTAAGCAGAAAAAATAAGACAGTGCTGGACATCTCCACATGGGTCTACCTGAAGGCATAAATATTCCATGATGTTACGATGTGGGCGTGTTAGAAGCAAGGGTCAAGGGTCGGGTTGGAGTGGGTTCTCTTGAAGGGAGTGTGTCTTCTTTGTGAGTGTGTGTTCATGTGTCCACAAAACCATTACTATATGCACCTCACTGTGTGCCTGGGGCATTGTCATGCTGAAACAGGAAAGGGCCTTCCCCAGACTGTTGGATTGTATGCTGCAGCATTAAGATTTGCCTTCACTGGTACTAATGGGCCTAGCCCAAACCAGGAACAACGGCACCAGACAAGGGGGTGTCCAGGTACTCTTGGTCATATAATGTATCACCCAAAACAATAATAAAAGATTGCAGTGTTAATGTGATCTCTCTCTTGCTCTCAGGGATCCAAGGAAACTTGTCACAGCGAGAGAGACCTGACACCCCTACAGAACAGAACCAGCTCAAGCATTCCTACCCCTCCTTTGCAATAGGACCCCAGGTAAGCCTCTCAGCCCGGTCTGTCCAATCAAGATCATTCTGCTGTGCATTCTTAGCCAATAACAGAAGCTCGACCAGTTTGAATGTACATTTATATTTTCATAACTTTTTTATATTGTTGAATTCGAACTTTTACCTTTATAAATTTTTATGTGATTTATACATTTTTAATTAGAATATTTAGAGGGTTTTTGCTTTTTTGTTTCTACATTATCCGCAGTGTTCTGTAATGGTAACCAAATGCATAAGGTTGCCCTGTCTATCAGAGTAAAAAAATCAACAGAGGCATTAAGCTTTCCCATTAAATGCTAAGTGCTAAACTGGACTAATTTAAAGGAAAAGACATTTATCTGAGCAGCAAGGCCCTCTCAGTTTGCTGGCAGTGCGGCTTGTTTCTGTTCAAGTTGTTTCGATTTTAATGACTTTTTTCAGTGCTGCCTGTGCACTCCAGCTCACACTCACCACCAACACAGGGGAGACATCTTGGATCTGACGTGTTTTATTCCAGAGGTTACTGGGACCCTAGGGGCTGTAAAAAGCACCGATAATTTTATTCACCGTAGTTATTCATGCATATCTATACTGCAGATGGATTCGTTTTACTGGTTAACCGCGGTTAATAAGTAAAAATACTTCAACCAACATGTGTCTTCAGAAATCACCAGAATTAACTTGTGAAGAAATACTAACTAACAAACTAACAAACAACTGAACGTATTTGTTTGCCAGAATTGACAAATGTTGATTGGATCCTGGCCCCAGGAAAAAGTGTGCAGCAGGACATTCTAATTGTTAATTTAATGAGCCTTAGCAGGGTCATTTATAATAGACCTGCGAAGTGTGAACATATTCAGGCAAAGTGTTGATTTTATGTAAAGAGTTTTCTTCACTTCAGTTTTCTACCATAAGTAAACCCCCTGACGATCAGTACGATCCATATGTTCCTACGTATTCCCAAACCTAAGCCTTTATACCTATCCTCAGAGAAACCAATGTAATGGGAAGAGGGCTTTCTCAACCCTAATCCACTCGTACCCGACACCCACCCCCCACCCCCCCCCACCCCCGTGTATCAGCATGGTAATGCTCCGCTGGGCCTTCCCTGGGGTGAATCACACATTATATCAAAGAGCGACGAGTGGAATCCACTTTAGCAGAGCCTGCCGTCTGATGACTGACACCTTCAGGGCGTCCTTTGTGCTCCTCGCGGGCTTCCGTTAGCGCCCCCCCTCCCTAATTCCCGCCCCTCGTGGCAGGCCCATACATACATTCAGGCACAGCCCTACGACAACCGATTCTCTCTCCTGTGACTAACACACCGTGTACCTTGTCAGGTCCCAGGTGGAACAGCCGGCTGCAAGCAGTCTACAGTATGCAGATGGGGAAATCCCGGACCACAAACAGCAGCGGGAGAGGGGGAAGCTGGGCCAGGTTCGGGCGGTCGCCAGGGATGGGGAGCATAAGCGAAGGAGATCTCCTTAAGACGTATCAATCATATCATTTCACTGATGTGACCGTACTCGCAGGCCCTGTTTGCAGTGAAGAAAGAGCCGGCCTTTGTGTCCACTAGAAGGGGCGGAGCTTCAAGGAGTCAAATGTACATTTATAACATGCATCACTCTACACAATACAGTGACTGTCCCTATTTATGTAACTGGCACAACGGCATTTAAGGGAAATAAGTTAAATTCATTGCAGTCTGAGTAAGACACCAACACAGTTTTAGACACCATTACAGCTTCGCCAAGGTACTTTATTTATCAATGATATCAATAGCCAAATTCACACAGGCTGTACTTGCATTGCCCCTAGCTATCTATCAATAGCTTGCTGCAGAGACGTAACAGAGAAGCAGTGCATGTAGCTTTAGCTTGTGAAATACAATGTGAAATACATGTGAAATATGCATACAACCAGAGTCATTCCACACCTGTACTGTGTATTGATAGATACCAGTTCCAGCAAGTTCAGATCAAGTTCATGTCAGACAGTTGGAACAGTGTCTCACTAAAAGTATTTAAGAGTCTGTGTCACCATACCGTGAAATAGTGCTCCCCAAGCATTTATTTAAGTGGCTATGAACTCACCCCCCCTCGCCCCCCCCCACCTTCTGTGTTGCAGCACTTGCTGTCCGCCCAGCAGCTGGCTTCGGCAGTGGCGGGGGTGGTGCCCGGGGCCCCCCCGTGCCTGAACCAGCCCGTGCTCCTCCCCTTCAACATGGCCGGGCAGCTGAGCGGGCAGCAGGGCCTGCTGCTCACCATGCCCAGCGCCAGCCTGGCCAACCTCCAGGGGCTGATGGCGGCAGCGGCGGCCGGCGGCATCATGACCTTACCGCTACAGAACCTGCAAGGTAAGGAGCGCCGGCGGAAAGACCCGGAACGTTCTCACTGGCTTAACGGTTGGGCCGACTCACTGGCTCTTGGTCTTGCAGCACTAAATTAACCCATCCAGAGTACAGCTCTCAACAGGGATCTGAAATCATAAACTGTGGAATGGGACACAGAAAATGGACAGCTGTTTAAAAAAATGAGACAGTTAAGTTTTTGATGTTAATTCACATCTAAGAGCGCCCATGTGAGCCCATAAAGAGATGACGTGTACCTAATGAGAGTCAAGTGTACTCTTCAAAAGCATTTCACTCTGAATCCAAAATCATTACAGCAAAAGAAGATATTTAAAGTGCATACATGAATGGAAAACTTTTGCATTAATTTATATGATGTGAGGTTCACACTTTAGCTAGTGGATTCTTTGGACTCTTTGGTAGGTATGGGGCCTACCTGCTGTACAGTATCAGTGCTGAAGGATCTCACAACCATTAGGCCGGAGTTTTCTCAGTGCTCTGTGTGAGCACTTCCTGTTCGCTGCAGCAGCATTAGGCAAAGCCCTCTGCATTCTGTTCCTCCTCGCCTGCCTGTACTTAACTTCCTCTTTTAAACTTTAATGCCAAAATATTCTCCTTTTGACCACAGTCGTAAGTGGTTTTCATTTTAATGTTTAAAATATTGTCTTCTTTATGCTATTAGAAGGGATGGGCCAGAACCTGTCAGTCATGAATCTTACATGAGGAGGACACGGTAATGCATGAAAGCAAAAAATAAATAAATAAATAAATTTCTTAAATGGCACCCCTTATAAATTTAAAAACTGCACGTAAAGGAGGCGGACCTCTGGGATTAAAAATAATGCATCGCAAAGTGTAGCACAAATCAAATCGGCCCAGGTTGAGGAAGACTGCGGAGGAGGAAGAAGACCCTTACAGGAAAAGGGGCAAAGCACATAATGGAGGAACATGCATAAATAACAACATGTCTTCTGTCGGGGGGAGAAGGGGGGAGGGGGGCGGGTGGGTTTATTAATCGCTCCAGTCTATTTAGAGCCTCTTCACTGGATGTGCTCCCTCAGGTTTACCCTAATGCACCTGAGGGGAGCGGGACCTGCTTTTAGAAGAGTTTACATATTAAAGACCGCAACCGCTGAGCCGTGGAACTGACCCATTTCAGCAGGCCGGCTGGGCCATTTTTAAATGGCTTTTAATGTGAAACGGTTCACACGTTTTAGCTTGCATCGCTAACTGATTTCACGTACAGAGTGCAACACGCCGTAAACGGCCATTTCTTTTTACGACCCATAATGAAATCTGAATTCAAAGGGAATTTATGTCCATCTTCTTCTTCAGATCCATTTGAATATACCCCAGCGGAGTGATAATTTACGGACTTACGATATTCCATTATTTCAGAATGACAGGGAGAGAGCAAAATACTGAGAGACAGAAAGTTAGAGGAGAAAGGTAGAGCGACAGAGATGGAGGGAGAGAGAAAGTGAGAGGAGGGAGGAAGGGGGAGACAGACAGAGGGAGAGAGACAGAGAGAGAGAGTTAGAGCAGGGAGGGAGAGAGAGAGAGAGAAAGTAGAGGGAGGGAGAGAGAGAGGGAGAAAGTGAGTGAGAGAGAGAGACAGAGAAAGAAAAGGAGAGAGAGAGAGAGAAAGAGTTCTCCAGAGAGCAAGGAGAAGTGACTTAAGTGATGCTAAACGCCCTGACTCTCTCCAGGCCCCGTGGCTACAGCACAAATCCCCCCCCCCCCGTCCCCCCCGTCCCCCCCACCCCCCCCGTCCTGCACGATCAGTCCTGGGCTGAGTGACGCTTGCTGCCACAGCACATTCGGCTGAGCCTCCAGCCAGGGCCCTGGTCCCCCCCCCCGGACTGATTAATTCATTCATTAAACCATCTCGCGGAGAGCAGCGGTGACACCATGTGACCCTGGAGCGAGCGCTTCGCAGCGCGCTCCCTCTCAGCCCCCCCCGACGTCAAATCGTGCCTGAGTAACGAAGGAGAAATCTGAGGTAGCGCTTTCTGAGTGGCCGCATTTAAATACAACCACCCATCTAATGATTGTTAATGGGGGGGGGGTGAGTGTAAGGTGGGAAAGAGTGACAGTTATTCAGTTTATAAGAGGCAGGTTGAGTTTGTCACAGGATTACCACGAGAGAAAGAACAGATAGATGGCTGTTATTGTTTCACCAAATATGCTTTAGTTTTGGTTATTCGGTACTTAAAAGGGAATATTGTGTAATCCTGCCTTTCTGCCAGATTATGGCCTGGATTCTATCAACATCTCTTTTCTGTAACTTGGACTTTACTTAAAAAAATTTTATTTTATTTTAAATGCAGATACAGATGAGTGAGTTCATTTTGGTCATCGGCAAACTCGTCAAACTGTGCTGGAGATGAAAACGGCAGCATACGCCAAACTAGAATAAAGCAAAAGCTAAGAAGGACAAATGTGACGAAATAGAAAATCTAGGCGAGACAGGGCCCTTATTCAGTAACAAGGAGAATACGCCAGTACGCTGTGCTTCTTCACTTTCTGAGTCCATCCTTTGATACAAAGCGCAATGACGAATGCGCTGGCAGAGCACTCCGTCTTCTCTTTATATTTAAGTCAGCTGACTGTAAATATCCGGAAGGAGTGGGTGGGGGATGCTTATAGAGGTTTAGCTGCGCTGAGGCAACGCGCAACTGCGGGTCTTAACCCCATCGGATGCTAACGCGCAGCGGAGGCCCGGCAAAATACCGTCGCAACGGGAAGGGGGACGGAGGTGGGCGGGGTAGGCAGCAGTAATTAAACAGGAACGGAATTTATAGCCGCGCAACCGGCAGGCTAACCGGCGCAACCGGCAGGCTAACCGGCGCAACCGGCAGGCTAACCGGCGCAACCGGCAGGCTAACCGGCGGGGAGAGGCGTTGGGCGGACAGGAAGTGGATGGATGAGGATCGCCAGGTTACCTCAGCCTCGGCGGTGGCAAGACTTCCTGTTTCTGCTCGGGACTCCGTTGGCGTGGACAATGAGTGGCCTGCTGCACTGTGAAATCTCCAGTGTTAATTCCAATGCTAACAGAGTCCACTTGGGAGTTGATTTAACACTGAATATTTTGCTGTGTGCTTGTCTTTACAGAGCAAGTAGAGTACTTTTATAGAGAGTTAAGGTAGGCCAGATCCTTGTTTTGCATGCTAACTGGCTAGGCTGTTGTATAATAGGTTTATGTCTTCTCTATGCCAACTATCAGTGTTGGATACACCAAATATGACCGATCATGTGGCTGTTGATCTGCTGAATGTGTTGATCAGAGATTGGCGTGGGATTATATCCCAACAATTAGTAATTAGTAAGAAATAAGAGGTAAATGCGAGGAGCTACATCAGGCATAACTCTATCCCTGTCTTTATATAAGCCATGTACTCCACTGTAAAAAAAAAAAAAAAAAAAGAATCAAATTAAAAGTACACACATTACATTACACTGTTTATTCAAGAATACATGCATATAATTGCAACTGTAAATAATGAAATTATAAAATTACACAACTCATATCCTTACTATTATGTCTTGAATCGCACAATTTTGTCATGTTAATTGGCTACACTTAACTTTTTTCTCAATTCAGATTCAAAGCTCTCTCCAGAACTCAACCTTCACAACAGGAAAAATGGCCGCTCTCATCCGATACAAACCATTATCGATACTGACGAAATATGAAATAACAAGGAGTTATACGCTGCAGTACGGGGACGGCAATGACGAACGGCACATAAGGCGATAAGGCAGGCCACTCACTTCCCCTTGCTTGAGAAAAAGGTCAACGGCAGGTATCGGTTTCCTGGATCTCCACCAGTGAAACCAAAGCCGGTGGCCAGTATCGTTACAAACGGCTCTGTAGATGAACCCGGAGGAGGAGCCCACAAGCACTAAAAGGTGTCTGCGGTTTTGGAATGGCGGACCGATTAACCTAATTAATAGCTGCACTTTCGCGAGGGGCTGGATTACCGCGGCGCGGGGTCGATTCGGGCGAGGGTGTCAGTAGGGTAGAATGACCCTCTTGTGGGGGGGGGGGGAACCAAATGCCCCCGCGGGACCCCCAATCGGATTAACCTCAAGCGCATCGCGGGCGGATCCGGTGGCATCTCCGCGGATCTGAGAGTGCTTCGGAGTGGCCCGGATCCCTTTCGCTCAGATTAAGAGAGCTGCTGTTAAGCACGTCCGAGGTTTAAGAGGCCGGCCTGTTCCCGTCCACCCCAGGGTCCAATCGAACCCCCCGTATCCGCCCTCTCATCTCTCGCCTCTGATTTCACCGACAGGCACTCCTCTCTCTGCATCACTCCCTCCCTCCCTCCCTCCCCTGGCTGCCTTTCGTTTCTCCCATACACATTAATTTGAGAAAGTTTTGCAACATTTTCTAAAGAAGAAAAAAAAGCTCACAATTATTTAAGATTTGAATATTCGTTTCGAATGTTCGTTATGTAATCATAAGCAATAACAATAGCGTACAATGAGCTCTTATTTAACATGTCACAAAATGAAATACATTATACTGTACGTACAGTCATATAAATCCCTTAGTTAATCTCTTCACATTGATAATATTTCATGGGGCAAATATGATAGACATATGGATTTCCTGCTCGACACTTTCACTCTGTGATCCACATATTGGATTTCTAATGAGAGGATAAGACCCCAGGGAGCATTAGCATATATTTCTTTAACTGTTATGTTTTTGTGTGTGCTGGGCTGCAATGTGAACCGAGGTCATGATGAATAATGCATCACCATTCTTTTCATTTAAAAGTGATCATAGATTGCAAACATGTTACAGCGCATTGCGTTACACTGCATTAAATTACATTATGGGCATTTAGCAGACGTTCGTATCCAGAGAGCTTTTGCATTTTTTGCATAGTATCAATTTAAATAGTTGGATATTTTACTGAAGCAATGCCTTGCACAGGGGTACATCAGCAGTGTCCTACCTGGGAATTGATACTGTAACCTCTAGGTCACAAGGCTATTATACTTTTCACATTATTGTACCCAATGTACTGTAATGAGGCAAAAGTACCAGAAAACGATTTCACAAAATACTGAGAAAACTTCATCCACCAGAAACAGGATAAAAGGAATTTTCTCAATTAGCGTAATCGCTTACATTTAATTAAGCTGCTAAAGCAGTGTGTGTAAAATCCAGACCTTGGTCAAAAATATGTACATTTTTTGGATTCAAACACTTACCTACGCTTTACTTATCGTGTCTGGTGTATTGGAGCCAATGAAATACTCTCAAAAAGTGCAAACCCCGCCTTCTGGTCATGTCGGCAGGCTCAATTACACTAGGCAAGATCAACAGATCACAGAAAAGTATTTTGAATCCAAAACAAATTGTGTATTGACTTAGGTCTGGTAAAAATCCAGTTCAGCTCACAGGAAAACGCCGTACAATCCCGCCTTCTCTCTGTGGCTCTCTTTCTTTACACTCTGCTCATTGTCCAAAAACCACAGAGGCCCTAAAAGACCCAGCCTGCGCGCGCTTCCTACGATGGTGATGTATCGTCCCGCGGGGAAAATTCGTCCGCCAGCCGAGCCCTCGGCTGAACTGCCCCCCCCCCCCCGCGCGTCTGTGACCGCGATAAACGCATAAACAGCCCCGGGCACTTCATTCATCTCACGCCGTTTCAGACGCGCAAATCTCAGATACCGTTCATGAGTGAAAACTCACTGTAGTGGCAACAAAACAAAAAAAAACCTTTCTGCATGAACAGGAAATATACGGTATTACATAAAAATATAAACAACTGTTATATTTTTAAGAAGACATAAATCAATTTTCCATTGTGCATACCAATCAATCAAATGCAGGCTTTTTTATGTAGGCCTAGATGTACACAGATCCTAAGTGTGTATGTATTTGCAGTATACACAAATACACACTCACAAACCTCCTACCACTGTCAGTGGAGCTTTGCTAATGCAAGGCTTTGTGTGGCACTAATTAAAGTGAATTTATGAGATTCACATCAGGAAAACAAGCAGAGGCTAATGGGTCATTTGTGAACAGCCAGCGTCACGTGGGAGCTGGGATAGATGTTGAAGATGATAGAAGATATTGAGTGCAATTCCTTTGTTTCAGGATATTTCACTCATGAGGTTTTCGCTCCTTGTTTTTAAGAGCCTTGCCATATAAAAGACAGCAAAGATCCTGCTCTCCTCCAAAGCCTCTGCAGGAAACAAAATGTATATTGAGGAATACTTTTGTTATTTATTTACACATATTTATAGGGTCCCACTTGTTAATGGGCTTGTTTTACGACAACATACCGGCAGAACATTTTAATGAACTTGTCAAAAGAGCAAAAAAAAGTTTATTTTTCATTCATCCTCATTCCTTTTTTGGTTGATGACATTGATGACATAATCACTTTAAACTGCATTTTAAATAACTTGTCATTATACTTGTCATCAGCACATTGCCAATGAATCTAGCCCATAAATGGATGAATCCAAGGTTGCAAGGGGACTGTTATAAGAGCATATAAGTATTATACAGATCTCTTACAGTATAAGCTCTAATAAGAGGTCTGCATCAAGCCACCTACCTCAAGAAGAGACCCTCAGTGTCATTCGGGGAACGTTCGGCTATTTCCGTGTTTCAATGACGCACCATCACTTTCCAGTCACTGAAACAGGCCATACATTTTACATGAGGCCCCCACTCTGCGGTCTCCCCTCCGGTCAGACGACGCCCGGCGGCGAAACCAAGGGTCGTTTTAGCGATAGCGCCAGAGACGACTTTCACAGCGGCTGGAAGGACGAAAACGTGAGACGTACAGTAAGGGGCCGTCCGCGTCGCTCGCGAATGAAGCAGGAACGTCGTCTCCGTCCTCGTCGGCCAGGCCGCCGCGTTTCCCCCTTACCGCGCCGAGCGGCTTCGGTGCCGCCAAAGAAAAAAGGCGGGAAACCGTCCTTGTCCCCGGGGAGAGACAATCAGCGGGCGAAACATCGAATGTATAGCGCGTATGATTGTTTTCCATTTCAGTTTCTTTCACACCTTGATGTAGTCATACACAATACTTTAAACCCTCCCTCTCCGGTGGGCGTAGGAACTGTCCCAAGATGGTTTGATATTTCTCCCTCCAGCTCTAAGTTGAAGGTTTTTCCTTAGATCCTTACAAGTAATAGACTTCCGTGTCTTTGCCCAGTTATTTTTCTGCCTCCATTTTGTTTCCTCTTTGCCTTTCAACACATTGCAGAAAGGGCCCTATAGTTCAGTGTTTGATGGGTTTTTACACTACCTTCTGTACCTCCTTGCTGTTTTTTCAGCTGTAACTAATAATATAAGGTATATTTTGTAGTTTGGATATAGTTATAACATTTAAAAAGTTATCCCTGAATTTTTCTTCATCAAACACAGTGGGAGCCCACATTTATCAGTCTTTTTTACATTTGGGTACTTATGTTCTTATAAAAACAACAAATGATTCAACAAAATATATGTTCTGAAAAATAATATTCTTATAAGTTTTTCCACACAACTCAGTGTTCACATTACTTTTAGCAGATTATTTGTTCTCTCACTTTTTTTCATTTTGGCATTAGTAACAGCTAAATATAAACAATGCGCACTTCTAATACTCAAACACAGCTCAAGTGAACTTATCCATCAGAGGCAATGTGTGATATAGGCCATTTCACAACAATCGGATGGGCAGTGCATGGTAATATATACGCAGGTATTATTATGAAACCGCTTACTGGATATTTACAAGCTATGGTAAAAAGGAAAAAGGTGCATGGCATCACAGAAATTGAAGGGCTGGATGTGAAATTTTTAAATGGGTCCATCCAACTCTTTCATCGCTGTCAATGGCGGGCCCACATTAGGTCATTAGTGGTATCAGAACAGAACTCAAAGACTGCCCAGTGACCGGAACGATGCAAACAAATATAATTTCAGTCAGACTTTCACCGGGACGTCCATTATGGATTAGAGGGAATGGAAATTTTATCGACAAATGAAAAAAAAACTCCCATTTTCCCCCTTTTTCATTTGTCGATAAATTATTGCAAAGTATACCTGTTTTGATACATTTCTATTTATTTTTTTAATGATTTTTCAGTTATGCACACCTAACAAAACCTATTTGTCAAGCGCAAGGGTTTACTCTTTTTGCATTTTTATTGTTATACCAATGCTTTTTATGCTTATGCCCAAACTGTTTCCTCATACATCAATATATGAGACGGAGGTAATGCTGTATGCTCATTCTATTAGTATCTCCAGCATAAAAATGAAATGCGCTACAGGTTCCCTGTGGAAAATTGTTTCCGGTTTCTCAACGCCAGGCGTGCACAGTCTGTCCAAACTTCATGCCGACATCTGCTCTTGATTATTTCACAAAAAGCTTTAATTATTTATTTCATCTGCTTTGATACAATCACAACCTACTGCTGCTGATCACATAGACTGTGATCCTGCACTAGTTGATACAGCTTTAAAAAACATTTAAGCCAGAATAACTGATTCTCACTAAATTCAGAATTCACACTGGCACTCCAGAAAATAAACGTTGCCTCGGCTTATATTATTTCTCAAAAATATAAAAACATAAAGCAAAAACTTCAACATTGTTCCTTAACCTCACAACTGATTCATCTACATTATAACTACAGAAAACACAAAACAACTACAGCGAAAATCAGACACCAATGAATATGAAAAGTTTAAACTACGAGTGTCTATAACAACTGCAAGCAAGCAATCACTGAAAACCATATCTCACCCACCTACCATAAATCCACCAGGCAGGTGAAGGGTTAGTTCTGTGTATTAATATAAAAAGTCAGACAAATTATTATTATTATTTATTTATTTGGTCTTTAATTAATCAAACATTGCCTGCTTTTATCCTGATGTGTACAAGGATTTCTTTGGACTGTTGATGTGTAAAGATCCATATAATTTTAGCATTCCCTTTAAAAGGAGATTTTAAAAAAGAAAAGAAAAGAAAAACGGATTGTTTTTTTTAACAGGGTAAACTAATCTCAGAGGCATGTCCTTGAACCTGTAATCAGGAAAAATTTCTGTCGGACGAACCAGTTTTAGTTCCCAAAACAGTATGATTTAAGTATGATCGGATGCAGTCTGTCCAATCTCTTATTGTGACTGCATGCAATGTAGCAAGATAAACATGGTCATCATGTTTCGTTTCAGAATGGAAACCCTGTATTCTGTGGGTAGCTAACAGACTGTATGATTTAGCTAGGACCGCCTCTTTTGAGGGACATGCACTGGTAGTTTGGAGGTGCAGACATTAGCATTATATTCTTCAAACAGCAAAAGTACCATGTGAAGCTATCCCGGACAGGATCGAGCGGATCAAGAGATATTGTTTTCTCTGCCCGGGAGGCTGTGTTTACCTGTAGAATCACACTAACAGTTGTGCGGACCAGTCAAGAAATTCTTCATCTTCACTCCCTTTTCACGTGAGCTGTACCATCATCGCTGATGATACCTTTGCAAAGCCAGGCAAGTCCCAGGTGGGAAATAAGAACCGTAATAGAGCTCAAATAACAGCACGCGCACGTACGCACAAACGCATGCACACGGTCGAAAATCACCGCCCGCTGTCCACTTTTCTGAAGATGAGCAAGCACAAAAGCACAAAAAACACGGTATACGCTCTGGAAAACAAAATCAAACTTGAAACGAAAAGTTAGAGAGGCTTGATGAATGTCATGAGAGGGACAGGAGGCGGGGTTTGCGCTAATATGTCATGGCGGATAACGGTTTCAGTTCCAATGAGGATGGAGAGCTTTGCTGTACTCTGGCCTCCCAGTGAGAAGAAACATAAAAATGATATTCCTCTGATGAATGGCCTAGCCTTCTGACCTCTCATAGTCGATCTCTGCAGCCGCTTTTTAAAGAATTATACTGGCGCTTCCCGTCCACTTTTGAATCCAGATTCTTATTTTCTTTGTAAATCAATGTCCAGCTCAGATCTACACATTTCACTGAAACCTGCAATTGAGTCTAGAGGGAGGGTTGCCACAGTGTGTGCGTTTGATGTACCATCCATTTCAGTTTCCTTCCTTTCTTTCTCCCTGTGTTAGGCCAACTATTTTTTTATGTCGTAGTTAGCAACTCAGTTGTATAAACAGTCATTTGACTGTGCTATTCAATTGCCTGCAGGCTCCCCTGGACAGCGACTGAAATTGTTAATTGAATCAATTAACAAATTTAACAAGTGTGAATTGTCACATTGAATGAAATGGATAGCCCTTGTTATAACACACACGCGCACACGCACACACACACACACACACACACACACACACACACCATAAGGGAGTGGTTTATAGTTTCTGCATAAGTCATTAAAACCAAAATCAACCAGACAGTAATAGGCTAACTGTGCATGGTCATGAAACATCAGCATTCCTCCACACACTCCATGGGAATGCATTCAAAAACAGGCAAATGACATCCGAAGTTAAGTTAATTAAATAAAACAATGGCCTGGTTCTTCAGCTGACATAGCGTAGCCTTATAAACTACCTGGAGAAGCCCTTACGGTGTTTAATACAACCCTACGGCTGCAACACGGGATGTAATGAGACTTCCTCTGAAGGCTCCTCTGTTTCATTAGGGGCTCGCCGAAGGTGGAGACGCCATTAGTTTAGATGGGGGGTTCCACATTCTCAGCATCACTGGAGCAGTCAGAGAGCATCGCTCAAAGGAAAACGCTCGGTCAAGCTGGCTGCCTCGTTAGCAGAGGTCAGGGGGTGGCGATCGGCGGTGTTAACAGTCTCAGCGAGTTGCCAGAATTTATGAAGCCCTGCCGTTGTGGAATGTAGTTACCTGCGGCGCTGCCACATAACAAGCTAATTCTGGGGTTCGCAGCCTGGTTTTCTGTTGTTGTTGTTGTTGCTGCTGTTGTTGTTGTTTCAGGTGTGGCTCCCCAGTTTCCATTAGTGCAGCAATCAGCCAGAGAGAGATGAGATATCGTCAGTCAGAATTGACGTTCCCGTGGGTCTGTTCGTTCTCTGGAGAGTTTTATTTTTTTTCCTTTCTTCCACTCTCTACCTTCCGCTCTACGTGTGCTTTCGTTACCCTCTTTAAAAAAAATGAACAGTTAAATAAATAAGCGACCTGTGAACGTCTGTTTCCTCGCATCGGCACTTCGAGTGAGAACTGTCCTCTCGGCTTTTGAGCGGAGATTATATTTAATTCATGGCTCGGTATCGACTGGGGGTGTCAATATTTCAGGAAGTCGGGGAACATGTAGAAGTCCATTTATTCTCATTCTGAGCGGAGAACTGATTTGTGTCTCATAACAAATTCTCAGACAAATCTTTCATTGGCAGGGTCACAGTATGTGATATGTCAACTGTTACCGAAAAAATATATCAAAAAGAGAAAATAAATTCCTCAACACTTCTTTCTTTTTTCTTTTTATCAGGATATTATAAAATTAAAGCTCAAGCAGTGTCCTGCTATTTGTGTATCCATTGGCATTTGGATTTATAGCACTTGTCAATAAGTGTAAATTTAAACAAAGCATGATCCAGAGTTATTTGTAGAGGGGTAAAAACGAAAATCAAGGGTATGTAGCCTACTCTGTTGTGTCCACATCTCCTAAATGATCATTTCCAAATTTGTTTTTGCCAAAGAGTTTATTCTCACCCCAGATCTGTTGTATCCACTGCACAGGTGTCTGGTTCAGTTCCTTCTGTGGCAGCATTCTCTCAGGCCAGAGCACTGACCTTTTGATGCTGGAGCGGTTCATTTTCAAGGATGGTTCCTAAAACTCTGGAACACTGACCTGATGTTTTATCTTTGACCCTTTGGAGTGTAATACCACTGAACTGAACATTCTAATGCTGATGTAACAATCACTACTGGTGATTCAAAGCAATGGATCATTGACTTAGTATTTTGAAGAAGAAAAAAAACATTCCAAAAAACCTACTGTTCAAAGGGTTAAATGTAACCTTGAAGAATCATGCACCGGTTGTCATAACTATTTAATTTAACTGCTTATTAATTCATGTTGAGCATTTATTCAATACTTGTCTCTCTCCATGACAGCTACCTCATCCCTGAACTCACACCTCCAGCACATGCAGAAACTACAGCAGCTCCAGCACCAGCACCAACAGCAACATCAGCGGCAGCAGCACCAACAGCACCTACAGCAACAGCAACAGCAGCAGCAGCAGCAGCAGCAGCGACTGCAATACCAGCATCATCTGCAGCAACAGAAACACCTGCAGCAACATCAGCACCAAGGACAGCAACAGCAACATCACGTACAACGCCAACAGCAACACCAAGGACTGCAACAGCACCTTCATCAGCAACAGCACCAAGGACAGCAACACCAACATCACCTACAGCATCAACACCAAAGACAGCAGCACCAACAACATCTACCACAGCAACAGCAACGCCAACAACATCTACCACAGCAACAGCAACATCAACGACATCTACCACAGCAACAGCAACACCAAGGACAGCAACAGCCACAGCACCTACCACAGCAACAGCAAGGACAGCCACACCAGTCCCTCGATCAGCATCATCCCATACAGCCGCAGCTCACCCCACCTGACCAGCAGCGGTCGCCTTCATCTTCTTCCTCCTCCTTATCTTCATCACAAGAGCTCAGAAAGCCTTCGCCATCCCATCCCGGTTACACCTCGCCTCACCACAGACAGAGCTACTCTCCCACATGCGGCCTGACCACACCCCTTACGCCCCCCTCACCTCTCCAGGTAAGATGCTCTTCGCTGTGTCTTCTCGTGGTGTTTCACGCTAAAGGCTGTTTGGTTTAAAGAGCTGAATGTTCTGCAATGTTATTGGATGATCCTCAGGAGGAAGTTCGATAAAAATGGTTTTTGCACTCAGCCACCCTGACCTCTTGCATAACGTTTACACACAATTGTAAATGTTGGCTGATAATCAACAAAGTATATATCATGATTTACAGTGTACGTAATAGTAATTCATTAGGTTATTTTTTCACAGTCAAATAGAGTATTGCTTTTGGATGTTTCTGAGGTGCCCAAGAAAAGTTCTGCTGAAGGGGTCTGTTGAAAGTGACGGGTTGAGTTTCAGCTGCTTCATCTTTCCGAGAGGACTGTTTGAGGCCTAGTCCTTTTACGTCCTTCACCATCTGTCCAGTGGAAAAAATATTCTTAAACACTCTGATCTGGAGCCCTTTTGGGAAGTGTTGTTTCAACGCCAAAATCTGTCCATCTGCTGTGTAATCTTAATGGAAAAAAGAAAAGAAAAAACTTGGCTGTTGCTGGTTTTGTCTTATTTTCTCCCATCTGGAATGGCTCCACATGCAAACAGAGAATGAGCGCAAGCATACAGCTGTGCGGATTATGATGTGTTCAAGTGATGAGGCCTGTGGAATGCAATTAACCTGTTCTTTATTTGTGAAAGTCTTTCCGCCTGATATGAGTTTGCATTCAATGGATGTTATTATACTGGTCGGCCCCACTGGAGGTATGGGCGGGTTACGAAGCTCAGAAGGGGGGTTAGCCTGAAGGTTGCTTGTTCCCTCTAAAAGATTTTTCCCTCAAATGTCTGTGCGTTAATACTTAGCGGTGTGGGCCATTCGTGCAGCAAATAGATAGAGAATGAATCACAGATGAAAGGGGAATCGGTGATAAGAAATTTACTGAATATACTGTATATTTTTTAAGTATCACCAACCCCCCTCATCCATCGAGGCCCCATGCGTTGGTTATACGATGGGAGGGGGACAGTGAACATGTACTGTGAACTGCATGATGTCTGAGAACGTTGATGTCACGCCCGTTTCTCTTATCCGGACACCTGAGTATGTCTGTGTTCAGGCTTCTGTTGGATAAGATGCATTTCCAAGGCCTAAGAAAGGCTGCTGAAGGAGAGAGCTGCGTTAGCAGCACTGCTGCTGTTGAGCCACAACATGGTCGAATCACAGCATGCTTAAGTTCAGGAAGCCGAGTCTGTCAGTGGTACTGTAGCTCACAGCTGTTTGTATGGGCACGTTATAATGGAACTGCAGCTGTTTTACTTGGTGTGAAAGATTTTGCTCGTGTTCCAGTGCATTTCTTAACATTTTTCCCCCCATATGTACGTGATTAGCCGTGCGATAGATTGGCGGCCTGTCCAGGGTGTATTCCTGCCTCTCGCCCAATGCACACTGGGATAGGCTCCAGCACCCCCGCGACCCTGCCCAGGATAAGCCGTTATAGATAATGAATGGATGGATGTACGTGATTAGCTAAAAACAAAAATGTCGATTTTGGCTGCAGTTTTTTCCCCTAAGTTTCTGCTGACTAAATGGAAGCTTTTGTGTGTCGATCCTTCGCGAACGTAACTGCTCGACGTCCTTTACGGCCAGCAGTGGGGTACAGGTTAGCTATTCGGGTCACAGTGTCTGTGCCAGCTCTCCTAGAACATTTTATCTTAATTAAGTAAACAGTCGGTCCGAGTGCTGTATTTGTCTAAATGTACCCTTTTGCCAAACTGTCTATCCTCCGCGCTAATTTTTCCATCCGTTTGTTGACCTCTTTGTCTCTCTGTCAGTCTGTCCCTCCATCTCTCAGTCTGTTTAATGGCTGTGACTCTAAGGATGATCTTTCATAGCCCTCCCCCCCTTCCCTACCCCCTCCCCTTCCCCCCAGTCTCATATCTGAAGGAAACTGTCCAAGATCCCGCCCCCCCCCCCAGCCACATTCGTCAGTGTCAGGGTCTAATTGGGTAGCGCAGAGCCCATCTCGATGGCCAGGATGAGATGATCTATTTGTTTCCCCTACTCCCCCCCCCCCTCCCTCTCTCTCTCTCTCTTACCCCACCCTGTCAAAGACCAGCGTGTCTCCACACAACAACAAAACAGCATCTGGCTTAATGGTCCCCAGACCCGGCTCTCTCTCTCTTCCTCTGATCTGGTCACGCACTGCATCGTGGGATAGCCGGGGGGGCCAGCACACGCGTAACCTCCCCAGCCCCGGGTAGGCAGGGCACCCCTCTAATCCGCACGCCCCTCACCCCTCAGACCAGGCCGAGAGTCCGTCTGAAAATTGGGGTCACGCGCAACGTCGTTCGCCTGGAACTATTTTTTTTCGCTCTTCACGGTTTTCCCAGACAAAAGAAAAAAACACTTCTGATTGGATTCGCGGCTGATGTTTGCTCTCATTTTTGCCGAGGCTGATTCAGGTGTCTGGTGTGACCACTCATTAGATACACTGCAGTAAAAAATTACTGAATGCCCATTTACAAAACACAGAAAATCAAGAAATCAAAATATATTAATTATATTTGTAAACTGTGAAATTCTTGTGTCAAATGTTCATTAAAATATGAATTAATCTTTGCCACTTTTATGACAGATTTGCAGATTATTTTCATTACAGTATATATTAAACATTATTTTTTTGCAATATAATATTATTGAAAAAACAGTATCTGTTTTTATGCTCTGTTTTCATGTTTATTATGTATTTCACATTTATTTCACATTTGTCTGAGGCTACATTAAGAAATCTATGGTCTCCCTGTGGCCACAGTCAGTAATTGCCCATGCAGGGTTTTATAGGGTATCCATCAGGCTATGCTTTGATACATTGGTATGAGGAGCAAAAACTGAAATTCGTGATCTCAGGGGAGAAATAAATAGCTTTTTTTGGACACCCAGGGCATAGTTTTCGTTAAAAATTTAACAATTCAGCATTTAAATGATCAACCTGATATTAAATTAAACAGGCTTCATTTCAGGGGCAAAATTTGGAATTCACCAGCTGAAAAAACCAGTTGGCCTGGTACAATTCCACTGTAAAGCATCTTTGTGACTGTGTTTTTTGCAAAATGTGCTATAGAAATAGAAAAAGTCCTATAGAAAGTTGAATTGAATTGAATTTAATGTTTATTGTGACCATATGAAATAATTACAGATTTTTTTACATATTATCAAGTACGACATAGCTCAGGAGGTAAGACCGATTGTCTGGCAGTCGGAGGGTTGCCGGTTCAAACCTCGCCCTGTGCATGTCGAAGTGTCCTTGAGCAAGACACCTAACACCTAATCCTTAACTGCTCTGGCGAATGAGAGGCATCAATTGTAAAGCGCTTTGGATAAAAGCGCTATATAAATGCAGTCCATTTACCAAGTACAGTGAGTGTACTGTAACTCCTTTTCATGAAAATGGATTTAAAATTGCTATAGCAGGGCAGCCAACCCTGTTCCTGGAGATCTATTCTCTTGGTTTTAACTTCAATTCTAATAAAGCACACCTCACATAACAGTTAGAGATCTCATTGAGCTGGTAATTAATAGAATCAGGTGTGCCAAATTAGGGTTGAAATGAAAACCTACAGGACCATAGGTCTCCAGGATCAGGGTTGGGCAGTCCTGGCCTGTATATACAGACACATACATTTGCAACCAGCTATTATATAAGTGACTTCAGCTTGCTAATATTATTCCATTCTCTCCTAATTTGGGTTTTGAGTTTTAAACGGCTTTTGGCTTTCCTTCAGAAAATGTCTAGTTAAGACCTGCCGTGTGACAGCCTGCTTGCAAATTGGAGGATCAATGAACTGATTGACTAACCCCGCCCCCCCCCCCACCCCCCATGCTCCCACTTCTCCTAACAGAGAGGTGCAAGATGCCAGCTGTTGATGGAATGAGGAGGTTAAGAGAGTGATGTAAAAGTGTCCGTGGAGGTCGTGCATTTTTTCCCACTTAATAGCGTTAATAAGCCAACTGCCGAGCGGGGGGGGGCTGGTGGATTTTCGCGGATGAGGTGATTGATCGCGGCCGCGAGTTTCCTCGGGCCGACGGGGCGACGGGGATTTGACTTGCGAGAGCGCCGGGGAGCGCGTTGCGCGGGGAAATTTATCTTAATTAGATCTGAAAGGCCTGCCACAGCAGAACGGCCGCACCGATTAAAATGAAAAGCGGCAGAAATTACCGGTCAAATTAATCACCGTGTCAGGGTGTAGACCGTAGGTGCGGAGTAATTTGCCACTCCAGTGAGTTACGACGCCCGAGGCGGAGGGGGAGAGAGAGCGAGGGGAGCGCCTGCTGACTGGAAACAGAAGGAGGGCATGCCGTGTTCGCCTTAACCCTCATGAAGAGCAGAGTGTTTTTGGAATGCTTTGGAAGTCAGTGTTCTAGAACGCCATTGCTTTCAATTTCCGGCAGTTATTGTTACATCAGCATTAGAACGTTGAGTTAAGAGCATTCTAATCACGTTTGTGACATCACAACTTAAAGGCCTGGTTCCATTGAGGGTTCATGTCTCGCCCGACCTCCAGCCGTGCTAGCTGCTGGAGCAAGCGGGGGGAGGCGGGGGAGGGGGACCGTTGTACCGCCACCAGGCATGCCTGCTCATGCTGCAGAGATCAAGCTGAGCAAGAGGTGCCTTTACTGCAAACATCAGGAGTTCTGCCTCTCCTTTTTTCCCTGATTCATATTTACTTATTTATTTTTTGCATCCTTCTGCTGTCCTTTACCTCCTTAGCAACGTTCATTTTATTCAGCTTTCTGAGAATCTTATAGAATTCTGCAGCATCTGGTCAGCTTCAGTTTGCGGTTCTTATCCTCGTACATCTCCTATCCTCTCTCCAGCCATTTTGTCCAGGCTGCAGTTTCTTTAATATTTGTTCTGGCATTCTTTCCTTTTTTCCCTGCCTTGTCCTCTCTCTCTTCTATCTCTAATGCACTAATGTTGTATGTTTGCTGAGAGCCCCTGACCTTGACACAGTGTCTGCTTCAGTGGCCCCTGTGGGAGGGACTGGGACCTGTCAGACGCATGCGGAAGACTTGAGGATGATGCTCTCCGCCATCTCCGCCATCTTGGCTCTGGGGTCCTGCGAGGGCTCCCCTCTCTTACAGCACCCCAGGACTGCAGGCTCTTATTCGTTTAGCCTGACTCGACAGGCGCAGACTGGCCGGTGTGGTTAGAAGGTGCTTCGCGTAGGTCTGAGATTGCGTGCCAATCTGTAGGGCCTTTAGAGTCTCTCTGCCTTCCTCTGCTTGGAGGACCGATGTGTTGCCATGGCATCCGCAGGGCGTTCACTGTTATGAGTGTCTAAGTAACGATTATTTCTGAAATTACCTGTAGCTTCTCATTCTCTCTCCATCTCCATCACTCCATATCTCTCTATCTATCTATCTTTCACCTCAGCTGCTCGTCGTTCAACTCTTCTTCTTTGCCTCCAGCACTTTGAAAGCACTTCTGTTGAGCAGTTTCCTTCTCAGCCTCCTTGCCAAAATGCAAAGCTTCACCGCGGTTCCTCTCGCGTCAGGTTAGAGCCCGTTAAGGGTCCTGGAGTACAGCAGCCTCCGCCGGACTTGGAAGAGTCGTGTGATCTTTCTGTTTATGGTAAATGGTAAATGGACTGCATTTATATAGTGCTTTTATCCAAAGCGCTTTACAATTGATGTCTCTCATTCGCCAGAGCAGTTAGGGGTTGGGTGTCTTGCTCAAGGACACTTCGACACGCCCAGGGCAGGGTTTGAACCGGCAACCCTCCGACTGCCAGACAATTGGTCTTACCTCCTGAGCTATGTCGCCCCTATGAGCTATGTTTATAACAGAGGGCCCGCAGAGATGAGGCCCCTTGCGGAGTTAGCGCCAGGATGGCGGTGTTTCGCGAGCTCTCTCATGTCACGCTCGATTACGTCCTCGCTGACGGTGGGGACAAGCGGAGAGGCGACGAGGGTCACGGACGGACGAGGCGCGGCTCCGTCTCTGCGTCGCTGTGGAAACGCGCCGCGCGGTTTCAAACGCGCCGCTATCGCCGCGTTTCTTTCTCTCCTTCGCTTTATCCGTTCCCAGCTTAGGGGACAGTTCAGAGAATAAGTGGCTGTTCAGAAGAAGGGGAGGAAAAAGCTGTTGTTATGCTCACATTTTTAAAGTCCTTTTTCCAGTGCGATGCGTTTATTTTCAGATAAACCCATTTCCCTCTATTTTAGACTTTCAGAGGCGGCAGTGCAGCCTTATTCTGCTCTTACAACATCGAGCCCTGTTCTCAGGACACAGTCGCCCTCGCACAGAGCAAAAACATTACTGCCTTCTCTCATACTTAGATCACAGGTGTATAACCTGGCTCCTCCAGGTCACCTGTGCAATCTGGTTTATTTATGGCTAGCATGCATTCCATAGACCTTTTTATTTTTTAAATTTTATTTAACCTTTATTTACCCAGGGTAGGTTCACTGAGCACGGATGCTCTTTTGCAGGAACGCCCTGCTTCACACTCATACACATTCACACCTGGGAGCTGCCCAGTACAACCACAATCCTCTATTGTTGGCCACTGAGCAGCAGACCTGTTTTAAAAAGCCTGTGTTCTTGTATCGCCTGACTATGTACAGAGCATTGAGCATGCCCTCCTTTCAGCTAGTGACATCACACTTCACCCAGACTATTTGAACTGAAGGGCTATATTGACACAAGTGATGTTTGATGGATGGATAAATCACTTAGCTGATGAAAGAACATACAGTGGATTCATTTTGTGATCTTTGTTATTTGTTTTGGAATAATGGATCTGAATGAGGTTGTTTCTGGAATATAACTGTAATATTACTGCCTCTGCATACCATATTTGGCAAATTGTGTGTGTATTTGTGTGTGTGTGTGTGTGTGCGTGTGTGTGTGTGTGTGTGTGTTGCACATGTATACAAGTTGTATATTAAGAGTTGTTGAGCGCTAAAGCACTGGTTTTCAGTAATATAACACTCCACCTTAGAGACCTGATTGAGGTCTCGTGTTCCTGCTGCATGCTCTGCACAGCTGCAGTCAGGCACCTCCCAGCGCTTAAGTGGATTAATGTGGACAGACCGAGGAGTTTGAGTGGCAGTCCCGCTGGGCGAATGGCAGCCCCGCGGGGCTAAAAGCTGGCGCCGTGATTCGCCCTCCCTGCACCCGGCTCCGCCCACATTCACAGCAGGCAAAGGGAACGTTACCTCGGCGGTCTAGGGGCGGGGTCGAAAAATGTAACAAAGCGCACGCGATCCATTTAAATAATGCCCCCCCCCCCCACACCCCCCACCCCCATTTATCCAACCTTCTATCTCCCCCATGGCTGGCCGGGATCTGTCTTCTCCTGCTCCCTTTACCACGAGTATGACAAAATCGCTGTGGAAGAAAATGACCTGTTTGCAAGTAAACGCCCGCCCCCCCCCCCCCTCCGCCCCCATGCAGTGTGTTCACGCCCCGCTGTCGCCTACCGTCCACATTTCCGTCTCCATTATCGAAAAAGAAAGAAAGCCAAGGGCTCAGGAGCGATCGCCAGGGCATCACAAGGAACATCACAAAGAACAAAATACCCCTCTCCCCTACCCACTGCCTTCCCCCCTCTCCCCTACCCACTGCCTTCCCCCCTCTCCCCTACCCACTGCCTTCCCCCCTCTCCCCTACCCACTGCCTTCCCCCCTCTCCCCTACCCACTGCCTTTCCCCCCCTCCCCTTCCCCCCTCTGCTCTCTCCCCCCTCTTCCCCTACCCACTGCCTTCCCCCCTCCCTACCACTGCTCCCCTCCTACCCACTGCCTTCCCCCCTCTCCCCTACCCACTGCCTTCCCCTCTCCCCTCCACTGCCTCCCCCATCCTACCCACTGCCTTCCCCCCTCTCCCCCTACCCACTGCCTTCCCCCCTCTCCCCTACCCACTGCCTTCCCCCCTCTCCCCTACCCACCTGCCTTCCCCCCCTACTCCCCTACCCACTGCCTTCCCCCCTCTCCCCCTTACCCACCTGCCTTCCCCCCTCATCCCTACCCACTGCCTTCCCCCTCTCCCCTAACCCACTGCCTTCCCCCCTCCTCCCCTACCCACTGCCTTCCCCCTCTCCCCTACCCACTGCCCCCCTCCTCCTCCACGCCTTCCCCCTACCTCCCCTACCCACTGCCCCCCACCCACTGCCCCCACCCTCCTCCTCTCCACCTGCGGTTCACTACCATCATATTGATTCTGCTCCCCAGTCACACCCCTCTCATATTTGGAGAAGAAAATAAACAGCCCCCGAAAATTATATGGCAGCATGAGCATCTGTTTTTTTTTTTTTATTGCTAAGCAGCTTGCAAGGTGACTGCCTTAAATCCCGCTGAAGGAGGGGATTTTCACAAATGGTTGTCTGAGATGGTAAACACCGAGGATTGGTTAAACACACATGATTCAAAACATAGCCCTGAGGGTGAATTAATATGTTAATGTGCTATAACACCCGATACAGACCCTTCACCCTTTGAGAGAAACAGCGACGGTGAGGTCGGGTCAAAATGGTTTCCTACTGTCAGTACACATAAAGCGTGGTCCATACCCCAAATATTAAACTTGATGAGGCATGCATGAGCTTTTGTGAAGAATTTTTCTGTATAATTATTTAAATGGTCATACAAATTTTTGTCCCATAACAGTCACTGTGATTATTGGACACAAATAAAATATGTCCAGTGTGACCATGAAGGACACACTATATTGGACAATTGAACAGTGTTTATGGTTTAAATGAATTGCCAATAATTAGCTAATTCCTGAGCCAGAGCGAATAATGATCTTGATGTAAAATGAGAGAAGGTGGATAACATGACGCTTCATTGCTACATTGAAGTGCCAGTGGAGGTCATCTAAAGAAATCTTTGTCACAGTTTTGCCCTGTGGAAGACAGCTTAACTGAAACAACTATGAAAGATGTATTTGCGGTCCGCAGGCATGCCCCCTTCTCAGACAATGGGCCTACAGTGAAATAGTAGTTACAGGACTAATGTGCAAAGAGAACCTTGAACCGATCTAGTTTTTTATATGTATTCACTCTTGCCACCTCTGGCCACTTTAAAGAGGCCTTCCACTGCCCTAAAATCAGAGGGTTTACCCCTGCCGGCACCCCAGGTAAACACTTGAACAGCCAGTCCAGGGACATACCTCTGTTCTGGCTGATCCCCCCCCTAAAAAGCACTGGCTAGACTCAGCTTATCGCTCTCCTAAACGATCAGAACAGCCCCTTTGCTGAGAGCAATCCATCCCTGCCGGAAGTCTCCAGAAAAACGCTGCGACTTTATCTTTTAATGCAATCGCGTGAGCGAGGGAACGAGCGAGCGAGCGAGCGAGCGATCGGGAGAAAAACACGCCGAACCTCCCAGGTAGTCGAGCGGCAGCCTCGGGGAAAGACTCTTGCCCCCCCCCCCCTTGACCCCCCCACCAGGACGATAGCCGCGGGAGATTAGCTTCTCTCAAATCCACTGCCCCGCTTACAGGGGTATCACGTTCCCATTAGGAAGGGGTTTAGAGGCGTCCCAGGCCAGATTGGCTCCTTCAGTAGGCTGCGGATGAGGAGCGGCCCCCGGCACACAGGCACGGCACTCCGAAGAGAGAGGGTCCCACTTTATTTGGACTTGATTTGAAGAGCTTCATCTGTGGGGGCGCAGCAGCAGCAGCGGAGCAATAATGAATCCAAAGGAAAAAAAAACTCAAGTTCTGGTGCTGTTTTTTGTCACGAGCAGCCAAACTGTTCTGCCTGGGTTCAAATGCGTAGACCCTGAGAACTACATCCCTGTACGGGGTTTTTTTAAAATGGCTGTGAAATGGTGAATTCTAAGGGGAAAATATTTCAGACTACTGATTAGTGTATCGCAATCACAACATTAAATTATTTTTCTCACAATCATGCTATATTATTGGAGGGGGGGCGGGATATCTGGCCTGTTTTGTTATATTGGGGGTTGTAACCACCCTACCCCCCCCCCATAAATTACATACTTGGTACTAGTACTGCGTCGCCATTCATTAAGAACGCGATTGTGATTGCCTTCATTGCTCCGGTTCCTGATACCGCAACGTGGCCTTTCTCCCCAGAACGGAGTAACTGCTGGGTACACACAGGAGAGCGCTCTGATGAATGGAGACCCAGCTCGCCTAAAGGTTCCTGTCTTTGTGTTCACTCCTTGAAGAACCACGGCCGGCTTTCTCGCCGGGACACGCGGCATCCATCTTGGGCAATTTGAGGCCGCTAACATGAAATACGATTTTAAAAGAGAGCGACTGTGTCGTTCCTAATGTGCTTAACCTTCACTGTCAATGAAAGAGGTATCGATTGTTCCGCGCTGTTTTTTTTCTTCATTAGATTTAAGGAACGGCTGTAAAATATGGTCATAAAAATGACTGGTGACTCAGTGGTATTCAGTCTTACAAATCCAACATCCCCTGTGGAGGTGGGATGTAATGGTGGTGTTTTAAGCCTTTGTTGAAGGTTAGAGGAAGGCTGTGTCCAAGGGACGTATTGTGTAATTAAATCTGTCTCTAAATGTTAAATGCATGAATTGATACACAGGCTTGGTTTTCAAAATGCTTTATAAATTCTTATAGAACATTTCACTAAGGAACATATAAGTCAAGTCTTTTAGTAAGTCAAAAAGTAAATTCAAATCTTTGACTCTTTTTAACAGAGAGATTCTATTTCTCAGGTTTTTTCAAAAAATACAACTGAAGTTTCAGTGTAGGTTTTCAGTTGGCTGAGATAGTTTTGTGTGCGATGAAGGATCTTTTAGAGACTTTTAGAAGTTTCTGACAATGTGCTGGCTTTACAATAGCTGGTGTAGGCAGAGGCATTCGGAGCTTTGCTGTCTAAAGCAAGGAACTATAAGTCAAATACAGCAAGGTTATGCCTCCAGAGGTTGTATGTACTATATATTACCTGGTTATCTTTCAAACAAAAAAAAAGCTGTATGTAAATTAATCCTGCTGCACCACTCGCACCCTGCGCTAGAAGCACTGCTGGTGGGTGTGGCCTTTGCAAGGATGGGCGGGACTTTGTCGTCGTTGAAATGTTGTCAAATTGCACATCTTCATCACTGGTGTATTGTGTTACAGTATGCTATAGTCTGCTGCTCTGTGCTGTATCGTTTGTCATTGGCTGCATTGTCTTTTCCAGCTGAACTCTCTGTCCAATCAGACGGCAGCGGCGGCGGCGGCAGCCATCGGCTCCCTTGGTGTAACACAGCCTTTTGGCGCCACCCTCCCAGGCCTGCAAGGCGTAGGCGCACAGCTGGTCACCAACGCGCAAGGACAGGTGAGTGGCTCCAGTCTTCCGGGAGTCAGGCCAAGATGGTGGATGGTGTTGGTGATGAACACCATCGCCACATAAAACACAGCAGAGGCGATGTTTTTCCATCTCCTTCAGGGAAACTAATACCTCCAAAAATAAATAAATAAATAAATAATATCATTCTACTGAAACACAGATCTAGGACGTGAAGATTCTGAGAGAATGTAGCAGGGTATCAGCTGGTTGTACTGACGAACACGCTGATTTTTAAGACTGTACTTCCAGTCTGACACAATGGGTGCACACCAAACGCAGCTAGGCTACGTAGCGCAGTGGCGCAGGGGACACACCACACATAAACAAACCCAGAAAGCAGCTTCATGTGAACAGGTGTACTGCTGCCACTGCTGTAGACCCTCAGTCTCCTGTGGGAGAGCCGGTAAACACTATTAAATCTGATAAGCACCGCTAAAAAAGGTTGAACATCAAGTATGACGGTCTCTCTCAAAATGTGATTCGTAACCACAGCATTCTGACAACCGCCGAGAGCAATTTACCTCTTCACCTCGCTAACCGACCCTTGACTTTGCCCTGATTATACCCTGTTGTCCTTGCCCCCATTAATGACATCCGCTCTGTTATTTATTTATTTATTTTTATCGTGCACACAAATAAGAGTGCTTTCAGCAATCTAACCAAGGTATTTTGAGGCCAATATTTCATATTTGCGGGCACCTTTTGCTTGTATGGATCAAATGTAAGTTCTTTTAGTGAGGTCACTCCTTGGGATTGTGTCCTGATCAACCTCACTTTCATCTCACAAGAAGGGATGCCGGTGTTGGGAAGCTTTCAAGGGAAATCAGCTGCTCCCTATTCTTTAAACTAGTTTGACCCAAGCAGTTCAGTCATGTGGAGAAGCCTGCTTGTTTAATTGAACTGAATTAGTTTGAACCTCCCTTTCTAGCAGTTTTACTAGATTGCCCAATATGGGCCATATTCCCCCAATGATGTCCTCTGGAATATATATATTTTTAAAAACATTCTTCTCATTCTTAATAAGAAGCCCTCAATGCTGTTCTGTTGTATATGCATTAAAGCATCCATTGTCCTCAGTACGAATGACAACAGTTTGTGCGTCTTTCTCCTATCTAGTGAAGAAAAAAAGAACAGAAATGGCCCGAGAAAAATTGCGTGGAGACCATGAATAACGGCAGCAGATTGTCCTGGTTTGAGAGACCTGATAGCATTTCGGGCAAGGCAAAAGCCGAGTGTGACTGTAATCGGTTCTGGTCCTCTTCCAAAGAGATTAGAAAAATTCTGGGATCCCTGGGTGGTAGAATTCCAAGCACCTCACGGAGAAACAAGGGCAGCCCTTAGCCGTTAGCAGGAAAGGCTGAAAAAAGTACATCGAAATAAAAATCTGTGAGATGACGAGAGCCCGTCATTCCCGGCTTTTTTTTTTTTTTGGATTGCATCAGAATCGCAAGCTCTCCGCTATGGAGCTGCATAATGCAGCGGAACAGTGCCTTCGCTGGGCGGCATGTAAAGCAGGTGTTGGCAGATGTGAGCGCCCGCGGGCGCACGGAATTGCGCGAGACGGCAGAAGAGTACGCTACACGAGCGCGATAGAGGGACTGATGCATTATCTGCTGCTTAATGTGAAGCAACGGGAGCAAATGAGCCGTGATCGGGAAGAATTCCGATATAGCCGGTTCTTTTTTTTCGCTGTCGTTCGTTCCTTCTGGTTCCTTCTGGTTCTGCAGGCAGAAGTACAGTAGGCTATGTGAATGATCCGGTCGCTCCACAGCCTCGCTACGCACGTGTAGTAACTCTATCAATAGTGAGTCTACGAATCAGGCGCCCACCTGTGGATCTGAGGTGATAATAAGCCGATGACTGCGCAAACCACGTTGTTGCTTCAACGCAGTTCTTACTGGTAACGGCCAGCTAGAATACGATAGTTATTACAGGACATTTTATGGTGCCTCTAATAAGATTAACGGGTAGTATTTAACGTGCAGTGATTTCACTCCATGCATTTCAATACCTACATAAATTGAATTACTTTAGTTGACTGAATTCAGTTTAGTTAATTGAAAAATGAATCACCAACAGCAATAACTTTTCAAATTGTGGGTAGGACACCATTAACCACGAGCAGACAGTAACACCGTTATGTTTTTGTTTTTTTGTTAAGTAATTGTATAAAACGTAATAGATTTAAATCTTCAGATGCCTCATTCATTCTCAGATCTTGAATAGCATTCCTAATCGACTGCAGTGTCTTTGTATTTTGTTTTGTTTTGTTTTTTCTGAAATTATGTTTTCATGTGCTGCAGCAGATTATAGCATATAAAAGGTATATTAAGGTTATACGTTTTATAATTGCGTTTGTGTAATTTTTATGGCACCTAGCGTTTTATGGGTCGTCTAATCTCAGGAACAGAGCAGCTGAATCAGGTGGACTGAAGGTAGCTATTATTTTTTTCTTTGCATGGGTGTCATACTTCAGTCACGCACACACACACACAAGCGGCATCCTGTGACCCCATCTTTGATCTACACTTGCACAGAAGGGCAGTGGTGTGGAGTGGTCTGGCAATGTAAGGTTGTGGAGAGGAGTAGAGTAGCCCCACCCAAGGGATGTCAGTGCTATGAATTAGGAATGAGGGAGCATCAGAGGAACTCTCACCCCCCTCCCCCCAGCCCCCCAGCCTGTAGATGGATGGAGGAGCACTGGTCTGCACCAGCACACAGACAGCATGGGCATTAGGAGCTGACCTTTAAGACACAGGCTGTTTATGACGACCTGCCTGCTGCAGTTGAAATGGTACGGAAATGACGGTGGCGGACATTTTGAAGTCCCCGTTTCATTCAGTTAAACCTGTTCTGAACATACTCGGCCCCTTTTATGTCCAGTTTTTGTTCGGACTTAATTGAATTCTTTATCCATTCATCCATCATCCATTATCTATACCCGCTTATACTGGTCAGGGTCGCATAGGGTGCTGGAGCCTATCCCAGCGTGCATTGGGCGAGAGGCAGGAATACACCCTGGACAGGTCGCCAATCTATCGCAGGGCACCCACACCAATTGGATCCTTTATTATCTTGTAAATCTACATCTAAACAATGGGCCTGATTTGCTGAGGCCTTTGGCACGTGCACCTATAGTCTATAGTCTAATTTTAATGCAATGAAAATGAGACTTTTCACTGCCAGTCAGGTTTTAACATATTATCATGATCTTCATTACAAATGGTAATAAAGTGAGCCCATCATTGTTGCTAGGCAGATGTTTAATCCTTCTGTTCATTTTTTAGGTACAGCAAAATGTTCCCGGTGATATAAACATACAGGGGGGGTTTGCAAATACATGAAATGAACCATTTTCATTTAGAATGTTGATTACACTAATTAAGGCCAGTAGAAGAAGTTTCATACTGAAAAAATAATTTTAAGTATTTTTCCTAGATTTTCAAACTTTAAAAAGGGTCAATTTGACCCGCAACATAACAGGAGGGTTAAGTTGTTCTCCTCCTCCTTTGTGTAAAACACTGCTCACAAATTGTATCTTTTCATAATGGTGCTAAGACTTGTCCCTTTGTTTAATTCTGGCAGTATTTTTAATGATTATTAACTCATAATATCTGAATTAGTAACAAACTGCAAGGCGTGTTGTACTGGTACACTCACTTTACCTTTTCTACCCCGTACCGCAGATTATTGGAACAATCCCACTGATTCCAAACTCCGCAGGTCCCCCAAACCAGGCAGGGGGCGGAGCATCAGGGCTACCAGTGCAGCCAATCACGCCTCAGCTCCTGACCAATGCCCAAGGTCAGATTATCGCCACCGTCATCGGCAACCAGATCCTGCCCGTCATCAACACCCAGGGCATCACACTTTCCCCCGTGAAGCCAGGACAGCAGGTGAGCAGGCTCATTTGCACGTGTGCACACACACATACACACACACACACACCCACACACACGTACACCTATACACACACACACACACACACACACACACACACACACACACACACACACCCACACGCACACACTCCAATACACACACACAAACGCACACCCATACACACACACCAACACACACCCATATACACACGCACACCCACACACACACACACACACACACACACCCACACACACGTACACCTATACACACACACACACACACACACACACGCATACACTCCAATACACACACACACAAACGCACACACAGATGCACACCCATACACACACACCAACACACACCCATATACACACGCACACCCACACACTCACACACACCCATACACACACACACACACGCACACATGTGCAGACACACACATACACGCAGACACACACACACACACCCATACACACACACAGATGTACACACACACACACATACACATGCACACCCATACACACACACATACATGCACACACACACATGCATGGTAAATAAAAAGTAAATACAAGTGATGTTAGAAACGAGCAACACGTGTTTATCCGCTGGCATTATGTGAGTAAAGCACACCTCTTACTTATGAATACATTTTATTTACACACATTTGCTTGTTGCATTCATTTGAATGCACTCTGCTTTCACAAGCATATCATTTACAAGAGTACAGTTTAAGAATACGCTTCAATTCCACACTAATGTTGTGATCAAATTTGTACACAGATATTCTAAGGAGGATTCTGCACATAATGTACAAGTTACTTCAGATATTTAGTTGGAAACATTTGTTGGAAGATGCCCATCACCATTGAAATTTACCATTTGATATTTAGTAGACACTATTATCCAGAGCAACTTACAAAGTAGCACAGTCACTTTTGACCATAGCCAAGAAATAAATAAACGTTCAACAGATGATTTGTCTATTCACTCTTGGCTCTGTTTTGTCGGCTTGAATCAGTTATTTGGAGCTTGCCCCATACACTTTCAATGTTATACATTCAAACCTCATGAGGAGCTTTTCTTACCATCTCAAGGTCTTTTTCGACATCAAATTTCATCTTTCTGTCAAATAATTGCATTCATCCCAGTTGTGTGAATGTGAAAGGAGGTTGTCTTGCTTTAAAATAAATTTAACCTAATCTCAAAGCCATTGAGAAGATAATTCAATCATCACTCTGCAGTTTGACCTTTATGTGCAATAAGAGTTTTAAGGAATTATTGTTGAGGTTTTGAAGGTGGAGGAAGAGGTGTCATTGTTTCTTACACAGCAGTACTTTCCATCTGAAAAGTGAAAAATGTTATTCAAGTGATGATAAAAAGTGAAGCTAACACTACAAAGCTAACATTACAGCTAGCGCTGTAATCTTGACCCAAGATGTCTCTGAACACCTGGAAAGGGAAGCTACAGATTGTTGGATTGTATTCCTTTCTTTTCTTTTCTTTGTTTGTAGAATATTATTGCCACTTAGAAAGTTTTAGTCAGGGTTGTTATAAGTCAGTTGCTTGAGCTGGCTTCAGTTACCGTTTTCAGTGTGAGGTTCACAGGATCAAGATTAATTTAAATTAGTAACTGACCAGTTGGGTGAACGTTTCATCAAGCCAACTAGCAGATTATGATTCCTGCCAGTACACATAGTAGAAGCTGTAAAATAGTAATGCTTTGAGAATAGATGTTGTCTGGAACTATTAGAACATCATTTTATAGTTCATTTAACTACTTACAGCACATAAGTAGGATACAGTAGGTGGGATTTCTGATGAAGCTGGCTCCTTCATCACAAATTCCATCTAGACCCTTTGGTCTTTCCAAAAGGTGTCTGAATTGTGAGAGAAAGTAAGAAAGAAAGACAGAGAGAGAGGTCGACCACAAGGGAATCAAAGGTTAGTTAAACTGCCTTTGTAGTCCAGGATGTGTTAGCATATGCCCAGTGAATGGTGGCTTTGCTCTCAGACAATATGGCCTTACAGAGGCCTTAAAATTATAGATGGACCAAGGTAGCACATCACACAGAGTAAATACTGTATCTCTAAATCCTCTATGGAGCCTGAGGAGCAGAATTAGGTCAGCTGCAGGTTTCAAACCTTGGCTTTCTCTGATTTCATGATACATTTCAGCCAAGGTCCCCATCTAATTCAGTGTATTACCCCATCATTCAGGTTGGTGAAGTCGCCTTCTGTCGCTGATACACGACACTCACTCACAGCCCTGTACCCTAACGCACATGCATAATGCCAGCGTGTCATTGCAGTGCTTTGCGCTGACTGGGAATATAATTACTCTGTCGTTTCCTCGGTTCCTCAGGTCCAGCAAGGACAGGTGGGCCCCGTGACTGTCAGCCTCCATCAGCGACCACACGGCCAGGCCTCGGTTTCCCAGAGTCCCGTTCACCAGGCCTCCTCCGCCTCCAGCTCCCCGTCCTCCTCCGCCGCCCTCAGCGTGGGGCAGCTGGTCAACAGTGAGTAACCGTGGTAACTACTTCACCTCTGCCCTGAATAGGGTGTTACAGTGATGACGTCTTTTTGTAGGCCAAACCGGATGTTTCTTCTGCCAAAATGGGTTCCCTCGGCAGATTTCCAGTGCTTTTTTCCCATAGAGATGATTTTGTTTTCTGCTAAAAAATAAGGTCTGTGGTGGACATAAGCCTAAGAGAGCTTCACGTTATACCCATTAATATCTCAACCGTGGACTTCGAAGCTGTTACGTGCTTTTAAAAAGTACATTGCAAGTGGCTACATTGAAACTACAACAACGGTCGCTTTCAGGCAACCGTCAATCAAGTTTTCATACTAGCCTGCCTGCACATGACAACCGTTATAGTGAGGAACTTACTTTTACAGGGAAATCAAATAGATATTTTTATCCAATGCAACTTCAATTAATTCAGATTTACATTTTCTATGATTTAACTTCTAATGCTTTTATATATCCATGGCTTAAATCTGGAATTCTCATTAAAATGTATTTTTAAGGCAGAATCTTCAATGCATTTTGTAATCATTTAAATTCAAATAGTCATTAATCATCAAATGGAAAGTTATTTCCATCAAAGAAAACCCCCGGGTAAATCTAGCCATAAGTTTGATTTTATAAGGAGGAATAAAATAAAATTTTATATTGGAGAGTGAAGTGGGTAAAAAGGCAATACTCTTGGTGTATTTGTCACACCGGCCTTTGTAATGCAGTGTAAAGAGTGCGCCGCCAGCGCTGTCCCCCCCACTTCATTCCCAAATGAAATAAAGGAGGGGACTGAGACTGCCTGTGCTCCTCAGACCCCACGGGGGGCCCCGGAGAGGTGGAGGGGGTCAACCTGGACGAGATCCGCGAATTCGCCAAAGCCTTCAAGATCCGCCGCCTGTCCCTGGGGCTGACGCAGACTCAGGTCGGCCAGGCCCTCAGCGCCGCCGAGGGGCCTGCCTACAGCCAGTCTGCCATCTGCAGGTAAGGACGCGCAACTGCAGCCCGTACCCGCTCAGGAGGAGTCAGCAGAACCTTTCTGATCTCTTTCCCTTTCTGTTGTGTCAGAGTGCAGCTGGTTGTTTTTGTTTTTCTTTCTTCTTCTTTTTCTTCTGTTAGTATTGTTGTTGTTTTTTGTTTCCTTTCTACATCGCGTGATGTCATTCCTGATTTATGTTTGCTCTTTAAACCGGTACATCCTTTTATAGGTTGCTTATTCTGTTATGCCTCACTGCAGCAAACTGGCCTCTTGGCATGTGTCTTTAGATGATAAAATATAACCTTTACAATACTACATATGTGAGACAAATTAAAAGGATACTAGAATAGAAAATAGAAAATACTTATGAAAGGAATACATTTTCCATAAGAAAACATCACAAGTGCCAGCTTCGATTGCTGCGAATCGTAAAGACAAGTGGAGAAGGCATTACTATAAGCCCTTCTCTGATTGATTCCAGCAATCTGATCTGTTGTTATCTGTTTCAGTTATACATACTGTTTATGAGAGGCAGGGATGGTTTCAATGGGGAGGTTAATGTGAGCATATCTGCTCAGCATACTCAGCACAATACACAGCTGAGGAGATTTTTTTTTTTTACTTCCAGGAACACAGAATATCCTTATAAGCGAGGGAGGTTAAATTATTCATAAATTAGTCTCAAAGCTCACGTCTGGAGATATGCACCTATCCGCGTGACGTTAAACATAAGGTTTATTGTGCCTATTAAATATAAGGGCAGTTGTTTGAAAGGTGAATGATCAGGTTGGGTTGGAACCTTTGGACGACAAAGTATCACAGTTAATCCAAAGGATTCTTCCACAGATACAGCATGTAACTGAATTTGACACAGAAAGTAGGCAGTGCCTTGTCAGTGCTTTGTTTTGCAAGGATTGTGTTTTGAGTGACATTTTGATGGTATTCTGGAGATTTCTGTGAATTGTGTTGATTTGTGGTAAACTTCCTGCAGTCTGCTGTGAGCTGACTCTTCTGTCTGTATGAAATGTAGTTTCTCTACCGGGGTATGGGGGAGAGGGGGGGGTCTCCTTAGGTGCAGCTGCCGTACACATAGGAGTAATTCGGATACAACAGTACTGTACCCTATAAAGCCACTAACACCTTATCCAAACCCTCAGAGTTCAGAATCTGAGACCCCACTGTTACCATGGCATTGGCAATGGCCTGTGGCCACCTTACATCTAGCAGCCGCAAGCGGGAGCGGGACTCGAAAGTAAAAACTGTTTTTTTTTTCTTTCTCTCAATCTCCCCCCCCAGACACACCATCCTGAGAGGCCACTTCCTCCTGCCGCAGGAAGCCCAGGAGGGCGGCGTAGCTAGCGGGCTGTCTGCCAAACTGAACCCTGGCCTTTTATACCCCGCCAGGTTCGAGAAGCTGGACATCACGCCAAAGAGCGCCCAGAAGATAAAGCCCGTGCTGGAGCGCTGGATGGCGGAGGCGGAGGCCCGCCACCGCGCGGGGGCGTGCGGCCTGTCCGACTTTATCGCCGGCGAGCCCTCCAAAAAGCGCAAGAGGCGCACCTCCTTCACCCCGCAGGCGCTGGAGGTGCTCAACGGCCACTTCGAGCGGAACACGCACCCCTCGGGCCAGGAGATGACCGCGATCGCCGAGGCGCTGGGCTACGACCGCGAGGTGGTGCGCGTCTGGTTCTGCAACAAGCGGCAGGCGCTCAAGAACACCGTGAAGCGGCTGAAGCCGGCCGAGCTCGACCCCGCCGTCGCCGCGGAGACCCTCGCGGACGCCCTCCTGGGACCGCTGGACGAACGCCCCTAAAGATTTTGACGCTCTAGATTTGTTTCTTAAACTGAACAACGACAAAAAAAACTAAAACAAAAACAAATTAAAAAAAAGATTTTTCGTCGGATTGATTCCGGCAAGTCAAAGCGCTCGATGTCAAGCCTGAGAATCATTTGTGGACTCGCCGCTGGACAGGATTGGACGATCAATCATACCGGCTACAGGAGCAACAAACCGAAATAATCACAGGGTGTAAATGTAGTTATTCCAGCCAGTCAGCTGAGAAAGCTGGCAAAAAAAACAACCAAATATAACGGAAAATGGAAACCAAATATGAAATAATAAAAACACTTGTAAATAAAAAAAAGAAATAAAAAAAAGTGTTAAGATGTCCATAAACTGGTTGATAATCTGCTTTAAATGCAGTTCTTATAGATCTGCTATGAGAACAAATGGAGCTGGGAAATGAACGTTTTTGGTCCCTCGCTTTTACTACCAAAATCAAAGAGAAATGTATGAAGGGGGAAAAACCAAAATAGTCTTCTGACCAAAGTCTGAGTTTGTGCATCTGATCTTGGCAAGTACACATCTTTGTTTTTTGTACAGTAAATATGCTAATTTTTTACATTTATATTGACATTGTATAAATCTGTAAGGTTGTGGGGATGCTCCCACAGTTTAGCTTTCTCACTTGTATGACATGTGTGTCTTTCTTGTGACTTGTTTTGCGTTTTTTTTTTACATGAGTGCAGTTCTGTCCACCGAAGACCCCAAATTGAAATGCCTGTTATAGGCACATTGTTTTAAACAGGGCAATTTATGTATTTTTCCTTGCTTAAACAAGGCAACATCATAAAACAGAACATTCATCAGTTGCAAGAGTTACACAATGGCGTTTTTTTTTTTCTTTTTTTCTCGACCAAACCACGGCAAAATGATTAATATTGTACCTGCTTCTCTGTTTCTGTCGCTGTCACTGTGTTCCTTTTCATTTGAAACACTGGTTTAAAAGTATATATTTATATGTCTTTCATTTATTTTTTTATTTTTGATAAAATTGTCTATGTATGAGAGGAGGGATGGATAGGGGCCTTGTTCTGTTAGCCATAAAGAATTCTGCAAGGTTAATCTTCAAGGATGACTATCCCTGTGCTGTAGCATGGGGTGATGTCATTCTGTTGCTACTGACGCTCAGCCAAAGAACCCATTCATGGGTCCAAGGGCTTGTGAAGCTGTTCCCCAAAGCCAGTAACATCACAAATGTTTATTTCATTGTTTTAATGATGCGTTCAACTGCTTTGTATTTCTATATCTTGATACAGTGTACAGAAGGTATGTACAAAAGAAATGTATGTAAACATAATTCAGTGTTGTGTTACACTTTTTTAAATTCCATTTTGATAAAGGTGGCTGAGTTGGTAAAGGTTCATGTAATGACTGTATGGCCTGGATGTCACATTAACCGTGCTATATTAACACTTCCCACAATGCACCAGATACCCATTGGCTACCAGTCGTCAGTGAGAAATACACCTGTCCTCCAATCAAAATCTCCTTTAGAGCTGCATTGGGTAAAATGGTTAGTGGCTCATGGAAAAGTGCGTGGGAGGAGTGCAGGGCTGTGTTCGAATAAGCACACTTGTCTACTAAGTATAGTTATTGAGTACACTTAATGAGAAAGTAGGAGACTTTTTTTATCAAAACGTAGTGTACTTAAAATCCCGGGATGATATACTCATTTCACTGATAATATTTGGTAGCATATTTTTCAGGAAATAAACGACCATTGTGGTACCCTAAATATGATGCGCAGTGTTTTTTTTTTTAAATTAGTTGCAGCTTCACTGACATTTTCCTTCAAACAACAATGACACATGAGCGTGGCATTTAAATGCCAACTACAAGGGTGGGTGTCTGACGACACTTCCACAGTACAGTTGGAAAATAGTATGTAGGATATTTTTCGCATACTGCATGTTGCGTACTAAACAGTATGAAACTCTGCAGGACCACTGGTGTGCGTTGAAGTTCTACGGTGAAGTGAGAGGCACAGTTAGAGATTCCAAATCAGGCAGAAACTATTTTAAAGATACATTTGATAGAAATGCAGAACATAACCTCACAAAATATTTGATTTGTGAAAGTCCTTTTTTTTATTTTTAATTGCCAACTTTTATGAAACAGTTTCAACCAAAAGAACATCCAGCAGATCCCGATTGCAGAAAGTTTGTATGTGTCCTTGAAAAAACTGTTTTGAAAAGACCAGCCAAAGTAAGAGTGGTGGGTGGAGCTTTTTCCTGGAAAACACCAACTTCCTGCAATCAATCAAGAGACTTTGCTCTCCACTGCAAAGTCTCAGATTGGTGGGTCATTGTTTTTGTGTTATGTGTTTTATTTACAACTTTCTCGCTTGTGATATCAAGTCAACCTCCACCTACACAGTGCCGATCAGGACAATTGTTCTGCAGACTGACCCCGTCATTCTACTTGTTTTTTATGACAGCAATTCAGTTCATCAAGATTAGGAACTGTTTTTTTCTTCTTGCTGTTAATTGGCATCAGTCAGAATTCTTGAATGCAATCTGTGAAATGAAGCTTGTCTAATTGGTGGTTAGCTGAAGAGACCAATGGTTTCTGCCTCCGAATCTCCATTGCTGTGCATGCATTTGGAGGGCCTGAGGGCTTTGTAACTGTACAATGGATGGGTGATTACAATAACAGCAATAATAGCATTTCATTCCTGATCCACCCTACTGCTAAGCTTTCTGCATTGACAGTTGACTGTCTTGTCATGCACTGACATTGATGAATAAAACTTTCAAAATAAGATAAGTCATCTGTATCTTTTGAGTTAATGACAGTTACGATATACTGTCCACTTCTGTCTAGTGATAAAACAAGCCTTGGCAGGCCATTTAAATCACTTAAATCATTTAAATCCAAAGATGAATGAAAAGAAATATTAAAATATGTATTAAGAAATACACAAGCAAACAATATACCACCAAAAGCATAAACTTCAATTCTAACAGGTATGGGGTCCTGTACACTTGAACAAATGCATTTTCTCTCAGCTTTGGACAAATACCTCTCGGGCCATGAACGCATTATAAAACACTGTGCTATTTAATGTTAAAAACCTGTGTGGGGTTGACAGTTAAATTGCAGGATTTGCCAAAATAATTACAATCTTTAAAAAAACAGGTTCCTTAAGTGTGGTGTACTCTCCAGCTCAGTGATATCTAGAGGGCATGTCCATCCTTAAGTTACCCATTCACTGTTAGAATTCAGCCATTTTCAGTGTTGTTATGAATACACTAGCTAACTAAATTTGATTAGATTTTTGGTGATCTTAAATAGTATCCATTTATCTTAATATAGTGGCTACAGAAACAACTGGTGGACAACTACTACAATACATGATGAGAAACAAGGTTGTATACTTGGCTATACAAAATGGTTCTGCCCATTCGCTGGTACCTGTTGACTCTTCGTATCAATGTTGGACCAAAAGGTCAGTGCGTAGGACTATACATTGGGTACAGGTACTGTTGATTGATGCTGACAATCTTGCAAAATGAAACTATTATTTTTTTAAAATAAAGGAATCCAGAATACATTTACCCAGGCACTGTTCTTTCTGTCTAGCCCAATTATGATGTGTCCTAATCTTTGAGAAACAAATTTATGTTTATCATGCATTCGGTGCAGTAGTGGAACCAGCAAAAAAAATCGGTTCTCAAATCAAAGTTTGCATGCAACAATTTTGTCATGGAGGCTGTGATTGTTGCTTCATCCCTCAGTTACATGGTGTATGCAGTAGTTTTTTGGGTTGTTTGGGACTGGCGGGTTCTGCAGGTTAGTCTATGAGGCTACTGATAGATACTGATTCTGGTTGTGTTAAAACCAAGCGATGCAGTAGAAAACACACTGATCTGGGAGGTTACACAGACGGAGGAAAAATACTTTGGGTGGCAACAGGCAATAACAAAGATTCCATTGATCTACATGTATTTATTATTTAGCCACTTGATTGCCGTTATATTATATTATTATATTTCTACTTGATGTGGGGAAAATCAGCACTGGCTTAAACAGTTTCTTCTAAATTAAGAACAGGGTGCATTGGAGTTTGATCAGGGTCCTATGAGGAATGCTATTAAGTATCCCCTTCAAGTTACCAAAAACATTATTTAGTACATTTTGGTTAGTAGTGTGCAATTACCATTTTATGGAGTCCTTCATAGGCTTTAGCAATGTTTATTTTTTTTGCTATTTAAATTTACTGTTGTGAAACGGTCACCAGGGTTGTGCAGAAATATGGAATGACAAACTGTTCTTATACCTTTGTTTGTATTCTTTAATTTCTATTTTTTATTTTTGTACAATTGCCATGCTGCTTTTAGATCTGTACTGGCATCACCTGTTTGGGGGTATTCACGGCTTTGTGACCAATACAGTACAGGCACAGTTTCAGTGGACATTTTAATAAATGTAAATTCATAGGCACATATTTCATTTTAAAAAGTAACCGAAGTCTGATTTCAATTTCACAGGCAGTAAAAATATTTATCTCCAACGCAATATCTGATTGGTCATAAAGTTGTACTTTTCTGTATTAAAAACTTCAAATCGTTTATTTGAACCATATTAAACAGCTGTTTGACATGAATAGCACGGCTTGTCTTTTTATTGGTTCACCTTTGTCTTTCTATAGCTGAACATGTCTTTCATCTGTGCCTGTGGCATAACAATACAGGGGAAGGACACTCTCGAATGTGTGTTTTGCTTCACATTTAAAGAGGAAAGAAAAGAGGAGGAAAAAAAAAAGAAGAGAACAAGACAGCAGAGAGGAAGAGAGTTCCTTCGATAAGTTACCAAGTGTGCCCCCGGGTCATCCTGCCCCTCCCTGCCCGGCCGCATTAGGGCGTACAGGCTCCCAGGGTGCAGAGGAATCAATACTTGGACGGACGAACGCTCCCTGAAAAAATCTGTCCTGCTTGCTGGATTGGATGAATTCTCAACCAAGGGCTCCCGTACGCAATGGCATGCCATTACAGACTCTCTGCCACAAGTAGAGAGTAAATATTTTTTCACGTGATCTCTCCGGCTTAATGGTCAGTGTGTGGGGACAGGAGAAATGGCTGTGGCCTATTGGGCCTCGGGTCTATTTTTCCCGATTCTGTGTGGTCTTGGAAGTGTTCGCCAAGCTAATCGGAAAGAATAAAAAAAATACGGTCACATATTTGTTTCTTATTACTTTAGGTAAAGGTTCAAAATGTCGATTAAATCCAAGGCAGGCTTGGAGAAAAAATAAAAGACTGTGAGAAGATGGATTGATGAATAGATCACATTCCAAGGTAAATGCTGCCTTGTTACACACTTAAAAGGGTTAAAGCACATTGTGCAATTGTGGAGCAAATGTCAAAGGGTTAACCATTATATGTGGGGACAGATCATCTCTCTCTTTCTCGTGTAGTGTTATGTGGAAGGCCTTGATTTGATTTAACTTTGCCTTTCGGTCTCATTTATATATTTTATTTCATATTTGGGTTCTCATTTTCTTTTCTGTTTTGCAGATTGATTAAATAAAGTTTCAAGATAAACACATGAGTAGTGTGTAGTTCTTTAGGCAGGGGTCAGTGAGTTACTCCACCCATAAGGAAAGGCTGTTTCATAATCTCTTTTCATTGATCTCTAATACTTCTCTCTCTCTCTGTAAAATTCATTCAGTCGTGAAATTTCATATGTGTTCAACAGAACTCAAAACCGCATTTGAGGATTAGAAGGCACAAAGAAAATTTGGCATTTTGAGCCCTGATCCCCACCAAAAATATTACAGCATTATAATCTTGGCTGATATCAGTGGACATCACAGTTCACCTGATTCCATGGGCCTGTTTTCATGTCAATTAAGTGATACCGTATTTCCATATCCGTATATAATTCTGCCAGATAAGACTGACTGGTTATTTTTTCCGTGTTTCAGCGTTGGTTGCTGTCCTGTTTTAGGATATCCTTTTAGATATGTCATTTCATATGTCATATGAGAGGCATTGGTTGGGAAGGTAGCAGCAGTGTAGTATAATGGTTAGAAAACTGTCCTTGAAACTTTGATTCCCAGTTCAATTCCCAGGTAGGACACTGCCGTTGTGCCCTTGAGCAAGGCACTTAACCTACACTGCTTCAGCACGCACCCAGCTGTACAAATGGATGCAATGTAAATGTTATGTAAAACGCTGTGTAAGTCACTCTGGATAAGAGTGTCTGCTAAATGCCTGTAATGTAATGTGTTCTCTACTGCAGGGTCTGAGTTAGCAGTAGCATACATCTGCAAAGCTCAGTCATAGCAAAGCCCTCCTACCTGACACATGGGATAACACGTCTTTTCTGAGCAACCTAAATTAGCAGCAAACAAAGACTGCAGGTTGAACATTAACCAAACTGCCTGCTTTCTGTGTGTGTGTGTATATATATATACCCAGAGACTGTAAAAAGAATATATATATATATATACCACATTTAAAAATGTTTGATGCAAGTAGCGCCATCTGCTGGTGGGTGAACAGCTAATTCTGTGGGAGGGTCAGCGTTGAGACTAAAGACAGTGGTTGATTTATGTCAGTGATCCATTATATCCAAGAGCGAGCTTAGCTATTTACTTTTACTTTTCATTTCTGCCCACACACCAGTACCGCAACGTTGACAAAAAAAGCCAAAAACTGTCTAGAACACGAAAACACCCGAACGTGCAAAGATTACCTTTAAGCCGTCATTGTGTATATAATTAGCTGATCATTTAAAGGACCTATTAAATGATAATTTAGTATTTAGACACAAGCTGTGCATTACTCATGCCTGAAGCAAAATACATCTATTACAAAAGTAGTCATCTGAAAAACACACTGGAGAAAGACTGAGAGACCCAAATCAAACTGAACAGTTGCAAACACACACACAACATTCTTTGCTGCTTTTGTGTGCCTTTTCCTGTAAGCGGTGTACTGTAGATGAGCAGTGACAGTTGTCTAGTCATATTAATTCTGAATTACTCAAATATGATCTGCAGTTATTTTTTGTACTAAAAATAAAAATTTAAAAACTACTTTTTCCATTAGTTTATAGTTTGTCACAAATTAAGAACGTTGCTGCCATCTAGCGATGTCTTTCTCGCATTCAGTCAAAATTTCTGAACAGGTCAAAGAAAATGGTGAGTAGGATAAGCTCAATTCAACATCTCTAACTTTTCAGAAGGACATTTGAGATCTGATCAGTTCTTTTAAAAGATGCATGATCATGTGACTAACTGACCGGAATGATATTGTGAGAGAGCAAAATAAGATAATAGGAGGTTAAATACAGTATAACAATGCTTTCAGCTTAAAGAAAATATGCTCTCTAGTAAAAAAGATTTTATTTCATAATTTTATATATATATATATATATATATATATATATAAACAATATACAAATACAAATAAACGATAAAACCAGATTAAAATACATTTCCTATGGCAAGAAAACCGTGCTCATCATTTAAAAATCTAATTATACACACGCACATCGTATGCTATATGCTCTCTATAGACTATAGCCTACATCTGTAAACACACACTTTCTAAAACTTTCAGATACCAATTTACTGATATCGCTTATGTAAAATATTATAGCAGGTTTCCACTCTTTGACCCGCGTGTTTCACTTGAAACGCGTCGACTGAAGTTCCGCTCACCGTCCTTAGACTGCTTGCCGTCTGTTCCGTTTGGAACGTCAAGTTCAGGTGTCTCAATTTATTAATTTCATGATAAAAATTCAGGACCACGGAGAGCATTTTACCCACAACGTGACGTTCTCCTTAAACCGAAGGCTTACTGAATTAATCAACATTTTTTCTTAATTAGAATTAGGCTATAATTAAATACAAGTGGTTATGTCGAAGACAAATTTCTTCTGGAGACAATAAAAGGTTATCTTATCTTAATTCTTCCCAGACAGTTTGTCGAGTTTAGTAATTACCTGAATTAATTCATCAATCTGTTTTGTGAAGAAAACGTACCCTCGCATTTGTCATAAAACAAAGAGATTTATGAATTAATTCCTAATATATAACAAAGTGAAACCAGTCAGGTACGTCTAGACCCAATCAACTTGGCCATAACCTTGATTCGTACCTTTGTGTTAGTGTTTTTCATCGCAAACACGGTTTGGCGAGTTCGGCAATGAGCAAAAATGAACTAATCTAACCGCATCGAACAGAAACAGCTGAATTGCAAGTCACAGCTAAAGACATGCGTTTCTTGAAGCCATGCCAATAACTGAATTGAAAATTGAAAAACGCATGGAATGGAATAATTTTACTATAGAAATCCAATTCATTTCACTAGATCTAGTTACTCCTTTTGCAACGTCTTAGGATCACAGAGATGTATAAACACAGAAATTGTCGTTGGGAGGGGAAACCCAGCACTGAAACACACTGAAAATGAGGCAATAGTATTTTCAGTGTCATCTCACGACCGTGTTTTTACTTAAACAAACAAGATTGGGTTATGTGTAAAGGTGGACTAAAACGCAATCGGAGAGTGGTCTCACGCGGTGAAAGGCAGAAAGAACTAGATTTGACATTTAACCTGGTTAAACAACTGTCAATTGTCCGCCATTATAAAGGAGACAAGAGTGTAAATCTGTAAAATCAATACAACTTCTAAAGTAAACATGACTGGCCAGCGGGGTTGTCCCCGCATAGCTGACGCACTCTTACCCATTGGAAAGAGGTAGCCTATCCAATCAGTTTTACAATCCATTTCAGTACGGAAACTTTCGGGAGTCGCATAGGGAAGCAGGTTGTGGATATGCTGTCTGGCGCTTATGAATCCTGAACTGGATTGGAACAATAGTGCGAAAAAAGACGGCAATGGCTTGTTCTACATCGAACGCTTATATGCCCGGTATGCTTTTTAGTTAAATAAAGCGGTGTTTCCTGTACATAAAGTTATTTTAGAAGTTCGGTCGTAGACATGTAGCACTGTGTGTTCCTTCTGTAGTGCTTCAGTGTTAGCTGCCCTAGTGAAAAGCGAAACAGAACACAGGAAACTTACTGGTGACCTTTGGGATATGATCTGCTCTAGTGAAAACAAGTAGGCTAGGCTACACCTGAACCAGTCGGAGATAAACTGAATGAAATGTAGACCGATATAACTGCGGCTTAACGATTGTTTTGGAACACGAAACCTTGAACAATTTAGCTGCAGAGTGTTGATTATTTTTAAACATGAAACGTAAGCAGCGTTTTCCTTTAAAAAGTTACTTCGCTTACCGATTGCACAGCGCCTTTTCACTTCTATTATACATGTAGGCTTTTCTGGGATAGCATTTCGTTTTACACAAATCAGTTTTAGTCTATTTGTTCTTCATAGCCTTGTGTGAAGATTTTTTTTTTTTTACAAGAAGAATTAGGCTCCAATCATGAATACATTCCTTTTAGTCGATCTGCATTTAAGTGGGGTGCAACCTCCCATATATTGCCATATACCTGCAAGGAGTCGAAAGACAAAGCAAATTTGTTTTCATTCGCTAACTCCTCGGTCCTCATCCGAGGATTAAAAACTGGAACATTTAAAGTCACAGGAGATATTCACATCCGGCTCTCACTGGAAATTATCGACGGTCTACATGAGTCCATGGGCGATCACTAGCGTCAAATAAGTAATGGCAAGCAGCCAAGTTTCAACGTTAGCATGTCCATTTTAAGCAGCATACACTAATGGGAGCTGTGCATATTGTAATTCGTATTGCGATATTCCTGAAAACAATGTTGTTGCTTAAAACCAAGATTTATCTGCAGTTGAACGTACTTCATGGCATGCCATGCCCATAATCTGTATCAATTCCTCTTTCACTCCGTCACAAGGGGATCTCCTGAAGATGACTTTGTTGTTCTTGTCCTGTTTTGGATGCCTTTAGGCTTCAAGCTCCATGTTCACTGAACCAAGGTGGCCAGATCAAGAATGGGAAGCTGTATCAGCTCCGCTTTTGAACGAGAGAATAGCAGAAAACTCATGTGGTATGACTACGAAAACAGAGCTGATACCTGCAGTGAAAGAAGCAAAGGTGCTTCCAGGAAGGAGCTTGGCGCTCCAAGAAGGGCTACAGAGAGGGGAGAAGCTGGCGTTGAAGAAACTCGCTTAAGAAGGTAATCGCTCACAGAGCACAGCAATGAAGTTCCACCTTGTTTGGCTTTAAATTGAGCTGTCATTTCAGTAAAATGTATGACTCCTTTCTGATTACATTTTCAGAAGGTCTGTGAACAAACAACAGAAAGCACAGCAGGTGTATTTAAACTCCAAATCCTACAGATCAGTAACAATGCAAGGATGTGTCTGAAGAGAGCTGGAATTTACTTGGCTTATTTGCTCATGAATCTGTATGTCCCTGTTCATTGTCACGTAAATCCCAGAACCACAACAGTGCTGTGAAGAAGTATTTGCCCTCTTCCTGATTCGTCGATTATTGCATATTTGTCAGACTGAATGGTTTCAGATCTCTTTATAAGACAAAGGGGAAACAGGTTTTTAAAATTATTTCATTTATTTAATAAAAAAAAAGTTATCAAAAACCCACGTGAAAAAGTAATTGCCCCCTTAAATACTCAATCAACCAAATTTTACGAACAATTAGATTTAGCTGATTGACAGCCAGGCTTAATTGCAACCAGCTCTGTTGAATGTAAACCTCACTCACATTGAACCTTACCAAGATATGCCACATCAATGTTCTATGGACAAATGAGTCGTATGTGCAACTTTTTGACGACACAGGTCCCAGACCCATTATGTCTGGCGTAAATGAAATGCATCATACCAACAGTCAAACTTGGCAGTGGTAGCGTGATGCTGGGGGAATGTTTCCTGCCTTGGAACCTGGATGACTTTCCATTATTGAAGGAACCATGAATTCTGCTCTGTACCAGAAAATTCTTAAGCAGAAGGTCTGGTCATCTGTCTGTGAGCTGAAGCTGAAGCGTAATTGGGTTATGCAGCAAGTGAATGATGCAATAGATAAGAGCAAGTCCTCATTTGAATGGCTGAAAAGAAACTAAATTAAAGTTTTGCCATGGCCTAGTCAAAGTCCTGAGTTGAACCCAATAGAGATGGTGCGACAGGACCTGAAATGGGCAGTTCATGCTGAAAAACCTACCAAATTTTTGCTGAGCATTTCTGCAAAGAAGAGTGGGCTAAAATTCCTCTACAGCAATGTGAAAGACTGATCACTTTATAGGAAGCATTTGGTTGTAGTTATTGCTAAAGGTGGTGCAACCACGTATTAAGTTTAAGGGGGAAATTACTTTTGCACACAAGTGATATGGGTGTTTTATGTTTTCTCAGTTTCCCTTTGTCTAATATTACACTTCATCTAAATATCTGAAACCGTTCAGTGTGACAATATGCAATAATAGAGGAAATGAGGAAGCGGGGAAATACTTTCACAGCACAGTATGTTCATCTGTCCTACCTTTATTTTAGCACAAGTGTGGCTTGGCTTAAATGAGAAAAACTAAAGTAATGATCCTCAATTTTAAGAAATACCAATGTCACAAAAAATCAGGGTGAGTGTGTTGGGTGAGCCATTTTTCTGTATTTAGTCTTCGTGCTTATTTTTACATTTATTTCATAGCAACATTTTTTTAAATCGGTTATTCCAGATTTATTTCTTTATTAAATCTCATTAAGTACACATTAGCCGAACATTGAAAGGTACAACAACACACTGAATTGCATATAGATGGTAAATACCTGCCTTTAAAAAGACATATTAATCATTGCGGACTGTTGCGATTCCGGGAACGCGAGTTCAGGCGACGTTTGTTTTACAGGGGAAGGTTTTACGTGCGAACCTAATCTTAACGCAAAGTTCCATTACATGCGATTGATTCTGGATTGATTAGCCGAGAAACAATGAAGGTCGTTCTTTACTGGGCAGTTTTGAATTGAGATTTACAGACACGCTGTTTTCTTATACATTGGCATACTGTGTCACCATTAAAAATTATCAGGGGGGTACATTTTCGAAAGATAAACCAGTCGATTTCTGGCTACCTCTAGGTGCGTCTATTTATCCAGTTAAGGTGTAGTGCTACGTTAGGCCGGGAAGACGACCTTTCAGCTGGTGTAACGTTAGCTAGCCAGATGTATGACTAAAATTGTTGCAGTTTTCACAATTTACCTAGCCACCTAAATTTACTGCATCGGTAGCTGGCTAGCTAATACTAATTTTGTGACAGCTAGCGAGCCATATGGATGAGGTGAGTGGAACTCTTTTTAGTGAAATGAATGCTCCTGTTCTGGCGTGAAATCGCAAGATTAATAATTTTAAATTCACTCGCTAAGGTTACTGTTCTTCTGTAATCTGCATAGCTAGGTGCAAAACACGCTAGCTGTCCAGGCAGGTATAGGCCTTATCTGTTAATCCTTAAGAAAAATAGCCCGATTGGCCATCGTAGCCATTCCTGGAGAATCCGCCACTCCTCTTTTTGTAATCAATGGCTAGGTTCATAGTGGGTTGACTTGACTGTGTAGCAAAGGGCTTTCCTTCTAACATCAATTTGTCAACAAGGTGGCTGTTGGAAAGAAAATGTTCACATAATTCGGTAGACTTTAGATGTAACATGTTTTGGTTCCATACTGGTCCAGGAAAATATGTAGCTTCCGAAGCAGACCTTAAGACTCAGGAACACTAAGGTCTATATAAAGAAAAAGTACTGTCGCGTGTAAACGAAGCTGTCGTACGCCGGATGACACCCCTTGGTGCGGAAGTTCCGGGTTTTCTTCATACCATAATTTGCCGCTGGGAGAAAGCGAGAGAGCGCACGGACCATAGGCACAGACAAGAAAACAAACCAACAGCTTCACGCTTCCCCTTCATTGGTTTTGGCTAAAAACTATGAACTAAAATAACAAACTAAAACAAATCAGACTCTGCGACAGCTTTTCAGCTCTCCAGTCAGGTTAGTTTCGCTTAGTCATTTAGTGCGTAGACAAACCTCTCTGCGCGTGCTCCCGGTCTCAGGCCCCTACCGTGGCGAGAGGAGAACACCTTTAAGCCCCTGGGTGATTAGTTAACACAACCCAGGTGCGTCTGCTCACTCCAACGGTAGGCGCGAATAACCGTTCCGACTGTCCAGACATATATTGACGTCAGAGCGTTAAATATACGTACATCACCCTGGTAACAGGGAAGCGGTTTAGTGTCCACTTCGTTAATTCGTGGTAGGTAGGTCAACGAACTGTGGTAGAGACAGGCTATATAGTGCGGCAGGAAGCAAGGCAATATTCCACAGGCTGCACAACTAAGTCAAATTTGATCCACGAGTTCCGTGCTGTTTCACAATGGTGCTACTGGTATGTGTAGATAAAAATGCTACTTGTACCTTAATAATTACATCATCAGTTCTCTCACCAAAGTATGAGGCCTCCTCAAGATAGTTTTTTGTCCAACCAACAGCCAGGTAGAGACTGCAGACAGCTACTAGAAATGTCCTGTACCAGCATCCAAGCACTCAGAAAGGTGGGCTCTTCTGAGATCTAGAGGCTGACTGATGTTCCACATGCAGTGCTTGGCCAGCTGTCAGATCTGAATGTCTAGTCCCACTTCTTTCTAATCTCTCGCCATCCAATACAAAGCAGGTAATTGGACTAGGTTGTACATATAGTGAATTGTTTTCAGGGATACAAAACAGCCTGCAACGGAGGCAAATGTTTTTAAAGTGGTTTAAGGAACATCAACGAAGACAATTAATTCTGATTTAGCAGACCGGTTTTCTTTCCCAGTCAACTTGCTTTCGCTGGGCGTCACCACTGTGGATTTCCCTGAGCATTGGCAGAACACGCTTTTCTACAATGTCTGGCTGGATTGGGCTGCATCAGAAAAGACATAAGATGCCTGACAGGCAGTGTACAGGGGAAGGACCAATGCATTACTCCAGGGAGTCAGTATTTCATAAGCTACCTCATAGCAGTTGGGCATTGGTTTCTGACACGCTACCCAAGCAAGTGATCCATTTTCCATCACGTTTTGTTTTTAACACCGTGTCAGAATCGTGGAAAGGGATTCAAAGGCCAAGATGTATGATTGGAAATTCCAGAAGTTTGTACGGTTACTGACCGGCGGTGTTGTCTAATAATAAAGTGTGTCAGTAGCTGCTTTAACATGCATGATATCTTTTCATTCCGAGTGTCATTATTCCGATTTTAAGATTCCAAGTGGACTGGGTACGTGAACGCTGAATGAAGTGATCAAATTGAGCAGGATTGCATGCCTCGTAATCAGAATAGATTTGCTGATTTGCATAAAGTTTCAAAGATGGACCCCGGTGTCTGGTGCTAAGCACAAAGCTTGCATTTCTCCTGTTCCTGCTAAGGAAGCAGCAGCTCCAGCTGAACCTCCTCCTCATACAGTCGTTGTGCATGCGTCACTCAGTTGTTCAAGTGCTTTTAGTTACTTCCTGCCTTTCAAACGTCTAGGCATTCTGCAATCCTGAAATTGCTCAGTGTTTTCCACAATGAAGTTATGTCAGCAGTAGGCCTGTTCTGCTTGGCGCCCGCCACGTTCCTGAATCGCCTGGAGACTCGAGCACATCGCTTTCCCCAAAGGGGGGATTTGCACAGAAAAGATAATCATAGAAAGTACTCTGAACGAGTGTTTACATGGCCATTAGTCGCTAATATTCTCCTATCGAACAGATTATAAAAGTTTTATACCACCCCTTTCAGTCGGAGTGGGCCAGTTTATTCTGATTGAGGTGCTTGCATGAGACATCTGTGTTCCAGTTAGGCTATGATTCAGATTATTTACGGAATATTGGGCTCCATGTAAACCCATGTTTGAAACCGTGGGTGGATTTGTGTGTGAATAGGAAAGCTGTGGGCACGCAGTGCTCCGCCCGCCTCATGTTGTCCACAAAAAAAAAAAAAAACGAAACACAAAAAGCACACGTTGAGGATCAGCCAATCACAGGCCTTCCCTGTGTCCGACAGCAGCAGACGGGGAGATGCGGCAGAGGGCATGAGCACCAGATCCAAGACGCGTCAGGCTGAGAGGAGAAGCGGGAAGACGGGCGGGGCCTCGGAGAAGGCAGCCATGAGCCACAGCGCCTCCACGTCCAGCTCGGACAGCCAGCCCAAGAAGGCCAAGACACAGGAAGCGGCCAACTCCCACAGGTAACCCTGAGGCTTCCCCTAGGGGGCGCCAAAGGACCATTAGCGGGTTCTGGCTCTGGGGATCCCAAACTCAAAATCCTGCGCTGTTTTCTGATGTGTCCTTGCACTTGGGTGCTTAATTTGAGTCATTGATTGACCAAAGAGAAAACTTTGTTCTCAAGGCCTAAATTGGCTGCTGAATAGAAGGAGATCTCAAAACCCAGTAGAGACTGTGACCCCCCCCCAAGGACTGGAGTATGAGACCACTGTACTCGCTTTTTGCTGAGCCAGAGTTGCGAATCACAATATGGGAAGTCCATTAAAATTCCTTTAAAATTTGTCAGTTATACATTATAACATTGTCAAAGTGGACTCTGTGCAGCGATGTGAAATGATGCTTGACATGATCACCCCATGTTCACATAGGTCAGCTATCAGTTCTGTGTGTCACATTTACTTTTATTCATTTGGTACTTATGTTTTCTAAAATTGCCTTGCAAGGCTGATAAGGAAAGGAACGTTTAACTGGATAATGTTTTTGTTTATTTTATGTTTTTATTTGCTTGTGTTGAATCAAAACAGACTCTCAGAGTGCTTACAAAATTTATTTTAACTATGTTGACTCGTCAAGGTGTTTGGATTTAGTGTTTCTGGGTTTTTAGCAGGGTTTTCGCACATCTTCGTGTCTGTCAGGATCCTATTGAGATTTGGGCCATTACGTCGATAGTCAAGGTTACAGAGGTTCTTGATCAAACCTTTTTTGATTTGTTCTTTTTTTGTTTGTTTTATTAGTGTTCTTTTCACAGTTTTTTTCATTATTGTGAGCTTTTGTCGGACGGCACCAAGCTCGTTATGATTCGTCTGTTAATCTCATTAATCTAAGCGCTTTATGGAATCCACCTACCTTGTTATGTTTTGAAAGTCAGGGCTTTAAGCCTGTCAGACTCCGGTTGGCACTGGCAGAGGTAGAGATTGAATTCCATATGGTGGAGCGCATACCGATGGCCTTGTGGGGCATGACTTTGCATATTACACCTGCAAGTCACTGCGATCACCTGCTTAACCAAGCAAGAAATGCATTTCAGTTTTCTGACGTTAATTGTCCATTTTACCGACGACGACGTCCGAATACAGTTGTGAAGTCGGCGTTCACAAAAGCGTCTCTGTTCATCAGTATTTAAAACGTGAACTGCACCGGCATCTGGCTGTACAGGGCCCTGAGGAACGGTGAAGCTGTTTAAATGCGGCTCTCCCAGGCTAGCGCTAGCTTAGCGCTAGCTTAGCGGCGCAGGTGTGTGCCGTAGCTGTACGTGCTGCGCTGCCCTCAGATGCACCCCTGGCTTAAGCCACAGTTGGGATGGATGATGCAGCGCCCTTGTGACATCTCAGACGCATTCCACATGGGAGCCCCAAACCTGAAAGTACTGCCCCTTAGTCTGTACCACCCCCACCCCACCCCCCAAAGTCCCTAAAGCTGTCCTCTTGCCTTCGGAAAGGTTTGGCAGCCCACATTAGCCTGCTTCTGTAGTCCAGCAGAAGAGACAGGACTGGAAAAAGTGCCAAATTCACCCAGAGGAAGCTGATCCATGGGCTCGCTTACTCTCTACGTGATGCATTAGTCGCAGGGCTTCCTGGCGAGAGGATATATTTCAGCGGTAGAAGGGGGTATATTTTGTAGTGGTGAAAGGGTGTACATATTATTAGCATTAGAAGGGTGTATACAGGAAATGGCTAAGTTGAGCTGCTGGAGTTAGGAATGGGATGCTTTATGGGTGTATTATGATAATCTCTTGCGGTGGCTGAACTTATGGTTGCTGTTCTCTCTGTGGTACAGTTTCTGTTGTGTAGAGCTACACTAGTGTAATGGAATTGTGTTTTATGGCCACTATTATTTATCTTACATAGGAAAAGGCTTCTTCCTTTGGTGAAATGAAAAAACAGAAGTTTGTCTGACTGGCGAAGTAAGTTGCCCTCAGGGGTGGATTCGTTTGGTAGACCGTTGGGTTTGTCCACACCCTGGTCCTGGGTTTGTGGGAGAGACAATTGCAGTGACTTTAGCAAGGATAAATATGAAATGGAAACTGTTGGTTGCTCATTGTTGATGTCATATGTTTTTTTTTTTCCTGCTTTCCACAGTTACTTTCCATTCAGGTTGACGTTTCTTTCGTTTTTATTTATTTTTGGAGACCACGGGCCTGATTTACACACATAAATCCAATAACACAACCGCTGATTGGTGCAAAACAAATACCGTGAGCCGTCATTGGTTATTGTTATTGGTTTTGCGCGTGCTAAAAGGCTTTGCGCATGTAAATCAGGCCCAGTATGGAAATGATTTCAGGAGGAAGCTTTGCGTGGCGATCGTAAGGTAAACTGCGGGTGGCTTTTAAAGCGAGGGCCTCCTGTTTCAGACTGGTGAACCCCGTTTTAAGTGGTTAAGTCCCGCTCTTACGTCTGCGTGTCTGTGCCGTGGGCAGGCAGGTCCAAGCCACGCCCTCTAGGAACGGCAGGCCGAAAGGGGCGGAGCCTGCAGCGGACGCCGCCAAGGGCGGGAGAGGAGACCTGGAGCGAGGAGGCGGGAGAGGAGACCTGGAGCGAGGAGGTGGGAGAGGAGCGAGGGGGGACGTGGAACGAGGAGGTGGGAGAGGATCGAGGGGGGACGTGGAACGAGGAGGTGGGAGAGGAGCGAGGGGAGACGTGGAACGAGGAGGAGGGAGAGGAGCAAGGGTAGAGCGAGGAGGTGGGAGAGGAGACCTGGAGCGAGGAGGAGGGAGAGGATCGAGGGTAGAGCGAGGAGGTGGGAGAGGAGCGCACAAGGCCAAGGAGGCAAAGGAGGCGATGGAGATGAAGGAGATGAAGGAGGTGAAGGAGGCCAAGGAGGCAAAGGAAGTGAAAGAGGTGAAGGAGGTGAAGGAGGCGAAGGAGGTGAAGGAGGCGAAGGAGGCGGGGCCCTCGGAGGTGCAGGCTGGCGGGGAGGTGGAGAGCATGGAGGTGTCCGGCCAGCCCGAAACGCCGGGGGAGACTCGCGGGGAGCCCGCCCCCCAGGCCGTCCCTCCGCCCGCGGACGAGAAGGCGGAGACGTGGGGAGGAAGGGGCGGAGCCACAGCGAAGGAGGAGGAGGATGAGGAGGATAGGTACGTGGGAGTACAGTGTGTGTCGCCACATGATTAAACCATTAAACCATTTCCCTTCAAATATTTAATTTTTTACTGCATAGAAAACAAATAACCAAAATGAAAATACTCAGATTTTCTAGAAGCTCTGTCAGAGATCTGCAGATAAGACCCCTGTAGATGTAACGCGAATAAAACAGCCGGTTCATGTAATAATGGTACGGATGCATGGTGTAATATCTGTCCTTGTTGTGCACACTACGCCGCTCAGAAGTGTAGCTGTAGAGTAAGCATGTGAGGCGTACATTAATCTGGAGCGCGTCCTTACACAGGGAGCCTTTATCAAAGGGGTGGCGTTCGAACCCGAGCCAGACTGCCTCTGCGTCTGCTTTGATAAGGTTTCAGACGTTAGAAGTCAGTAAGGTTATAGTGAGTTCAGTGAGGGTGTGTGGTCAGTAAGATTGTAGTGAGAGTCATTTTACTGAGAAACCAGGCGCCCGTGTGCTAAACCCCTGACTTTTCCCGCTCTTTTTTTTCAGTGAAAATGACCTGTATCGAGGGGAAGATGAGATCGTCAGGGCCAGGAGCAGGAAGGGCCGGGGGGATTCGGCGACCGTGCGCGACCGTGAGTGGTCGCGTTCGTTTTTTTCCCGCAGCCGCGGTCCCCAGAGGGGGGGCCCTCCGAGTGAACCTCAGAGAAACGCCGGTGTGTTTCGGCAGCCTTTAGAGGTGGGGCGAGAGCCGTGTCCGTTTGTTGTTTTTAATGCCCACTTCTGGCCTTAAGTACGTGATTAGTCCTAACGTTTACGCCATTTTACCTACATTTCTTTACAATCGTGTGAATGACCCTCGAAGATTCTTCTATCCCTATATGAAATGTTTTTCTAATTTTCAAGTTAACTAGCGTTGGTGTGTACAGCCAGTTGCCTTATATAGCCTGGGTAATTTGTGGAAGCAGAAAACCTGTGCACACACTGGCCCTCCAGGACTTGCCCACTCCTGGCCTAGTACATACAGTACTCACCGTACTATGCTTGCTAGGGCCATAGGAGGTTGATAAATACAGCGCCCTTCTAAGTGCTGATCCTGGATCAGTTTACTTACCTATTCGATGTGGGATCAGCTTTGGAAGTCCGAGTTCTCTTTTTGGGTGGGTGTTTTGTGCCTCACCGATAAGCGTGCGTGTGGAACGTTCTGGTAACGCTGAGCGTGTGATGAACGCTCTGGTAACGCTGAGCGTGTGGAACGTTCTGGTAACGCTGAGCGTGTGGAACGTTCTGGTAACGCTGAGCGTGTGGAACGTTCTGGTAACGCTGAGCGTGTGATGAACGTTCTGGTAACGCTGAGCGTGTGGAACGTTCTGGTAACGCTGAGCGTGAGTTGAACGCTCTGGTAACGCTGAGCGTGTGGAACGTTCTGGTAACGCTGAGCGTGAGTTGAACGCTCTGGTAACGCTGAGCGTGAGTTGAATGCTCTGGTAACGCTGAGCGTGAGTTGAATGCTCTGGTAACGCTGAGCGTGTGGAACGTTCTGGTAACGCTGAGCGTGAGTTGAACGCTCTGGTAACGCTGAGCGTGTGATGAACGCTCTGGTAACGCTGAGCGTGTGGAACGTTCTGGTAACGCTGAGCGTGTGATGAACGTTCTGGTAACGCTGAGCGTGTGGAACGTTCTGGTAACGCTGAGCGTGAGTTGAACGCTCTGGTAACGCTGAGCGTGAGTTGAACGCTCTGGTAACGCTGAGCGTGAGTTGAATGCTCTGGTAACGCTGAGCGTGAGTTGAACGCTCTGGTAACGCTGAGCGTGAGTTGAACGCTCTGGTAACGCTGAGGTGAGTTGAAGCTCTTTTAACGCTGAGTAGTGAAGCTCTGGTAACGCTGAGCGTGTGGAACGTTCTGGTAGCGCTGAGCGTGTGATGAACGTTCTGGTAGCGCTGAGCGTGTGGAACATTCTGGTGACACTGAGCGTGTGGAACGTTCTGGTAGCGCTGAGCGTGTGGAACGTTCTGGTAGCGCTGAGCGTGTGGAACATTCTGGTAACACTGAGCGTGTGATGAACGCTCTGCACCCCTCCCCCGCCCCCCTTGTTTGGTGTTCAGGGGCGGCAGGAGCCAAGGGCAGCTGCAGTGTGGAGGCCGAGGTCAACCTTCTGTCCTACAGCGAGAGGGAGTGGAGGGGCAACACGGCCAAGAGCGCCCTCATCAGGAAGGTGAGTGAAGGCCTCTTATCCCCCACACAGTTACGCAGGCCCTGGGTTGTGCTTTAAGAGAGTGCAGTGGGAAAGCAGTGCAAATGGCTCCCAGTAGTGACAGTGAATTTGGAGGTAACTGGCCTGTGGAGAGCTTCTGTAGTGGACTTGTCTGATGCATGTGCTCTGTGACATCACAGCAGAAAGCTTGTGTATTGGACTGATGCCTGTGCTCTGTGACATCACAGTGGAAAGCTTGTGTAGTGGACTGATGACTGTGCTCTGTGACATCACAGTGGAAAGCTTGTGTAGTGGACTGATGCCTGTGCTCTGTGACATCACAGCAGAAAGCTTGTGTAGTGGACTGATGCCTGTGCTCTGTGACATCACAGTGGAAAGCTTGTGTAGTGGACTGATGACTGTGCTCTGTGACATCACAGTGGAATGCTTGTGTAGTGGACTGATGCCTGTGCTCTGTGACATCACAGTGGAAAGCTTGTGTAGTGGACTGATGCCTGTGCTCTGTGACATCACAGCAGAAAGCTTGTGTAGTGGACTGATGCCTGTGCTCTGTGACATCACAGTGGAAAGCTTGTGTAGGGGACTGAGAAGCTTGTGTAGGGGACTGAGAAGCTTGTGTAGTGGACTGATGCCTGTGCTCTGTGACATCACAGTGGAAAGCTTGTGTAGGGGACTGAGAAGCTTGTGTAGGGGACTGAGAAGCTTGTGTAGGGGGACTGAGAAGCTTGTGTAGGGGGACTGAGAAGCTTGTGTAGGGGACTGAGAAGCTTGTGTAGGGGACTGAGAAGCTTGAGTAGGGGACTGAGAAGCTTGAGTAGGGGACTGAGAAGCTTGTGTAGGGGACTGAGAAGCTTGTGTAGGGGACTGAGAAGCCTGTGTAGGGGACTGAGAAGCTTGAGTAGGGGACTGAGAAGCTTGAGTAGGGGACTGAGAAGCTTGTGTAGGGGACTGAGAAGCCTGTGTAGGGGGCTGAGAAGCTTGTGTAGGGGCCTGAGAAGCTTGTGTAGGGGACTGAGAAGCTTGTGTAGGGGCCTGAGAAGCTTGTGTAGGGGACTGAGAAGCTTGTGTAGGGGACTGAGAAGCTTGTGTAGGGGACTGAGAAGCTTGTGTAGGGGACTGAGAAGCTTGTGTAGGGGACTAAGAAGCTTGTGTAGGGGACTGAGAAGCTTGTGTAGGCGACTGAGAAGCTTGTGTAGGGGACTGAGACGCTTGTGTAGGGGACTGAGAAGCTTGTGTAGGGGACTGAGAAGCTTGTGTAGGGGACTGAGAAGCTTGTGTAGGGGACTGAGAAGCTTGTGTAGGGGACTGAGACGCTTGTGTAGGGGACTGAGAAGCTTGTGTAGGGGACTGAGAAGCCTGTGTAGGGGACTGATGCCGGTGCTCAGTGACATCACGGCGGCCCGTCTCTCTGTCCCGTGCAGGGGTACCGGGAGGCGGCGCGGAGCTTCACGGGGCTGCGCAGGGTGCGGGGGGATAACTACTGCGCCCTGAGGGCCACGCTCTTCCAGGTCCTGGCCCAGAGCACCGAGCTCCCCGCCTGGCTCACGGAGGAGGACGTCACCCTGGTAAGAGCGCTTCACCTCATCCCAGCCCGGCTGGTGTGTGTGTGTGTGTGTGTGTGTGTGCGCGTCCTCGGGGGCGGGGCCAATTACTCGAGTAATCGAGTACTCGCCCGCAGAGTCTTCATCGTTTCAAATGAAATGTAATCGAGAAATCGGAAATTTACACATTTATATTTCCGAGCATCACACTTTTGAAGTTTGAAGTTTGATTCGTGTTCCTACATGTCATGCTCTCTTTAAATAGCTTTGGTTTTGAACCGCTGTCACATGTACTGTCAGAGATCACTTCGTTTAGCGCATTCGTTTTCCACAGGTGGATAGCTGTCGGGTGCTTAGTCACTTTTTCCTGTCCCCGTGGTCTGTGTGAAGTAAAGCCAGAGAAAATGCTCTGTGACTCCTTCAAGGGGGTCTACTGCTGTAAGCTTGTCATCGTGTTGAGAGAATCGTACCCCTAGTGCCCCACCCCTTGTGCATACCCTGGCAATCATGCATACGTGTGTAGATGTGCATTTGTTTGTGTGTACGTAGGTACGTGTGCGTCTTTGTATGTAAGGTAACAGCAGGGGTCTGGTGAGACTCAAACCCGGGTCTCCAGGGGGAGAGGTGGCTGCACTGACCTCTGTTAGTGTATGGAGTGTATGCTGTATCACGTGTGGCATGGGAGACTGCAGGGGTACCTGCGTGAGGGGACTGTGTCGCTGTGTGAACAGCCAATCGCAAAGCGAGCACTAACGCCAGTAATCATCGCTGTTCTCCCATTCGTCCCGCCCTCACAGTGGCCTGAGCAGCTGCTGGCAGAGAAGGAGCTGATTGGACAGTGGCGGTTTCCCAGGGAGCGAGGGGAGGAGCGGGCACCAGATGGCGCCATAGAGCAGCTGAAACACTACATGAGGCTCCTCAGGACAAGGGTGAGCTCTCCAACCTTCATACGCAGGCATCTCAGTGCGGGACCCCCCCCCCCCCTCATGTTGACACTTCTGCAAATGAGCACTTTTAAAATATGTGTGAAAATATCTTTCATGATATTCAAGGTACCATAAGCAACGGTTACATTTAAAGTGTTGAATGCTCTGAAAATGTCCAAGGCTAGTTCAACATGTGACTAGAGTTGAGGACAGCTACACAGCACCGCCTAGCCATCCTGAAATATCCAAAGACACCTGTGGACATCTTGACAGTGTGTGGACACCCTAATACAGGTTCGAATGGACTAAGAATTTGAGGGTCATCCTGGAAGTCGTGTAAGATATTGAAAGAAATGTATTTTTTTCCTGAGGAAAGTGGATCAAACTAACTTAGGTGAATCAACATAATGTATGCTTCAAACTAAGTATGTGTTTGAGTTGTTGTTGTAGTATTTGTGTGTTCGTTAGAGTCATGGTTTTGGTTTTGGAACTACTGGGGCAGAAAGGTTTCGCCCTGGATTTTTAAAAAAATGTTGTGTTGACTTTGTCTTTGAATAAAGGCAAGTGTTTTGTTCGCAAACCTGTTTTGGGAAGTGTAGCGATCACCAAAATGAACTTGGCTGAACCGTGTGAAAGAGTAAATGCTGCATTATCTTCTCCTCATTGTGGTCTGTACTTGGTACTGCAATGCTGTGTTGCATATGCGAGACCCGGATTCGAACCCGTGCCCTCTCTCCCCCGGTGCAGTGGGAGGCGGCGGCCCGGGCGGGCAGCGCCGAGCGGCGGCAGGACGTGTGCGCGGAGGTGTTCCGGGCGGAGGAGGAGGAGGAGGAGGAGGAGTACGCGCTCCTGGAGGCGCTCAAGTTCCTGATGCTGCGCACGGCCTGCCAGCTGCACGCGCGCATGCTGCAGGGCGCCGACGTGCCCGTCTTCTGCTGGCTGCTCTTCGCCCGCGACTCCTCCCCCTGCCCGCGCCTCTTCCTCACCAACCACCTCCGCCACGTGGGCGGCAGCGGCGGCCTGGAGCAGGTGAGCGCCTCGCCCGCCAATCACGGCCCCAAACCCCGCCCCCTCTCCTCCTCCTTAATGCTCACACTGCGTTTACAGTGGGTGGTCTCAGCAGGGGCCAGGAGCAGGTGAGCCTCAAACCCCCCCCCCCACTAGGGAAGGACGGGGGGTCCTTCCCTAACGCCCACACCGTGTTTAGAGTGGGGGCGTAGTTTAATTTACCACACGTCGAACAAAAAGGGTTGTGTACGTCCTTTTCTTTGTTTAAAAAAAAGTGAATTTAAAATAAATAAATTGGGACACTTCATCCTCCACTCCTGCAGGTGGAGATGTTCCTCCTGGGCTACGCCCTGCAGCAGACGATCAAGGTGTACCGGCTGTACAAGGCGGACACAGAGGAGTTTGTCACCTACTACCCTGACGACCACACGAAGGACTGGCCCTGCGTGTGCCTTTTGACCGAGGACGACCGCCATTACAACGTTCCTGTGTCTGAGTCCGAGGAGACCCAAGGGACCCGTCTCTGAGATCCAAGGGACCCCACTCTGAGATCCAAGGGACCCCACTCTGAGACCCAAGGGACCCCACTCTGAGACCCAAGGGACCCCACTCTGAGACCCAAGGGACCCCACTCTGAGACCCACGTCAGAACTTCTCACGATTGGCACAGGTGGAAAGTCCCACCCAGAAACAAGACAAACTGACTGATGGATATCCCCCAGAACGTAAATGTTTTTGGTCTTCACTGAATGTCTTTTGGTACTGATAACAATGAATGACAGCAAGAAGAAGCTCTTGGAAGCCTTTTACTGTAGCTCATGGAAATTATTACACAAGCTAATAATTGTTTTTTTTTTAATTATGTGTAATGCAGACTGGAATCCCTATGTGTAAATTGAGTTTTTTTCTTCTGATTTCACTCTTATTTAAAACAATTTCAGGGCTAGTGGTTTTTTCAGTATAGTGGTGCTTGTCCTTCCTATTTAAATTTTCTTTTATTTAAATCAAACTTTATAGAGATCAATAGGGTACTGGTGTGAATTCTTTTGAAGAATTATATGCACAAAAAGCATAACATAGAAAAAGAGCAGTCTATGGAATCCAATCAAATGAGCTTTGACTGGCAGAGCATTCTGAAGGGAACATGCAGGGTTTCCTCGTCCGTCATGGCAACCAGACCCCGCATTAATGGAGGGTCACCCAGGGGGGAGATGAGTCTTGGTTGCCAGATTGCACATGAGTAGCTAGCTCCCCTGGTTTATCAGTGCGTGTGGGTTGCCAGATTGCAGACGAGCAGCTCCCCTGGCTTATTAGAGTCTGGGTTGCCAGATTGCAGACGAGCAGCTCCCCTGGCTTATCAGAGAGTCTGGGTTGCCAGATTGCACTGAGCAGCTAGCTCTCCTGGTTTATCAGAGCGTGTGGGTTGCCAGATTGCACACGAGCAGCTCCCCTGGTTTAGCAGGCCCCTGCAGTCAGGCCTGCTCCAGCTGCGTGAGCCAGCTGCTTGTCCGGCACGACGTCTGCGCAGCCGTGCTGATTGGCTGAGGAGGGAAAAGCAGCAGCGGCTGGCCGTGTGCATCGCAGCCAACACCGGCGAAAAAGGGGGGTCTCCCAGCTTACAAATAGGATCGGTACAAAGAAGATTTTTTGGGGGGGATTTTTTTGTTGGACATTTTGAAAAAACACTGCCATGAGTTCAAAGGCGTGAAACCCGTGTTGCCTTATAAAGCGCTTACCTGTAAGAGGCACTTGTCAGGGCTCTCCTTCCTTACTGTTCTTTCTTTCATCACAGTGTAAATCTTTCAGCCAATAATAAATATCCCATAATTCCACAGCGGCGGGGTATAAAACGTCCAGTATGTTCAGAATAAATGTGATCCCCCCCAAGCTACCGCTGTACAGCTAACAGTATTTCTGTTGGGATAGATTGGTGTAGACACACTATATAATTTATTGTGAAACAATGAGTTTAATTTAAAGGGAAGAAATATGACCTTGAGCAACAGTAAAATCCAGTCAAATCGGTTGACGTTTTCTGTGCTTCCAAAATAAATTTTTTTTTTTTTGGCAGATGAACTTTGAGATTCTTTCTTGCTACACGAGAGCGCTCTCATTGGTACATGATGGAGTGGGACCTACAACGTGGCCATCTCATTGGATAAAAAACTAGAAGTGATAAGGTGCTGAGCAATGAGATTTTAGAATAATGTCAAATACACTTATTTTAGCACACCGATTTACCAATGAATGTACCTTTGAGGTTAATGAAAGTAGAGCGCCTTGCAATCAGGTGCAGAAGGGGTTAAATGGACAGAAGGTAAACCTTGGAAAGAACAGACCGGTTGAACAAAAAAATGGAAAAAGAAATAAAATAAATGCCAGTCAAATTTGAACCATTGAATCACCCTTTAATAACTGAAGAATACTTAAACTCTGTCCCTTTGTGTTTTTTTTTCGTAGACAGGGATAGCAGAAGTCACGTTTCTCGGCCCGGGGGAGGGGGGGGGTCGAGCTGGCCGTGTCTCAGCAGTCATTTCACAATACAAAATGTCCCCTTGGCGAGGCCGGGCCGGGCCGCACAGCAGCGGCCCGCCGAAAACGACAGAAGCTAATCGGGACGCCGCCTTCGGACGCTTGTGCACGTTAAACTGGCCACTGGGCTCGGCTGCCACGGGATGGGGGGGGGGGGGGGGGCGGGGGGAAGGGGGGCGGGGGGGTTAGCGACAGATGGACTCGACCATGTGCGTCATGGGGGTACATCCTGAGATCAAAAAAGAGAAATGCCCAGATCCGACGGAACTGAACTGGCGGCAAACAGACGGTTAAAAGTAGTTGAGCGGCCCAACTTGACCGCCACCCGGTTTGCGTCCCCTTCCCTGCCAGTCCGGCGGTACAGTATGTCACCCGTACAAAATAAACCGGTACCGATATTTGTACACCTACGACACAACGCGATATAAAAAAATAATTCCTTTAAATGGCACTAAAAGCACCCACCGGCACTCGCACGTCATGAAAACAACACTTATCGCTATCCGATAGTCAACTTAAATTAGGAATCTGTAGATATAGTTATACTCTTTTTCTCTTAACTGTCTTGCCAACGATATAAAAGCAAAAGCGTTTCTTTTCGGAACCAAAAAGAAAAAAAAACAGGGCCGGCCGACGCGAGCTCTGCGGGTCGTCCGTCCAGAGCTCGGCGTCCTTCTCTCTCTCTCACCGTGGTCCTCGGTACATTCAAATGAAAAAAAAGTCAGCATTTTCAAAGCAATTAAAAAGTTACTGTAAATTTCCTCTTTTTTTTTTTTGTTTTGTTTAAAGTTCATGAATGGAAAAGGACGGTAGCAGGATAAAGGTTATAAAGCGGACAGGAGAAAGTAGTCGGTGCGCCGACGTCGCTTTGGTACAGATCAGCATCTTCACCGTCCTGCGTCGGCAGTAACCAGATGAAAGCTGGAAGACAGTGTTGAGTGTGTATTATATTTATATATATATGTATGTATATTTACGTCATTAAGAGGTCATTTTACAGCACATGACTGCCACGTGCCTGCTGCATGCTCACACGGGACTCTCCATCTCCCGACAGGTGTTATGACACGACTCCTCTTGACAGGGTTTTTTTTTTTTTGTTTTGTTTTTTTCGGAAAGATGAATTGGCGCCACAGCTAACATCACAGGTCACGGGTGGAGGTGGGCGGAGGGGGGCCGGGGGGGGGGGGGGAGTGTCGACAAACACCCGCAAAGGATTTCGAGAAACGTCCCGGTAAGCAAGAGGAGCGGGCTCTCCCCTTCTCTCTCTCTCTCTCTCTTGCTGTCTCTCGCTTTCTCTCTCTCCTTCGTCCTGTCCCGAGTCCCTCCTTCATTCGTCCTCTTCCTCCCTCAGCTCGACGATGTCGTCCAGCTGGTTCCCGGACCTCACCTCGTTCATGGGGGCGGAGTCTTCGTGCTCCGCTGTGCCCTCGCCTTCCCCGTCCTTCTTCTTCTGAAACGGCAGAGCAGCGAGGAAGAAGAAGTCACCTTCACGCCCTTCGCCATCACACAAATAATCCCGTTCTGGCCAGCTCTAACAGTTCTCATGGGGGGGCGGGGCTTAACGAGGAGTTTCCACTCCTCTTGGTAAATGGTAAATGGACTGCATTTATATAGCGCTTTTATCCAAAGCGCTTTACAATTGATGCCTCAGAGCAGTTAGGGGTTAGGTGTCTTGCTCAAAGACACTTCGACACGCCCAGGGTGGGGTTTGAACCGGCAACCCTCCGACTGCCAGACAATCGCTCTTACCTCCTGAGCTATGTCGCCCCCTCTTAAAGGAATCAGTCAGCTGAGGTGAGAACTAGAGGTTTAATTGGGTCAGTTACTAATTATTAAGCGGGCATGGTGAAAACCTGAGGGTGATTTTGAGATCTTGCTTTGGATGGAATGGTGACATCGGCTTAATCCTTCTGTACAGAAGTGCGTTTCACACAACGCTCTGCTGGGGAACCGTGCCTGTGCTCGAACGTGAGCCACCTTCTGCAGGTGAGCGTAAGCGCTCCTGGGATCCCGTTACTATCTTCCACAGCCCAGGCCACACGGTGCTACAGGAGAGCTGGCACTGCCAGGTGCCCGGTGTGCAGTGAGGGAACACTTATGTAGGCACACCCACAGAAAACCCCAGCCCGGGGGAACAAAGTCATCTGAGACCGGCTTGTTTGTCCTTAATTATTTTAAGATGGTTTCAAAGGATGTGGCCGCCAACCAGGGAAGAGGGTACAATTTCCCTCTCATAAGGGTGCACTCTACTCAAGTGTGCCACTGAACTCAACTAAGCAAATGTCAAATTTCCAGGATAAGGTACTTTTAGATGAGGCTTTTAACAGAGCGATCTAATCCTGCTTAGTTCTGTCCGGTGGGTTTCCCTCCTACCTGCTGACATTTCAGGAGGCCCTTACCTGGACTGCTTTCCCCAAACAACCAAATCTGCCAAGCAGGTACACCTGAGCTGCCTTTTTTTTTTAACCCTTTAAGGTGTGAGGTCACAAATACAGTATGTGATTAGAATGTTCTTACCTGAACATTCTAATGCTGATGTAACAAGCACTACTGGTCACTGAAAGCAGTGGAGTTCTAGAATACTGACTTGTTGGAGAAGAAAAACATTCCAAAAAAACCTACTCTTCAAAGGGTTAAATACTCAAAAATAGCACTGACCCTTTTTGACAGCTATAAATATCAACTGGGGTAAACTTCTGACCGATTTTCCACTGACTGAACCAAATTTCTGTTCTGCCCATTTGCTGTTGAAATTAGTCTCTTGTGTTGCTTGTGTTATTCCAGATGCTTCAAGCAGCACTTCAGAGGAAAAATATACATCACAGGATTATTGTTTTTTTTTTGTTCCAATAGTACTGGAGTATTCCATTCAACAGCAAACAGTATTGGGGCTTCTTGGTGGCAAGTCCTGCTAATATACTAGGTTCCAATGTACAGATACATCCCAAAATCTTTTATAGTCTGGCACTGTGGCCTGCCCATACCCCCCCCCCCCCGCTCGTCTCCCATAAACAGTATACAACAACAGTCTACTGGGCAGGCTCTGGGGAGTGTGTTGATGTTGACAGACGGTCAGTCTTTTCACACTATTCAAGAGGTCAGTTCCAACGACAACATGCAAACAATTCTGAGACATGTTTACGTGACAACTAACTAATTTCCAGAAAAGTCCGAATACATTTACGGAGACACACGCACTCCGCACACATAAAGGAGTATTTGTATTCTACACTTAACGGACACAGCCGTAAGCCAATCCATGCCCTGGTGTGGTTTCTTGTTTGTGTGTAAGTACCAATGGTAAACATTCCTCCATCTCCAGTGTTTCGTTGATAATCCCCCTCGTGTTTGTCCAACATATCTCTCTTCCTTCAAGCTGCACAGAATGGTTTCGGCCAAACCTTCAACTTTTACCGTTGTCACTTTCAGGCGTTTCGTTTGCGGAACAGGTCTCCCTGTTTGCTCACAAACAGGATTAAGCGGTCTTGTACATAGTTTTTTTTTTTTTTTTTTTCGAAATTCTCCAGGAAATAATACAACCGATGTTGCCGTTGTCTTGCTATGCAGCCGTAACAGCTATCTTACAGATCTGCCTCTATTGTCTCGTTTAAAATAAAGAGCACGCTTGATGGCAGTTACCGTTCCTTCCGCTTTGTAACCAAGTAACTCACGGTCCCCGGTAACCGCCGCTGTTTCTGGTCTTTGGGGTGCAGCTTGAGTCCTCAAACCGTTATGCTTGTGTGTGTTTTTGCGTAGGAAATGTGTGTAGTTATATATCATTGGGAAAACTCCCAACCCTGTAAAATTAGTAACCTAATTTTTTAAAGACTCCAAATGTTTCCGATCCCAATAAAATCCTCTCCCCTGAATTGTTACCCTGCTTGATTTTTTAATTAAACTATAATTGATAAAAACATGGCTGGTTACACGCAATAGAAAACATTGCGTTGTTTAAATAATATTCATTATAGCGGTTCTGACGATACCTAGAAACCCCATATGACACACAATGTATAAAATGTTCACTTTTTTATGCGTGAATAAACTTTTACGCTATTTTACAAAGACCTGTGTAATTAACTCTTTGAGCGCTGTGCTTGTTTGAGCATACAGTACAGGGTCACACATCTTACTTCAAAATGGATGCTCTGAATGATCAGAGTGAGTGGTCAGTTTTCATCCATTCTTTTTGTGGTAGAGAATTTTTGTCATTCAATGTGGGTGTTTTCACCCCTCCCCCTTTCCCCCACCCCCCCCCACCACCCCACCGAAAATCCTGAGGCGCATGACCAACCTTTACGAAGTGCACGTACCTGTTTTCGATAGACGTAGCAAGCTGCTATCGCCACCATGGTGGACTCCCCCAGGAAGCCGGCCAGCAGAGATCCCACGCCAAGCGTAGCCCCGTGCACCCTGAGACACAAACAAGGGGAAGATCTCAACCGACACGGCGAAGCCCAGTACCACCGCGTGACTTTCCACTCTGTCTCACGGTACGCATTAAAGCAGGGCTGCCCAACCCTGTTCCAGGAGAGCTACCATCCCGTAGGTTTTCACTTCAACCATAATTTGGCACCCCTGATTCTACTAATTAGCAGCTCAGTGAGATCTCTAGCTATTGAATAAGGTGTGATTCGTTAGGGGTGGAGTGAAAACCTACAGGACTGTTGACCTCCAGGAACAGGGTTTGGGCAGCCCCGCGTTAGACAGTTCTCGTTTGAGGTTGATATGTAACACTGTATGGGAAAAGATATACAACTGGCTAGCATGGGAGTGAGTGAGATTTTTCACACAGCACAGGTGAATTGTTTGCAAATGAAAGCTTTCTATGTCAACCCATTCCTTCGTTAAGATTTGAGAGACACAACATATATACGTAACAATAGGTAGGTAGTGTACACGCATAGTTCTGCAGCTTTGCCAAAACACACATTTTCATTAACAGTTTACATTTTTTGTTGCACAGTTCCTGCTTATGTATCACGGTAATTGCACCAATATAGTACATTAATACCCTACCAATGTTTGTGGTTCTGAGATTCCGTTTTTTAAGAGTGCATTGGGCTCTGTGCCACTGAATTCAGATACAGAACGTTACTGAAAAAACGTTACCAAGTGGCACATTCTGACTTCACCATCAACTTCCCTGTGAGCAGCGTTTCATTCGTGCCAAGCTAACGCCCACGTATCTCTTACATTAAGCGCATGAATAATTGAAACGGCCCAATGAATAATTCAGTCTGAAGTCATTTGACAGCACGGCTGACATTTACTTGCAAGCTTGAGAAAGGCTGGGGGGAAATGCGGTGAGGCACATCTATGCCTTTCATCTCGGTTATAGGACTGCGTGTGTGTTTGTACAACCGCACGGTAAATAAGTTTCTTAGAAAAAAAAAAATAAATCTCAGGGTATCCACTATCAATGTAGGCTTCCACAAGAGATCCTGGTTCATTAGAATTGTGGCCACTCTCGATTTTCTGCTGAAACAATGAGATACAATAAGATACAATACTTATTTTGTACAGCTATTTCTAGCCAAGAACACGGTTTAGTTCACACAGTGAACACTATTCTGACCTAACCTCTGCAAAGCCAACTAGGCAGAAGAATAAGCTACAGTATTAGGACAAATACAAATTACCAAAAAGTGCTGGGAGTGCCACATCCAGCATTGGCACAGTCCGGATTTATTAACCAAACCGCGAGGCCCATCCACACACTAGAACAACACCTTGGCAGGATTGAGTTGCTTAGCAACCCCCCGAGCCCAATTTTTTTTTAAGACAAAATTTTTTTTTTGTTTTTAATTATTCTCTCCACCAAGTCGCCATGCAGATAAACATGTTGTGGAGAAAACAGAAGAGACCACAGAGAGAGGTGAACTAACAGCTGCTCCCGTTACTGTGACAAGCCTTAGAGCACTAAGTCACGACCGGGGCCTCTCTCTCTGTGAGAGCAGGCTATGGGAAGAATGTGGCCGTGGGGCCAGTGGTCAGAGGGGAGTGACGTAGCCAGAAATTTATTTTCGGGAAGGTCAGCTGAGCTTCTCTTAAAACGCGAAGGCGCTTTCAAAGGGACGAACTGTCGGCCGGGGTGAGGGGGTTCAGAGGGAGCAGGGGCTGTTATTCGAAGGGGTGCTGTTGAGGAATGCAGGCGCGCCCTTGCACCCCGTCCTGTTCTGTTTTCTGTCTCAGATTTCTCTGGATCTCATTTTCCCAATAGCCAGTGAATATCCTTTGGGAATTTGGGAATTTTAATCCTTAGCTATGCCACTTATCAAAAGACAGTGCTGTGTGGCTGAAAGTCTTGTAATGCCTGGCTATGAATGCAAACGGTAATAGCCAGCGCCACTACTGGAAGGCCGCACCTCGTACTCCAGGAGAAATTAAGCTGGCCTTGATGACATCACATGTAATTTAACAGAACAGTGAGATTAATGCGCCTTCACAGACATATTAAATTGACCCGGGGCGTACACCTCATTCGGGATCAGATTATTTAAAAAGTACACTGATCTGCGATGCATTACGGAATTAGTTTTGAGAGCGGATGTTCCGCTCCTGCTCGTCGAACGAGGTCAGTGATCAGAAAATTAATAGCCAACAAAACCGAACGACTCGAAATTAAGACCGCCGAATTTCGGCCCGACCGGGAAAAAAAGGGGGGAGTTTCGTGAGGCGGGGCGTACCCCATGTACGGCAGCACGATGAGGCTGGTGATGAGGACGATGATGCGCAGCACGGAGCTGGGGGCCAGGACGAAGGTCTTCTTCAGCGTCATCAGCCATCCTGTCAGGTGAGCCCGGATGGTCACTATAGAGACGCAAGAACAAGGGGGGGGTGGGGGGAGGGGAGGGATGCTCATTAGGGAAGTCATGCCAGAAACATTTTTCACATAAAAAAGCCAAGTTGCTCACACATGCAAAACACAGCATCTGTACATCTAATATCACACACTTAATAAAATCAGTCTGCGTATCTCATTAGTGATATCAAAATCCAAATTACCACAGCAAGAAAAAACCTTTCCAACAGAAAAAAGCCAAGTTGCTCACACACGCAAAACACGTCCTTCGTACACTTGATATCACACACTAAAATCAGACTGTCTACCTCATTAATGATATCAAAATGCCAAAGTACCCGAGACACAGCGACTAATATGTCTCACAAAGAGTTAAGAAGCCCTATCCCAAAGCAATGCCATCCCATGTTTCCTGCATTGTCTGTGTGCAACACGAGCCAGTTTTCTATGTGACATCCCAATAACCTCCACTCCTGGAATTCACCTTTAGGAAATGTTGTGCAGCATTTTTCGGGGATTACAAAGGGATCATGCTGTCAGCACACCATGTTGCCCGACATGAAACGCTCATCGATAATTAAAGAGGAATCACTGTACCTTTGGAAGGCAACCCCTCAAATAACATTAATGTTCCTTTCTTTGAATAAACATCCACGCTTCCTGTTTATTTCCACTCCAAGCATATTTCAGAGATAAACATATGAGATTATTTTCATGTCAACACTGATGCTATGATGAGTTTTAACATCTTAAATTTAATTTCCTTTCCCAACAGAAATCAGCACATCAGACCCGTAATATAATAAAATGATACAAAAACAATCTTGAGAAAAAGATTTTGGGCCGATGATAAAGATTATCCTGATCATGTGCGGTTTATAAAGGTCTACTCAGTAAGGAAGTAGTGGTCAGGCAAAGCAATGCTGGACAGTAGTCAGGCACCAGCAGGGATAAAGAGAGCTGCACTACGACAGTGAGAGCTGCAGGACGACAGTGAGAGCTGCAGGACGACAGTGAGAGCTCCAGGGGGACAGAGACAGCTCCAGGAGGGACAGAGAGAGCTCCAAGGGGACAGAGAGAGCTCCAGCAGGCCCTACTTGAGGACACCCCTTTGTCAGTGTGCTGCGTTTCAGCCCTGAGTGGGTTCAGCTGACCGAGGCTGAAACGTGATCCATCCTTACTTGCCCTGCTGGGCCGTGACACAAGGGGGAAAACATTTGTGTCTGTGGCAGATGTGTACTCAGACAAACAGAGGGAGCCATTTTCCTCATGCAGCTGGGACAGGGCCCTGTGGACCTTCCCGGAACCCCTGGCAAGGCTGAACCTTCGAGGGAGGGAGGGTTGGAGGAAGGGAGGGAGGGAGGAAAGGAGTGGTGGAGGGATACCCTACCTGGCAGGGGGAAGAAGGAGAAGATGCGCAGGGGGGCCACGCAGAGTTCGGCGAAGGCGTGGTCCACCCCGATGATGTCCACCAGGATCTTCTCAGAGATGTGAGGGGTCCAGAACACCACGAAACACAGCTGGGAGGAAAAAGAGAGGTGGCAGATATGGACTCACTCAACAGAGGCAAACCGCGAGGCTTCATGCTCGTTCTCTTACCGTGTTACCCAGGGGGGAGACGCTTGTTTACTGTTATGGATTTTGAGAGTATCTGGTCCTCAGTCTTCTTCAAACTTTTTGTGTGTGTTGTCAACAGTATAAAATGTATGGAAACAAGGGCCACTGAAAATCCTATATTGCCATAAACATGTTAAGGGCTAAAGGTTATCTTTTCTTTTTTTTTCTTTTAGTGTCACACAAACAGGACAAACCCAGTGACAACGAAGGTTGATCGTGGTTAAACTAAACACACAGTTAGCAAAAAACCCCAAGTCGGAGGCTGGGTGTTGAATAACTTAAGGAGCAAGTACACATTCTCCTGATGAAGGAGTCGCGTGAGAACATTTCTGCAATCCGGTGAGGTACGCGACGGAGCGATGCTCAATAAGGAGAGGGTACTAAAAAGTACATCAATGCCCCCTGGAAACGAGTGAAAAACAAGGATACTGACAAGCTGAGTCACTGTCCTCTCTGAAGAATTACACCTCTCCTTCCCAGCCAGACAGATGTTTCTGCAACCTGTTCAGCAAAGTTTTTTCTTGTGATAAATGTCGTAATTCGTGTGAAAATGTATTAACATTCAGACCACAAGAGTAATGAAAGAGAAGACTTTTTACATGACCACTAAACGACCAGACACAGCGCCAAAAAGACTCACAGAGTACCAGGCGGTAAACTCACTGAGATTTACTGATTTTAGTATTTTTTTAAATAATAATGGTATTGCGGAAAATTTGACAATTAAAATGGTGAAATTGCCAGGATTAACTGCACCTATGAAGTCAGTCCTGTTAGACTCTGCTTTTACAATGACAACTTGGACCTGTGGGGCCCTCTATGTGTTACTTCAAACTGGATGAATTGGTTCTCTGCACCTAATTAGCACCTTCATTATTAATATTTAGTTTAGCAGGATTTCATTAGTAGTTTTTAGGTAATATTTATGAAAAACCAGTGATAGTAATAGAACATTATGTGAAACCCAATTTAGAAATGTACGAAACCATCTGTTCCTGGTGTTCCTGCAGATCTTGCATAAAGATCATCTCAGTGAGAGTGATTTAGTCAGCAAGTTTTTTCTTCTGGCTTAGGGCACAAGGGAGACTGCCTTCCCAAACAAGGCCAAGAGAGAATCCGTTTGCATTCGAACACCGCGAAACATAGAGAAAAAAGGCCAGTTTTAATTAAACTCTTACAGAGTACACACGAGTCCAATAGGGGCCGTTATGTTCCCTGTAAGACTGGGATTTAACACTGAATATTTTACTGTGCAACCAACCAGGCTTGCATCAATCATTACATAACGCCAACCAAATAGAGAGTTACTAATCGACAGCTCAGTCTCGCCTTTCCTTCCCTCTCCCAGTACTGCATACCTCCAGAGAGAGAGAGAGAGAGAGAGAGAGAGAGAGCCCTGCCTCGCCCCCGAAAATCATCAGCCGAATCTCTAACCGAGCCAAGATCACGCGATCATGTGATGTCAGACTCCGCCCAGCCACGCCCGGCCACGCCCGAGCCTGTTAAGCACAGCGGTCTGCATCGCAGCCTGCCGGCTCCAGGGGAATCCTGGGGGGGGATTTCCGAGCCTGGCACGGGACGCGCGTACGATGCCGGGGTACGGGTGGGAGGCCGGCCTTCCTGTGCCCGCGCCCCCCGTCCCCAATCCGCGTCCCGCGCCCCTGCCCCGAGTCCCACGTCCCGCACGCGGCCTGGGCGCCACCTCCCTTACAGGAGGCAGAACCGTAAACACAAACCACCAGCCCCGGCGCGCCACATTGCCTCAGAGCCGAATACATTAGCCAGGGTCACGTTCTTTTTATTTGTTTCTTTCCAGGGATTCTTTCCCAGTTAATTTCCCTTGTCGAATTTGTTCTGGGGCAACAGCGCAGGAGAAACGAGCATCTCTAGGAAACTCTCCTCAAATGACTTTTGCGTTTCCCTTTCTGTTCATACAGAAACAAACAAGTACCCACTACCTGACTTCTGTGAATAGTTATACACAATATGAATTTAAAGTCGGCAACATGCTTTATTGGTAAACAAAAGTTTAAGTAAACCAGACCTTTTTGTGCATTTGGAAACATGAGGTTTTTTTTTGAATACCAGGTAATGTGCAGCACATGAAATTATGTGTTGTAACACAGAATGTAACACTGTTTTTTAGTACCCTGGGCTTAATCACACCCCAGCTAACACAAAATATTCTCACAACGTCACTGGAAATGTTTTGTGAAAGTTATAGCGTTGCCACTACATGGCAGCAACACTGTGAGAGCGTTTTGTGTTAGCTGGGACTCTCGTTCAAACTCAAAATGGCGACGTCACGAAGAAGCCCTGAGAACAAGCGCATGCTAGCCACTGCTTCTCTTCACTCCGTGGTACGTCAGCTGTGCAGCCATTGGTCGGAAGAATGCGCTTTATATCCAGCTGGTGCTAGCAGACCACACCCACCCAACTGGCCAGAGAGAATGGAGAATCCTGTCAATCAGCCAGCCGAAACCCTCCCTCCCACCTCTGGGTGGCGCTAAAGCCAGCAGTAACCGTCCTGAATGACTGAAGCAAAGCCTCGCGAATAAAGCATTTGCTGCATCCAGAGCAGGACGTTCCTTCACACACAACAAAGCAATTACTGCGAATCACAGGAACAGTGAGTTCTGTCAGTCATTCCCCGCTGAAGACCCAGAATGCTCTTCGGGAAATATGACTTAAATGGCAGATTTAATAGACCCCCCATTTATTTGAACAGAAGAGCCGCCTATCTGAACAGCTATTCTGTAATGCCCAGAGGCCAGTGATTTTGCAGCCATTGTATTCGCGGGCGCCGCGGTGAACTGGATGAATGGGCCAATACAGCAGTAACAGAGGTTAATTCAGTAGCTGCGCCGGGGCGGTACAGCTGCTGTTCTTCAGGCTTCCTGCGATTCTGTAGCGCTGCACAGATCCTGCAATAGGCCTAAGCGTGTTAGCATTAGTGCTCCACGATGCCTGGAATGGCACAGAAGCAACCCACGCAAAGCTAACCGTTCGCTACCATGGAAATGGTGGGATTCTAAAAGCTCACAGGCCGTATAATTAACAACAGGAATTCATTATTCATGGTTGATTTTGTAGGCACTGCATAAGACGACATTATAAAGCAGCTAAGAGGCACAACTGTTCTTTTGGTCGTTTGTTTTTGTTCTTTCACATTCCGTTTCATTCAATGTTTTTTTTTTTGTTTTTTTTTTAATTGTGTGTGTTTTGTCTGCTTTCTTCAGCATGCGCCCACATGGCTCTTCAGCTGATACCTCATAAAGAGTTCTGCCACGCTGTTACCGCCGTTGCCACGGCTGGCCTTGAAGTTGTGCCCGGTGCATACGTGGCACCGGCCGTGCCCGCGAGCGCTCAAACTGCCAGGCTTGGGCTTGCCGCAGCCTTACGCTGGCAGAGCCCCCCTCTCTCGTTCACAGGCCGCGAACACCGCGCAAACATCTGGTGCCGCGCAAACATCTGCACCGTTAAACGCGCTCCCCGTTTTGCACTGGGGTCTGTGGAATCACCCCGGGGCAGACCGGATCCTGCTCCAGACCGGAACGTCAAAACCGCCTTTGTGCTTTTCTTTTCTGTGGCGGTGATTTTTCCGCATACTGTGTCTTGGTTCGACTGTAAAGAAAAAAAAACTTGTTTTGGGAACAGGATGAGCGTCCCGTCCCGTGGGTGGGCTGGCCTGACGGACAGGCTGGGACCTGTCGGGGCGCTCGGCGAAAAACAGCGGGGGAATGTGCGAAACCTCCCCTGCTGATTCCTGTGATGCTACATTTCAGACCTGCTAGTGCTTCAAAGAAAACCTGGGTGCAGCTGTTCGCTGTCAGTGTTACTCAGAAAGGCTACTCCTATGAGAAATACTACCATAAAAAAGATAATTGTCCATAAATAATGAACAATATTCAGACAAAGCATATAAGTGCCAAGCACCAGAACTACAAGTTCCAGTAACAGGAGATGAATGGGGAACACTGTGTACATATGTACAATCTGCATGAACAGTATCTATGACAGGTTCACCGTTTCTTTTTTTTTTTTAATTTGATGTATGATTTGAATTAAGCCTTTCCTCTCCTGGGTAGGCGTCATGTTATTCTACAGTATTCTGTTCCATTCTAAATGTATAAAACCAATCTGATGAAATGTTCCTTCAATAAACATCCTGTAAAATGCAAGTCTGCATAATGTGGATGAATAAAGCTGAGTGAAGGGTAGATCTTCCATTGACTGTTATAGCTGCTACTCATGAGGCACTTGTCAAAAGCAGGATAGACAGTGCATGGAAACAGCCAATGTGGTATAGCTAGCAAATCGTGGCTCTAATGAATATCTGTCAGGAACAGAACAGCTGGCGAATGCTATAGGTAGCAATCGTGCGATGCAGGTAGAACACTGATAGAAAGAGCCCTCCTTTACCAACATTCTCTGCTGGGCATGATCTCCGCCCATTTCACTGGGCAGCATCCGATTGGCTCATCGTAGTTTAGATCAGACATCACCTGCACTGTTACTGAAGCAGAGAAACAGCTCGACAGACAATAGCTTAACAATGAGTTTCCGCGTACCGATTTTTTTGTAGTTGATTTTAATCATAATAGGGAGAAAATGACTAGATAAAATCTCAATAATAATAGTTCAGATCACCGGTGCTCTCTGTGGCTTAAGGGATACAGCATTTTTTTGTTTGGCTTGTTTTAGTTCAACCCTTTAAGCTGTGGTACTTAATTGTAACTGCTCACTTCAGTAATGCTTTATAACAGTGCCACTTTGACTTTGCTACAGATGACTCTATAATGTTAGACTCCTGTATTCGCTGAGCATTATTATATGGACCACTCCATCGGTTGCTCTGCATGAGTGTCCAAGAATGCAAGAACGTAAAGGAAGTGCACATCAAATGTTGATCAAAAAACAGCGAACCAGGGAACCACCAGAAAGGAGGTGCGTGCCTAATTTTCCAGTCCTTTACCCTTTAGGCTGCCCTGACAGGGTCGGACACATCCGGCTCGCTCATGGTAATTTAAACGGCTGAGCTGAGCCAAGCTATCCGCGCCGTTGTGACCAGGGGCAGCAGAAGGCTTTTAGAGCCGGACAAACAAACAGTAAATATTTGCTCTGGGTATGAATCCCTCCCTGGCTGGCGGTTTAGGTGTGTTTGCTAGGCAATGGCTATTCGCTCCCCCCCAGCCCCCGGGGGGCAGTGTAGTATAATGGGTAAGGAGTTGATCTTGTAACCTAATGGTCACAGGTCGAGTCCCCGCTAGGACGCTGCCATCGTACCCCTGAGCAAGGTACTTAACCAGCATTGCTTCAGTATCCAGCTGTACAAATGTATATGCTATGTAGAAAAAAATGTTGTGTAAGTCACTCTGGATAAGAGCGTCTGCCAAACGCCTGTAATGTGAAGTCATTCCTTTAAGCCCCTCCCTCAACCTCAACTCGCACGAGGCCATCAAGAGATACGTCCTGGTGATCATCAAACACCAGTCAACGACGTTGGCCCGCCGGACCGATCCAAGGAGGGAAATAACGGCTATTTTAGCTCCGCCCAGCCAGATAAGAGGAGGGTCCTTATGACCGTGAGCACAAGAGGCTCGTCCTTCACTTCCTTCAACCCTTATCACTTCCTGCCTGGGCAGCAACGGAATGGCATTCACCCCTCACCCCGGGTCTGTACAGGAAGATAACAGAATAATGAAAGTGGTAAAGGGCCTACTTCCTATTTTTCCAGCAAAATAAGCTTCATTTTTGCCAAGGCAGATTTATAAATGTTTATGATTATGCATAAAAATGTATTTTAAAATGTTTCCCCCTCACCTCAGAAGCACCTGAATGTTTTTCTGAGATATCATGAATCCCTTTTGGTAAACAAATGTTTTTCAACATAGCTGGGAGTTTATTTATTATTCATGACATTTTAAATCACTTGCCCAAGGCTCATTTAGCCCAAAGCCGCAACACCAACTGAATCTTTCCTCTCACCCAGCTGAAATACCTCAGTGCAAAACCATCTACACAAAATTCTGGAAACCGCCAAATGAACAGAAATTCATGAAAATCGTGAAAAATCATGACTGGCAATCAGGCAATTCCTGAGATGAAAAAGGAGGCCTTAATCCTCACTAAAAGAGATACATCCATACTGCATGGATTTCGTCTCTCAGCCGTCTGGGGACTGATGGAATCTGAGTATCTGACCAAACGCGGCTGTGATAACGACTCGTGTGCCAGCCAAGACCGACAGTCTGTGAGCACAGAATATTTCCGCCACGCTGTTCCGCGCGACGGTGACTCAACTCGGCCAGCTGCCGGTGACTCAGGACCCGGTGCCCCGCTGTCTCTCCGACCGTGACTCACCGATTTTAACTTTCGCACAGGAAACATTTCCACAGTTTTTTTTTTTAAACAGCGATTTAGCTTGAGGCTGCATGTGAGCTTGTGCTTGCATGCAGGTCAAACATTCACCTAAGGCTGTCAATTGATCTGTTACAGAAGATAATGTAATGTACATGTAACGTCCTAACCTTTCAGTAATAAAGATAAATGCATCAATTTTTTATTTTTATGTAGGTTCTATTTGACCGGGAAAGACCCATTGAGTTAAACAGACTGTTTTATAAGGACGATCAGGCCAAGTCAGCACAATTAAATCATGTTCATTACAAAGAAAAAGTACGGAAATAACAAGCAACAAGCATGACTATTAAACAAATATACACTCATTAAAATAAACAGATACACATTGCTCTTCATACATACATATATACATGCATTTTTCCAGTGGACGTGGACACCTTGCTTGAGCGTAGCGTAGCAAAACCACATTAGAAAACGAAGGCGACGCCAGCTTACCGTGACGGAGAGAGCCAGACAGACGAACGTGAACTTCTTGATGTGCGTCTTGGTTACCGTGGTGCCAGTGTTTACCAGCTTATTACTGGGGTTCTGCTACCAAAAAGAGAGAGAGAGAGAAAATTTTAAAAAACGGAAAACAACATTGTTGGTGCGGAGGACAAATCGCATTACACTAAAAAGTTCCACACTCGCAAGCTTTTCGGTAAAGATCAGGCTAAATATATACTTAAGGATACTTCCCTCTTTGGTCAAATAGTATAAGAGGCTTAAATAAGACTTTTTTATTTCTTAGATGAGGATTAACTCAAGAGTAATGTTTAGTGAAAACAGACCCTTAAAATGTAACTAATATTTAATAGCTCATGAGCTTAGCATATAATTGTGTAATAAATGGAGCATTCATGATACATGCATTTGTTATTTTCACGAGACGTGGTCATTGTCTTGAGAATATCCTCAAACTGTATTTAAATTGCATTCAGTTTTACTCTCCGTGTTGCATGGTGCATAAAGCCACTTATTTTATAGTGTTATAACTACACTTTGGCTTATTTTGCTTATCCGGAAGAGGGAAGCTGTGACTATATACCTGCTAAAACCGATTATGTTTGACTCATCACCGCCACCACCATGAATCAAGACCCCGTGAACTACGAGTTTTCCGTTGGTGCCCGTCAGCCTGCCCCCCAACCTCCCCCGCACCCCCCTTGCCGGTAATTACAGCTAAGTAATAAAAAGTCATACTTCCTTTATATAATCCATAAAACTGCTCGGCAACAAGGCTGCCCATTAGCGAGGAGGCCTGCAGTGAACGCGCTCGTCTTTTAACCTTGCATGGAAGCGGAAATTTCCACACTGCGACGAGCACTGGAAAGAGCCTCGAAAGGAATCGCGCTGTGAGAACATGCGTTTGCAGGGCTTACCGGTGAACCACACGCAACACAATCGCTAATTTAACAAAATAAAAAACTGAGAAACACTGTGATTTTTGTGTTTGTGCTGTATGTGTAAAAATGCAGTCCAGCCGACCTCAGACCGGTGAAATGCAATTTCGGTACAATTTCTTTCGGCTGCGCTATAAATCAGTTGTATTTTTTCAACTGCATACAATCGAATAATTTAAACTACTTAACTGAACACACAGCTTTTCCGTGTGAACTTTTTTGGGTTAAACATGCTAAATAAGGGCCAGCTGGGTGGCTGAGTCGGTTAGAGCACCAATTTAGCATCTAAGTGCTCTCTAGTGACCCCCCCACTGGTCGATCGGGCAACAATAAGTCCACCTGTTAACCTGCGCTATGAAGCGTCTTGTTCCAGTTCGTCTCTGTGAGCCTGGCTTGCCTAGCTGCGGCGCGCTAAGAAGTGGTGCAGCAGAGAAAGTGCTTCAGAGGAGAGAACGTGCCTTCATGCAGTCTCCCGAATCGATAGCAGAGGTTCTCGCACTGAAAGCTGATATGTACGAGAAGATATTCCAAATTGGGGAGGAAAAAGGATAAATAAAATTCCTTAGATGCATATAGACAGGATTATGCCTACAAGTGTGTGTGTGTGTACATGTTTATAAATTATATATAATAATATCAAAATCAGTATCAGTATTCACATTTTAATCCATCATATTTTCTTCCTTTTTACATATTTAATTCATCTTTCAGTTCGAGCAAAGTTTATGAGGCCAAATAGCCCAGAGAGTGACGTCACAGTTTCATAACACAGTCACTCATTGACCGAACGTTATTCAGCAACCGAGCCGTCTGGCTTTCTGGGATGTTTCCAACGCTGGCGGCTGCCCAGCTCAACGGCAAAGCACTGGTCTCTGAGCATAAATCAGCGTCTTCTAATCACAGCGTTTAATAATGACGGTGGGGTTGAGCTATAAACATTATGGGTTGTCATGGTGTCATGGTGCAAGAGTAATCTCGGAAATCTTTCTTTTTTTGTGTCATCGTAGCGATGCATTATATACGAACAATTTGCTGCGCTGGCATAAAACACTTAATTCCAAGTGAGCCTGGTGACAGTGGATTGCAATATGCACAGTACAAAGGTATCAGGGTAAAACTTGAGCAAACATTTTGTAAGTGTTCACTTAGGAGCTCTATTACAAGAAAAATGCTGAAATTGGAAACAGTCAGAGTCAGTGATTTCAAACTATATTTAATCATATTGTAACATTGTTCGCTGAAAACAAAGATAAAACATACGGACGGGAGAGTTTACAGTATGCACATATAGCATGCTACTGCATTGTGATATGCATGCTATATCTAGCACGCTACTGTATTGAGAGCACAAGTACCAAACTCCCCTACAGTTTGTACGAAAGTAAAGCAAACTATTCTCATTGTAAAACGCTCCACAGAGACGCTCTAAGGAAATGGACAGAGAAGCCACACGTACAGAGACATCCTGACTGCACATCCGGCAGTTATTTAAGGCTTACTGAAGCTTAATTCCTGTTCACTGCCAGTTACAACCTGAACTGAGCTGAACATTGGTCCCGTGGCCATGCAGCTTTTGGAAGATGAGTTCACGACCCTACTGAGAGGCTGCACTGTGCCTGTGCTCAAGTCAAAGGTGGGACCTCTATACTCGCGTAGTCAGAGGGCCAAATTTAAGGACGCGAAACAGCACGAAGTCCGGCAGGCCGCTGCCGCCGCCGCCGCCAGTCCGCGGTCAGTGACATGGCGGTCGCTTACCTTGTCGAAGGCCGGGTAGACGGCCCGCAGCTCAGTCAGCCAGCCGTAGGGCATGTGACCCACTGGGTAGGTGGCGGTCAGGACCGCCACTGCCTGGAAACGCAAGAAGACAAAGGTCAAAGGTCAAACCGCAATGCAGTCAAAGGCCGAACCGCAATGCAGTCAAAGTTCAAACTGCAATGCAGTCAAACCGCACAGGGTACAGACGGAAACCCCCGTATTTTATGTGTGAACATTCTGTGTCAGTGAGTTCATATTTTGTGTCTGTCCTGCGCTGATAAGACGGCCCGACTCTGTCACGTGGCTCCTGATGTGCCCGACAGAGATCGCCAAGCAGGTACAGTACGGGCACACGAGGGTGCGGTTCCTTGGAATTGGGAAAATCTGATGAAGAGCCGTGTGGTATTAATACATTTTTGGCACTGGGGAGCACGCACGGTGTGCAGACTCTTTCTATTCAGTCCGCCGCTCTGTTTTGGAGCCCGTCCGAGTCTGACACGCGCTTCCTGTGATCTCTAACCAGCCTCTCTCGTCTTTTGCGTACGGCTAGCCGCTCCACTCCCTTTCTGGCTTCCAGGAGCCGTGAACAACGTGAGACCGAGCTGTCAGCTCCCCGCCCGTAATCGTCTCCGCGGTTTCGCGCCTGGCGAGCCGTTGTCGTGCCACCCCGAGGTCGCCCGTTCTGCGAAAGGTCGCTCGCGTGACGACGCCGCGTCGGTAGGGCAGGGGCGAGAGGGTTGACTGGCGGGGTGGAATGCAAGGGCACGTGGTGCGGAGCATGAAATCTGACCGCGGCATCTTTTTTTTTCCAAGAAAATAACCGCAGTTATGATAAGGGGGAAACCCCCGCTCTTACGTCATTCGCTGTCGTCACAAGGTGCGCTCTTGTGCTGAAGGTTGCGTTCGCTGCGATCCTTGTGATGCGCAGATAACCCGTGCTCATCAATTTTATGTGAAAGCATAAATCTATGATGTCTACCTACACGCCAGTCATTGAGCAAAAGAGAAAATAAAACTCAAAGCGTTTGCTGCTGTTGTTCTTGAATCTCAATTTTACAATGCAGTGACCATATATAAAAGGAATGATAAAGCTCGTTTAAACAGTGCTTTTCCGTATTCTAGTTCAGAGGCACTGCATCTGCTTCGTTGAAACGTGCGTGCTCATGGTTACCAGAAGACAATAATTCTGCGAAAGCAATCATACAGTGTAAATGAACGGGTACTGGCATGGTGCACAGGTTAAACACATACTGCACGTTACTGCAGAACTTGTTTACACTCGGCATATTTTGAAATTTTGAGCAGATACGATCTTGGGCGTATATATAAACACTGTAGAACGTGAGCACACTTCATCACCCTGATGGACTCTGCAGTTTGCAGTGACCACAGCCAACACAGAGCGCGTGCAATCCATACGCTACAGCAACAGCATAAACACCACAGCAATATAGCAACCATATACTAGGTCACTGTACCTATTACGAATAACACAATGACTTACATATGCTAACATGTTGACAAAATCATTTTTAGCAGTGCACCATGTATCACATTTAAATAGACACTGTGTCCATTCATAGCTCGAATGAATAAATACATTCATACCGTATATAACTCATAAAGGAAAGGGAGAACCACTGCTATGGGAGTTTATATCAGTCTGTTTTTTGGAATAGCTAAAACCAGTTACCCTTAATGTAAAAACATTTTATTCTTCACAGTATGAATTATTAAAATGAATGTACGATCATCCACATTCTAATATGCTTGATTCATTGTGATAATATAATTCTTCATTGTAAATGGAATCCTACAGGAGATTTTAGGGAGCTTTCAATGTGGCATCTGAAGCACAATAACCTTAGGCCAGCTCAGCAGGTCAGACACCACAGAAGAAGTGAAAACAGAGGTGCGTCGCCAGCGGCGCTTTCGAAGCCCATCGTCGACCTCCCCGACCCCTAAGTCATTACCCATGAGCAAGCGGGACACAAGCCGCATTCCTCCTGTCTCTTTCAAGCCAGGACACCCTGATAAACAGACACGCTGTGTGACCTCACGGGGCAACCCCCTGTCTGCTGCCCCCCCTCCCTTAATCATGCCCCACAGTTACACACCGGTCTGCCACATGAAATAAGACTATAATAGCTTTAAAATGAAATTGTTGTCAATTTCACTCTCTTTTTTTCCATTTACCTTCACTTATGTGTCTGTGAATACACTTTTACCATTTAATTTACCATTACTTGATGCTAGCGTTTTAGAAAAGTTACAAAAATAAAGTTTAGTTGCGAGAAAATTTTTAAAAGCATGGCACATTGAACCATTTCACTTCTGGCCCTAAACAAAGTAAAAGCTTTCATTGCCTGAAAGCAGTGGAAATGATCATCAAAGATCTGTGACAGGCTATCTTTGCCCAGTGATACATTGACAATTACAACTGAGAATTGAAATGATTTTTTGAAGGCACACCATTATAAAACAGGATGTTTTTGTTGGCCGTGTTAGCCATATAATTTAGCTTTGCAGGGCCCATTAAATTAGCCTTGCAGGACCAATTAAATTCGCCTCAAAGGTCCCATTTACATGGTTTACTGATCGGAATGTTCTGAGGAATTACAGTTTCCCAACCATTACCATTCAAAAAGTTTAAATGCTGCCAAATACTTGCTTTTACTCTGAACTCAAAACATACACAACTCAAAACATATATGCTCAGCTATAGGACCCTGAGTCAATCACTGCTCCTGAAATCTATCAAACGTGTATTTGCAAAAGGTGGTATTTGCAATAAATAGCAGTAAAAGGTCACGGGTAACCATAAAATCATATCACAGACCATAACACCGTAAGCTAATTAGCGGCAATATGTACACAGTCACATGACACCAAGAAAAAAAGACCTGCAGTAAAATTCTCATTCAAGTGGGGGGAAAAAAAAAAGGGGGGGGGGGAGGCGAATTTGGCGACGGCGCTACGCGGGGAGGGGGGGGGGGGCGCGTACCTCTGTGGCTGCAGCGCTGCCCTTCAGGTCGCGGGACACGAAGAGGTTGACGATGGGCCGGCTGATGCGCTGGGTGGCCAGGATGAGGGCCAGGGGCCACCAGAAGCCCAGCATCTTCCGGATGGTGGCGTCGCCCTGGGGAGACACAGGAGACACGGGAGACGTGATCGGCGTGGAGACAGCTGGCAGCTGGCGTTCCTTCCGCTCCGGCGACCGTCGAACACCGAGAGGAAACATCCTGACAATTACCTTGAGCAAACACGCCGTCGTTCAGCCCGACATCGTGCGCCCAAATCACGAGAACGAAGTCGGAAAATGAGCGCTGCGACTTTGGGAAGATCCGATTTTAAAAAGCTCATAAGGCTAGCGTACTGTTCCTTATTCGCATTGTACGTCGTAATCTTGCGACAAGCTCAGCGCACGCATGCGCGCCAGAGTGAGAGGGTATAAATGTGGGCATGGGCATGTGCCAGTGGCAGGTAATTTAGAGTCATTCTGCGCTGAAATTTTCAACTTCAAACGCTTCCACAGCACCACTCCACCAGCCACCGCAAAGCCTGGAGAACTTTCATTATGCACCGAATCCACAGAGAGATTCTTTAGTGCTAAGCTCTTTATATCTGTAGGCTGCCTCAAATTACCCGTTATGATTTTCCTGTTCTCTTCTTGACATTGAAAGTAAGACTGCCCTGAGATCTCTACTCAGTCTAACCATCATGCACCTGGCACTTAACTTTTAACCTGAGTGACAAATGTAACCAATTTCATTTTGTTATTTTTTAAATTTTCTTACTAAAAAGTAAAATGTTCAGTGTTAAATCAACGTGTATTTGACTCATATTCACACTGTTAGAGTTGAATTAACACGGTGCAGGAACTACAAATAACACTCACACTTTTGAGTGTATTGCATAGAGTGGTAATGAAATGATACCTTTGACCCACAAGATCATCACAAACAATAACCAGATCCACGCACCACACCTTTTATGTGTATTGGCATTGTTGAAACCACGCAATACTACAAGTACTTTTATAATGCTTCAGGTGTAGTTATTTGCTGGAGGCGATCGAATCCTAAGTGGTTGATGTTAAATCCAAAATGCTGTGGAGTCCACCACCAACCCCCCCCCCCCCCCCACACATATCCATGTACACACACAAACATCCACTTCAACCTCGGGAATGCTGTAAATGCTGTAGTTTCCCAGGCATTATCCACACAGCACTTATCCTCAGCACTTTGTCTAGCCCTAATACCCATCAGCCACCACTCTCACCGTGCACCCCCGCACACTAACGGGGCCCGCGCACGCCCCCCCAGCGAGCGCACGGACCCGCGGACCTACCCCCACTTCGGGCCCGCTGGAATCGGGGATGCTGTCGTGGATGTTCCGGTAGTACCCCAGCCCCACGATGGTGAAGCGCACCAGGGCGCCCATGTACAGCGACAGGATGGGGATCAGCAGCGGCTCCAGGCACTCCAGGCGACTGTGGAGCAGGATGGCCACGAACACGATCTGCCCCGGCGAGAGAGAGAGAGAGAGGGAGAGAGAGAGAGAGAGAGAGAGCGAGAGAGAGCGAGAGAGAGAGAGAGGGAGAGAGGGAGAGAGAGAGAAGAAGAAGAGGGAGAGAGAGAGAAAGAGAGAGAGAGGGAGAGCGAGAGAGGAAGAGAGAGTCAGTTACAGGACCGCCGCCTCTCCTTAAGAGTCCGGCCTCCTTAGGCGGCCCCCCTACGGTTCTCCAGCGTCTCAGAACAGGCTGTTGACTCCACGGTAGCGGCGAATGACATCACCGAAGCCCTGATTAACAGACGCCCAGATGTTGCGGAGCTCCCGGGAGGCCGACAGGGCACGTGTGAAACAATGACGGCGGAATTCATTATTTAAATCAATGCGAAACGTATCAATAATTCACGCTTAAACAGGCTCGAGCTTTCGGCAATCTATAAGGAGACATACGGCAAACGCAGCGCGCGTTCACGACGCAGCAGTGCGTCGATATTTCACCTTGATGAACGACTGGCCTCGTGAAAGCAGAAGAAAACAAAAACATAAATAATAACTAAAATATTATTTGAATGTCACCTTGGGCCGTTCTCTGGAAAATAACATACAGCCTGCCGTACCACTAGAGCTGAACTTTTACATTTAAATCACCTTGAAATGAACCTCCAGCTCTCTGGGGAAAAGGCCAGAAGACCAGTATCAGTAAAAACAAACCGCGGGGGGGGGTTTTACAGCTCGATTGCAGAGCAGGCTAAACAAACGGGCTTGAGAAAGCTTAAATGCGTGGGAATTCTGAGGGCTTCCTCTGGTAAAGGCGCTCCTCAACAAATGCGGTCTCTGACCGTTTCCGCTTTTTGTTTACATTCAAAATGTGAAATGTCCAACCTGCTGAACACATTATGCGGTAATCCCATATGGCTATGAAGCTGTCACACCCCCTTAAGCACATTAAGGTGGAATAGAGGCTGACCGTGCTTACCTGAGCTATGACATCAGATATAGATGCACAACCAACAAGGAAGCTGTGCTTGTGTTTCAGGAGGATGCCAGCATGCGTCCAGGCCTGGAAAAAAAAGCAGCCAAGCACGCGGTTAGCAGTTAGCAACGCAAACACAGGAACAACAGCACTGAAAACCCTGGAAACTAGGGAACGCCACCCCTCCCCCATTTCCAGGTTGAACTTTAATTACATACCCGCACCAAATTTTGGGGTAAATAAAATGACTCAACCGTGTGCTCAGGGAACACTGTACTTTACTGTTTGGAGAACAGCCCGTGTTATTGTGGACACCCAAAACACAACACCGCTCTTTACAGGCCGCAAACAGGCGTAATGAATATTCTCCCGTGAAAAAAAAATCCTCGGATATAATAACACGGGTCTAGACCACAACGGTCTCCAGAAAACGCTCTGCAGCTGAACCCCATTGCCCCCCCAACCCCAACTCCACCATGTATTCACAGTCCATTAAAGCCCAAACTATTGCTCTGTAAACAGGATTTCACAGCCACTTCCCTGTATATCGCGTCTCTGTCCCATTGCCTACAGTCTTCACTCCTTCACTCAGAACCTACTTATTTTAACCCTCTGGCTCACCTCACTGTGTAGTATGAGAAAAATAATTTCATCCCTCCAATTATCTGTCCGTCAAAAAGCACAATCCCAGTGCGGTTAGCGATTTACAGAACATCGTTGGTTGTTAGCATTTTGAAATACATGGACCTCCGTTCTTCAGCAGCAGATTTATGGTTATGGATTATCAGGACATTCTGGAGCTCATTCCATCCCTGGATCTCCAGACCAACAGGAAAGGCATTGATTGCCATTAAACCTTAAGCCCATACATGTCCGCATCCTGAAATAAGTGCATTCGGAACAATTATGTCTTACAGTCGAATGGCAGTTGTGTTGCTAGGCAACACTGCGACAAGTATTCCGCAAGGGTTCTCGACTGCAAATCGAGATATCACATGAAAGCGGTGTTATGTTTTGGAATGCTGACACATCCTCTTTTATTTTTGTTTTTACCTGCACAAAAACACTACCATGAAAGACTGCTAAAAGCATAAATGTTGCCTCGAGCCTGTCAGGTTTTACTTCCAGCCCAAGGGATAGACACGAAATCTGTGTCCTTCACACTGCATCAGAAATAACGCTAACATGTATGTGTTCGCGAAAATACGAACGTCAGAATGATCACGTTAATCTGTCATTTTAATAAGCATTAGCACCTATAACTGATATATTCATAAAATCTTCCAGTCACAAACAATGGTCTTCATAAATAAACAGCACATGGCAACCAGTGAACACACAGGCCATGAATCAGTTAGCTATAGGAGTGAATCCTTTGATAAATTATTCGTCAAACTCGACTCTAACGGTTTTCCAGCAAGTATCTACTAAGTCACAGCAAGAGCCTGAAGTAGATGTGTACCCTGAGGAAATAGAGCAGAAATGGGTCTGTCCAAGCCAGACTGCAATCCGGTTAATGTGTAACACCGTTTCGGTCTAAGAGTGAGAGTGACATCATAATAGCTGGTCTCTGTTCACATGCCCTCTGCTCCAGCCCATCTGCTGGAAATCGGTACATCTCTGACATGATCAAATCACAACCCTCACCCAGTTACCAAGGCCCTGGCCCTAGCAACGGACTTCCCGTTTGACTACGGCCGACAGTCGCACAGAACGCACAGCGTGAGACCAGTTTGGGCAGTCTGGACTGAAGGCTCTAACTGATCCACACGCCACAGAAGAGAGCGTGTGCATATGGGCAGGGATTAAAACGAGCAGAGAAATTAAATTTTGAGAGCACGCGTGTGTCGGGGATTAAGAGCTCTCTTTCTAGGTCAAGCACTGGCATCCATTTCGACTCCCTCTTTATCAGCCGCGAGGACGAGCGGTCTCTCCCCGACAGAATTTTTGGGGCTTAGCGGACGAGGACAGGGTAGCCGGCGCCAAAAAAAGACACTCACCATCGCATCCAGCAACGGGAACGCGGCCAAATAGAGGAAGGCCTTCCTGGTCTTGCTGCCCACCGAATCGTCCACGTGGTGCAGCTTGTTGATGATGTAGTATCCCAGATCGGTGTACGCTGAGAGAGAGAGGGAGGGAGAGAGAGAGAGAGAGAGAGAGAGAGAGAGAGACAGAGAGAGAGACAGAGAGAGAGAGAGGCGGGCTCTGGTTTCAAATGGGGCCAGGGTAGAGCAGGACATTACCCGACAGGGAAACTCATTAAATTATTGAAGAAGGGAGCGAATGCAGTGAGCTGCGCCCCGAGTTCGGTTCCCTGCTTCTTGCTTTGCGCCAAACAGCAGAAAGCGGAGTGGAACAGAATGTCATAGCTGCTGTGTCTCTTGCAGAAAACTGTTGACTGTGATTTCACTGCTTTCAGGAACAGGCTGTGTCCCTCTATCAAGGAGCCATGGAACAGGTCCCAGATATAAACAGCGTGGATTTATGAGCGTTTGAAATGAAGGGAACACAAGGGTCCGTATAGCCCAAGCTGGGGGTATGAGGGAAAATTATAGCCCTGCACACACCTGGTCTCATCAGTATACGTGTTTTTTTTTTTTGTTTTTTGAAAGAGCACTTTCTTATCATCATTGCCAATGGCCAAACTGTAGCTAATCCAATATGTGCATCATAACAAAAACTATAGCTGCTAACTTACTGAATCAAGTGCATTTTGTGCGCATTTTTTATATATTATGAAGAAGGTGATGTCATCAGCGTATGTCAGAATCACAGGGAAGTAATTCCAAGCACTGTTACACCCACACTCTCCATTATTTACCCGCCCCTGCTCTACTGTTTCTGAGCCCAAACCGATCGTGCCACACGGCTAAAAATGATGTCATTCATCTGAGTCAGAGCACCAGACAAGGTTCCGCCCCAGGAGGAGGGGGGGGGGGCGGGGCCGAGACTCACCAATGAGGGTGTGGAAGATGATGGCCACAGTCCCCGCGGCGACCATGCAGAGGACGGCCTTGGTGCGGTCCCGCTTGCTGTTCACGAACACCAGGCCCACGTTCTTGAAGTCGCTCATGGGCCCGGTGAAGAACTTCATCAGGGAGTAGGCCAGCCCGTAGCTGGCCAGCATTTCGACCGCATCCTCCTTAACCGCTGCGATTCCTCTGTTAAGGGCCTGAGGAAGAGGAGGAGGAGGAGGAGGATGGGGAGGAAGAGGAGCTGTCAGCAGGGAAGAGCTGGAAGAGCGCACCGAGTGGCACTCTTTAACGAGGGAAACTCACAATAACACGCAATCATGTCATTATTTATATTATGTATTTAAGTAAAACAAACACTTCGCTTCCAAGTTTAATTGAAGTAATTACAGAATTTCCAAAGACATCAGGCAAAATGAATAAAGTAAAAACTGAAATTATGGCAGTTGATAAAAACATACAGTATTGATACAGTGTTAGATACTATATAGCTTTTAGGTAAACTAAGCATTAAGTACAGTTTAGTGGTAGGAATAGACCAGCAGTGTTAGGCTGAATGGCCTGTCTCGTCTTACGTTATCTTATGTTATGTTATGTTATGTTATGTATCGCAGAGAGCCTTAAAGATGTTAAGTGGTAAACTAAGAGTATTAAAAATCTTGGATGCCATATTAGCGTGGACAAACCACAGCAATACAAAGATAATTTTATTTAGTTAGTTAGTTAGTTAGTTAGTTCTGTGTGGAGTTTGCATGTTCTCCCCACGTCCGCGTGGGTTTCCACCGGGTACTCCGGCTTCCTCCCACAGTCCAAAGACATGCAGGTAGGTGTTTCCTTATGTTAATCACACGAACAGGATTGTGCCTAAAATTTGCAAACAGTCATCATTCATCATCTCATGCACCCGGGATATGCACAAAAACAAAGGTATGCACACGTGTCATGAATCCCATGGGATTTTTCATAGGGATTTTTCATTTTTAAGAACAAAAGTAAGAATAATTTAAGAAAGGTTTTGTGAATGAGGCCCAACGTTCCCATAATGTCCATACTTTCAGACACAGTCTAACAACGACCTTTCAGAACAACAATACTTTAAATGTTACTTTTATATAGCTTTTCATTTGCTTCCATTTTATTATTGCTATCACGGCAAATCACTTGTATCTGTATATCAACAAAAAAAAAAAAAATTACTTCCTTGGTGAAATCTAATGATGAATCTCAGACAGTGACACGGTTCTCGACTGCTGATCATAGGGGCAGAACCCACTGACCCGGGCGCCCGTGTTTCCTCATGCCTTCTCGGAAACCCACTAAGTCTCAAAACACCGATAATGTTCGCTAGAGACGCTGAAGTGTCCCGCTCAACTCCCACAAGACCGGGTATTGCAAATATGCAGCCCTCCTTTCGGCAAGACGAGACTAGTTCTGAAAGGACAACAACATCACACTCCATTTGACCTCTCTGGGAGCCTGATCACATATTACACTCCAAGGACCTTGGAAGGCTTGTGTACACATTACATAATGTTATGGCTGTAAGGCATTTCTTGTAATTTCATAAGACTACTGGACTGAATTATTTTATAATGTGAATGAACGTTTGTGAGGGAAAAACCCGTGTTTGTGTCAGGGTCATTCTCCATTGTTCTTTAAAGGTCACCAAAGCCAATCTCTGCAGTCTTATTAAACTTACATTACCCTCGTTTTAAAATCTTATCCAGTAGTCAAGAAACCTGACGACATGTTCTGCTAACCTGATAGCTTGCGCAGTAAACTCGACAACATTGCAGGAATGACCCAAAGTGCTAAAAATGAAGGCTTGAGGTTAGGGAGACTTGATGGATATATAATGGTGGGTCCTCAGTCAGCGTTGGAAGACGCAAAATCTCTCGCAAAACGTCTCTGCTGTCCTCATCACCACGGGAAACTGATCTCACACACGTCTGCCATGTGCTTACTAAGACATCCCTCATTCAGTTCCCTTAGGTCGTATTTAAACATTATCTTTATGTAGGCCTAATTGAATTAATGAACTACCCAGAATGATGACTCATTGTGCATGTGCATGCAGAGAGAAAAATAGCAGCCATGACGGATACTAAACAGCCATAATAACAGTAATGGTTTTAAAAAAATTTGAAAAATTAAAAAAACAGTAGAGCAAAATGAAATTACACAACTGTAAAACCCTGCCCCCGTTCTGCCAGCCTGCCATCCACTAAGGCTGTTTTTACATCTGTGAGCCAAATGACACTGGTCTTCTGCAAGTAGGTCACTATATATAGGCTATACTGTGTATCCAAACAAGTAAAAAAAAAAAAAATAATTAAAAACAGCAGCAGACCCCGTTTTACAAGCTGCTGGCATCCTGCCTCATTTCCGCACAGCGCACACGTCCTCTCCTCGTGCAAGTCGGTGATGTACGCTGTCTGTGTCACTCAAGACCACGAAAGCCACAGCTCTGCCTTCACTCCACGTCCTCTCCGACGTTCCCTTTCATCGCTGAGACTGGTACTGTTTGACTCGTATTGAGATTCTTATTATTGTAGCTGACAGTTTACATTCCCTGCTCTGCCGGGAGACGGATGAGCCCGTGGAATCTACGGTCGGCCGGTGAAGTATGATGAATGCTGTCACCCAGGCACAACCTATGGTGTTTAGGCGTTCTGAGCGATCTCCTTAATACAAAACGATCCACACTGTATTACGTAGGCTTTGAAAAATAGGAAAGGTTCTGACCCTGGTTACTTTTATGAACTGTCAGAACAGCAGATTTGTAATATCCCTTTAATCATAAAAGACTCATCGCCATTGTCTAAAATATGATTCAAGCTAGCCCGGATTCATCATTTACACATTACCCTCTAATTAACGATGATCAGAGCTAGCTTGAATAAAATTTAGACAAAGGCGGGAGCCTTTCATGATGAAAGAGGAATCGCCAACGTGCTGCGCTGACAGTTCATGAAAGTAACTACATTCAGCTTTACCCATTACCATCTAATTAACAATGCCCTCCATTTTGTTTCATACATTATTCCTTGTGCTTGGATTACCTATAGAGGAGCATACTGGAAATCTGCATCAAACTGGCGCACAGGCGAGGCTCTGAGGTGACTGAGAGCCCACAGCTTCTGTCACTGCACGTTTTTTTTAAAGAAGAAGACATCATCGATGTGACCGGGGCTCGGTAATCCCACCATCTCTGGCCCTGGCACCGTCAACGCCCAGAGGAGTGTCCGTGGCCTTCCTAGCACGGGCGACGGCGACACAGACCGGAGTCAGTAATCGCCCCCCTTTTTTGCCACCTCTCCGAACCGCACGAGCAGCGTCCCCCCGCAGCAGGAGAGAGAACGGAGCTATTAATAGCCTCCACCTGCCCGTTGCGTAAGCGTAATCCTATTTCCCGAGCATCGCACTCACCCACATAATTACGCAAAGTCTCTCCTGCCACACCACAGCTCCTATAATAATGTGAGGGGCCCAAAGAGTGGTGGTGTTGTTTCTGGGAGGGGGGGGGTGGGGGGGTTATGGTGTGCGTGCCAATTGTGCAGGAAAGGGATGAAATGATGGGTGGAGTCAGATATTTGGGCTGGCATAATGAAGGGTGGGGTCAGAGATGAGGAGACAGAGGACCTGGGATGCGGGAGCAGCAGGAGTGGCGATGGAGGAGCTTAGGGAGAGAGGGGTTATTTATAGGGACTCAGGGGGGGTGAGGGGGTGGAGGGGGAGGCTGTCTGAGGCTCCGGCTCCGAGGGAGAGCCCATTCGCAGCAGCAGGAGAAGGAGCGGGGGGGGGGAGTTTAAAGATCCGCATTGGCACAAAGAAATCAATTCTTCTAAACTTGAATGGAGGGCTGAACACACCTGGGTGTGCGTCGCAGTAGACGTCGCAATGGTAGCTGCGCGCCTCTCCATTATTATTTATGAATTAAATCCGGCCGGACTCTGCTTTTATGACCGAGTGCCAAAGATAATGTGATACAGAGCAGCTCTGTATGGAAGGTACTGTGCTAGGAGGCCTTGCTACTTCGTCTCCTTTAGTCTTCCCAGAGGACTTCGCCACTAGGACAGCGTTCAATCTGAAACAGCATAGTACCGCCCGTACCTGAACCCCATACGGCTCACACAGACCTCAGGATTAGGCCTACATCCTTATGATCACAAACCCTCTGCAGCTGGTGTTTGTGGTTGGTCTTCACTTCTTACCATCACACTTAAAGGTGCAGTATGTAATTTTGTCGAAAAAGAACACTTTTGTTCACGTTCGGCTCAATTTCCTTCATGGGTGGGTAAAAGGTCTAAGAAAGGCTCCAAAATCAGCCACCGCACCCGAATCTTAACAACCAATCAGGACAGTTGTATGCCCTGCTTCCTGTTGCACGTTCACGGCGCTAGCAGAGCTAACAGAGCGGGCGGGGCTAAGGCTAGGGCCACATACTGCACCTTCAATTGTTTACGATTATCACATGATCAGTTCTTGTTCATTTTCACACGACTGTTCCTTTAGGTTATTGCCTGCAGACTTACATACTGCACCTTTAGGGAAGTGGGACTGATTCAGTTGCTTACAAAACCTTGCGGCTTTCATCGACCGCATTACGCAATGTAAAATTGCAAGCAACTGATGAAAAAAGTGATAATTAACATAAATGTGGACAAAAACAAACTGAGAAGTGGAACAACTTAATTGGCTCCCAAACCATTCCTACCACTGAGCACTCGAAATACTCTAGGATAGTTATAGTGTGCTTTATGGTCCTGTATGGATGTTAGCAATATGTATCTGATTTAGCTTATAAGTCCAGGTTGGTTTACATTAGCTTATACTTACTGTCTCACATAACTCAGGTGGATGCACTTATTTTGTTTTACATTTGTAAGTTGCTCGAGAAAAGAGCATGCTAAATGAATTTAGCCTAATTCAATTTAAAGGAATGCAATATAACGTAATGAATTGGCTCCCTTGCCTTCCAGATCAGCCCCTGGAACCAATTTACATCTCGGAAACCTGAAAGGCCTTTATTCACGAGAGCCACAATCTTCTGCTGTACGCTGCAGGCTTCTTCAAGCGGTCCCCTAAACAATATGTCCACACACAAAAGACCACAGATCTTGTTGCTGCTTGTCCCGAAGGAAAAAAAAAAGAAAAAATGTGAGGTGAGCACAAGCAGACGACAGAGTCTCCAGGAAACTTTTGAGCCCCTGAAACAAAATGGATGCCGGGTGGGCCCCCGTCAACCTATCAAGCCTATGGAGTTTCCGACCTGCATTTTCTTTTCTTTTTTTTGCCATTTTCTCCCCAGTTTTATTCGTTATACCAATTCCCCTGTGTGTATCATGATCCTGGTCGATGCGCTATCGTCTGTCGGTCTGGGGAGGGTGTAGACTACCACAACCCCTCCCCGCTGAACCTGACCGACCTGTAGGAGTCGCTAATGCAACGATCAGGACTCATGCCCTCACCGGCATCCCATCCGCAAACATTGCTAATTGTGCTTGTAGGAATGTCTGACCAAGCCGGAAGTACCCGCTGCCGGGGATTGAACCCGGGTCTCTGCGGCGGTAGGCGAGTGCTTACACCTCTACGCTACCCAGACGGCCCCTTTATTTTTGAAAGCGTTCTCGATATCCTCCATTTTCCAACCGCTTGAAGAAGGCCGCGATCAACAGGGCATCAGCAGGCTGGGGGGAGAAGGAAGTCTGCAGCTCCCGGGCTGTGCAGAACATGAGTCCATGATGCATCACAGCTGCCAAACAGCCAGTCACGTAGAACTAGGCCAAAGGTGAAATTTGAGGGAAAACACGGGCTATTCACAGAGATGGAAAATACCTGTGATTCCGTACCGCTGCTTTATGGGGTCTGTGTCTTGATGGGACCAGCGTGAGAGCTCGTTAGTGGGTAAAAAACAGAAGCGGCCAATGGAAAATCACTCCTGCCCATCTGTTCTTGACGCGACGGCAAGCGAGTTCACGTTCGGCTCTGCACGTACCACCCAAATTAAAGCAGACGTGCCGTGTGCAGTTTTCACATTTAAGTTTGATTTAGATTCGTTAAAACGGGAGTTAGATTAAATCATCTGCGGGTCCCTCGCTGAACTTTTACTCTGCGTCGTTTAGGAGACGCTAATGGAATTAGCAGCGAGGCCCACAGAACTAGCTAACGGCTAATTCTCTCCGAGTTAGCACAGCTTAAAGCCTCCAATTGCAATTAAGATGCGGCTCTAGAAATCAATAACCTCTCAGAGTTCACCAGACCGGACACGAGAATTTCAGATTCGGAGAAATAAATTGCATCGTGTGCGACGGTAAGGACGATAACAGCTGTGTACTGTACGTGAGACTTCATTATTCGTACCTAGCGCAAATGCTAGAAGCAGCTAGCACTGGAAAGGAACACGGATCACTGTGATCCACGTGGGCTAATCCAAGCATTTTTTAAAAAAAACTGCGCTGAATCATGGGGACAGCCTGAAAGCCCGGCGCCTAGAGAAATGGCTCTTTCAGGGGTGAGGTGAAGGGCAATTAAAAACCATTTTGGGCAAATTTAGATCGCGGTTACGTCAACATGCGCCTCTGCCTCTCTTTATCTGCAATTTGGCACGCTTCACCAAATTCTGTCACCGGTTTCCTCTCCTCCATTTTTGTGTTTTATTGGAACTGCCCAGTGTAAATATATAAATGTAATTGCTGCAGGGCTAGCAAATTAGCCTCTGTGGCATATTTATGTAGGTGAACATCCCATTGCAGAGGCAGGGCGTTTAGGCAGTGGGCATCACAGTTTGGTGAAAATTAGGATGGAGAGCTATTCTTGCCAGCTAATTCTCCTACCCTTTCCTAGTCAGAACAGTGGGGAGACATTTGCAATATCCAAGAAATATAAACACTGAAAGACACATCAAAACAATTCCATCAATCACTATTTGCCCATCTAAGGATCCAAAGTAGTATTTAGTGGGGGGGGACCCACAGTTCCTGAGAGAAAATGGCATCTGGTGCCACCAATTTCTCATTTCACAGGTTGAGCAATCACCCGCTGTTCTGTCCACATCTACGCGGAATGTCACAATCTTCATTTGAGTCTGCTGCATTCTGGGTAATTGTTTTCCTTCATGACAACATTATAGCACGCCACAAAGAGAAGCAGGGCCTCTGTTTGTTTAAATTACATTTGCAAATGTTAAAGTCACAGCTGTGCTTCAATTCGACACACCAGAGACCATAGTGTTTGGATTATAATATTGGAGAAAATACAGGCTAACCCACAGAATTCACCTTGAATTCAGCAAAAATACAATAATCATTTTGTTTATTCCACCAAGGCTGACTAAAAATTGATTTTGGAGATGATATACAACTCATCTCAAATATAATGACTTAGGCATATGTATTTGCATATATATAATTTACTTTGAATGTTATTCTCGTTTTGTCTCATAATGTATTTATTTTTCTTCTTTCCCAAAACCTGTGTAGTTTAACTGGTGTCAGTATTCCATTTCTTGAAGTACGGTTTCTTGAAACCAATCAAGACGTTGGTTGGCAGTATATTTATTATGTTATGTTATGTTTTCAGACTAGGACTTTTTAAACTAAATGTGTAACACTGCACGCTAGCTTCCTCTGTGTAGCTGCCACATAGGGAAAAACATTAACTGGAACCAGTTTCAATTCAATGTACCACATGTCTCAATAGTTATATCCCATGTACACACTCTTACAGTTAAGTCAGATATATGCAATGTGTAAACTTACAGTTCTGTCAGGTATACACAACGTAAATGGATTGCATTTATATAGCGATTTTATCCAGAGCGCTTTACAATTGATGCCTCTCATTCACCCATTTACACACACCAACGGTGAAAGGCTGCCATGCAAGGTACCAATCAGCTCGTTGAGAGCAATTAGGGGTTAGGTGTCTTGCTCAGGGACACTTCGACACTCCCAGGGCGGGGGATCGAACCGGCAACCCTCCGACGACCAGACAACCGCTCTTACCTCCTGAAGAAGGATCAGACTACATGCTCAACCAATGAAATTCGCCAAAACAAACAGAACATCCACCCTAAGAGTCTAATGATGCTGCAGTATTCTAGTTACGTTGTGCTGAGTATTCCTATTTTCCCTAGAGAGCTTTCAGCCGAAATATGGGTTAAAGTAAAAGCATTGGAAAGCTTCCATTTGTCTTGTTTTTATGATTAAAAACAAGAAGTCCCGGTCGCCATATTCCCAAATTGTTTTTCTGTATTTCAATGCGAGCCACGGCTATTCTGAGAGCTAAAATTATAGTGTGAAAAAAAAAAAAACCTATGAACAAAGCCACAGGGTCTATTTTTCCATTCCAATCATATTTATGTGCATAATTCAAATATTGTAAGGTGCACAATGTGAGATATCATGTTACATAGATACAGACATACAAAAAATGTATTTTGAACCACTTAGCATCAGACAGCCAGGCTTGACTGTTCACAGGAACATAAACAGTCTGTATACTGTCATACATCTGCACGTGTGCAAACGATGTCTAATGGTTTCTGACGCTGCTACATGAATAGAAGAAGACGGAAGAGAATGGCCGTGTAGTCTAACAGTTTGGCAAATAGGCTTGCAGCTCCAAGATCGCTGGTTTAATTCCCGTGCTCTTCTGTTTTATCTGTCAGCTGTCTTTCTACATTTCAGCAGGTTGTTCAGCTAATATCCATCCGTACAAATGGACTGTATGCAACACAAATGTCACCTTGGATGAGACAAATGCCTCAAAATAAAAAAAGGGGTGACCTGGTTCTCGAAGGGGTAGGCTACTGAACCAGAGAGACTCAATGCTACAATCCTGTTAGAAAAACTGACTAGAACCAAATACTTTGCCACCCATCAGACAAATTCGACTTGAAGGGAACCTTTATAAACTAATATTCTGTGTCCGTGCAGACATCCCACATAGCAAAGCTCCCAGGCCTAATCCGGTTTTAGGCCTTCAGATCCATACAGTAAGCAAACATTTTTGAGCCATCACACAAAAATTAGGAAACAAATTTGAGAACTCCCCATAGGTTAAATAATTATATAATTATGCCAGAAATGAACCAGAATACTGCCAAATCTTCAGCTCCAACACTACCTCCCACACACTCCAAACCTGAATGCAAAAATAGACCAGGTCCAATCTTTCTTACAGACCCAGCTTTGGTGTTGCCATGGACAAGGATGGGTTCAGGCAAAACATTTTGTGCTATCATGGATCTGTCTTAAAAGCACAGTCTTATCTTATCGCTGAGTATTCTGAGATCATAAGCTATAGACCCCATCCCTGTGAAAATATAAAAACTGTTATGTGAAAAAAAATACTGTTTTACCACCAACACTTAGGTATTTTCATGGTGATTACATTTATGATTCTCACACTATTATTTTACACTAATTATTATTGTTACCACAGCCAATGCCATCTTATCGTCTATGGGATACCAGGGCGAAATGACCTTCCAATGAAAACAAACATTTATTTCCGCCCCGAAATGAGTGACAGATCTAAACAATGATGCCAGTGCGCAGTGGGGTCGACACACGGGTGAAAATCAGCCCATCCGAAAGTGCACAATCATCTCGCTCATATTCATTTCGCATTGTTCCATCCCTGAATACAACCCGACCTGTGTTAGTGGATGTTAAGCCAGCTGTTGACACGCGCACAGGTGATTAGGTCATGTTGTTTGTGTCACCGTGTTCAGATGCCCGTGCTTTCAATGGCTTCCCTGAGATTGCTTCTGTAATGGTACCCAGTCGATTCTGGCATTCTAAGTCATATTCAACGCAGCAATGCCAGCGACTGCTAGGTCGTGTTAGAAACGGATACGTCATAACGCAATGTAGCACAATCGGTGAAGATAACGGACAGAGGCGTATACTGCAAAATATGCATGGAGATATCAAGACGTTATTGTGAAATAACCTACAATAAGAAACAGTGCAGCGGAAACAAGGCGTATGACATAGCGAGGTATAAAGCTGCAATGCTCTTCATGTACACATTCCGTCGCGTCATTTTTTCGTGGTGACATGTTATTGAAACAGAACCACGATATAAAGCAATACTTGCCTGTTCCCCGAGGTCGATGGCTATGTTGGTGATAGCCAAAGGAACCAAAAATCGGATGAGAGGCCAGTAATGCGTGAGCGCCGGGAATTTCACCATAATATCGCCGGATTGACAGCACCGAAAACATCTGCTGCGCGGAACCGCTGGGGGGGAAAAAAGATAGCGACTAACAGTACCGCTGGTGTTCTCGGTGTTTTCTAGCAGAAATCCAAAAAGATCCGGTCCGTCCCAGCACTCCTACACAACAACAGCATCAAAAACAATGATGTACCGCAGAAAAAAAGAGGAGGGCCACCAGAAACTTCTGCTGACAGCCTCTCCATTGTTCGTCCATCAGTGGTGAGAAAAATAAATACATAAAATCTGACCGGCAGTACCAATATGATTTAGCTGCAAGGTCCCTCTTTCGAAAAATACATAACCAACCGGAGAAGCTATTTCGGGGTCAGCGATTTCAGTCCGTTCTGCTCGCTATTCTGTTGTTAACGGCTCCATGGCCAAGCAGCTCTACTTTAATCATCATCGCTTAACAACACGTGGGGGTCATTTTAAAACCACTCCTCTTGCCAACGTCATCGGCTGCGCTCAGGCAACGGTACCCAGGCATATAAAACGCAGCTAAGAGACAGTCGCACAACATATAGGCTAACGTAATCGACAACCAGGTTGCGCCGATTTATTTCTGTGAAAATGTCGTTATTCTTCGACTATCATTAACGGTGCTGCTCAAGTTCATTGCCTCGGCTTCATACTGCTACCGTTGCCTGCCTCGCGCATTCGGTCACATTGAACTGTTTTTGCCTGCCATCTGATTGACAGCAGTAAATATTCACTCCCACCTGACTACAAACAGTGGAATGACAGTTGTGTTTCCTGAGCTGTTCTTATTTTAGAGCTTTGACTTTAATAAGCGCAGGAGTACGTTATGCTGCAGATGATCACTGAAACAATATCTATTTATGCTTATCATCACTGTGTTCCCACATGGCATTCCGTCTTCTATTTTGAGGATCAACATAATAAAAATATTTTTTTGTGTCACAATAACAGTGTATACATAATATGTATATCACATTTTCAAAATGTTACCAGCAACACTGAGGTCATATAATGTGCCAACTACAAGCAAAACAGCATCCTTTTTTTTTTTTTTTTTTTTCATTCCTTTTATGTCCATGTCTTTATGTCAATCAGTTTCTGGTGAGAATGATGTACTGTGGCCAGTGGACTCCAGAAAATTGCATGACCTTGAGCTTGATTGAATATGTAGGCCAGTGGATTGGCTGTTCTTGGGCTCGGCCATGTTGTCATGCGTGACATTGGCCCCACTGGTACAATTGCAATAGTAATTGTACAGAACATACACCACCTGAATATTTAAGAAAGTATAAGCATGTAACTTGCAAATTGAGCCTGAATCACCTGAGGCTTCATGAACTTTAATTCTTGACATTTCATTCTGGTCCCTTTTCCCATTATTCATGAAACAATCTGAATGCCAATTTCTGATATTAGCCTTAAACCAATGCATGTTTTATGTGGACATGCAGTGTAATCAGTTCTGAAATACTACAGAGAGAATGACTGCTATCAGTATGACCCTGTTTTCAGGTTGTTAAAAAAGCAGATCAAAGGTTGAATTTGTACGTTGGTCTGACGCTTTATTTAGTTTGTTTAGTGCAAAACAAAATGGAAATGCTGCGTAAGTACAGAGGAAATGAACCTTTCAAGCTGACTCCACATTAAGAATTTTCATCCATGGACACTTTCACATCTCTTTCACATATGACCATAGGACCTTTCTGAGAACAGCAAAGCTGTCAAAGGTCAGGCTAATTCTGTTCATGGTTTCACAATGGAGATAGCTGTTACTCAAACAGTTCCTTAGCTAAGTTAAGGCTCTGTGTTAAGCTGTATGATTCAAATCATCCATTTTGGGTGAGCTCAAGAGATATTGAATTTATTACATAAGCTATTGCATAGTATTGTTGATTTTAATTTATCCAATACAAAAACTAACTCTCAAATTACATATATTTCAAAAATTAATTCCACACTGAAATTGGTTGAAAGTAGAAATATTGTGTGTGTGTCTGTGCATGTGTGCACGTGTGTGTGTGTGTTCATGTATGCATGTGTGTGGATGCCAAATGCCAAATTTCTTGGAATGGTAAGGATTATAGATGCCTGTGGAAAAAAAGCCAGCGAATCTGCCTTCCTGATGGACTTGGGAAGGTCATTCCTGCACAGGGTGAAAACAGCCGGTAAACTTAATTACTGGGAATTAAGTATAAATACAGACCACAATCACAATATGGTTCAGCACACCATAAAGAGCACAGTTTTAAAGTCTGCAGATCTACAAACATAATGAGCACTCTACATGTTATTGGGAAAATGATTATTTTTAACAATTCCCTGTCTATCCAAATGTCAGATTTAACTTTTTAATTTCACTACCAAATATTACAGGTCCAGATGTATAGTCCACACAAAGGTCACTCTAGCTCTTCATTTCGAATGTAGAATGCATGATGTATTAATGTATAATGCATCTGCTTCTCAGTTTCTTGTGAATTTCAGATATGCACTGCCACCTTCTGGTGACTATAGGAAGCTGCAGGTTGTGGTAGACAGTCCAAGGACTGTATATGTTTGACTCAACACTCTAACAAGCTTTTGATTATGTGAATAATCAAATTTATGCGAATGTCATTTTTATAGGGATAATCACATTCTTTGGTACTGTTATGACCAGACCCCTTTGTCCTGAAGATGTTTGCGCAAATCCTCAGCTATGTTTCAAAATGGATGGAATGCTGCAGTCACTAAAGATACAAGGTCTAAACAAGTTTAAGTGTTGTGAACGTGTAGGGACAGGAGCCTAAAACAAAAAGAGGGTTATGGCACCTGTGCCAATCAAACAACAGGAAACAGGACATACTATAGCTCGAGTTGGATTCCCGTCCATAGATATCTGTGTTCATCGTAAAAGGTGCGATCTTCCTGAGCTCGGGGTGTTTTATGCAAGTTTGTTTTGACTGGTGGAACCACAAATTCACACTTCAGGTGAGAATTATAAACTGTTTTTTTTGTATGACTAAGATGACTTACTAACAGAGGTAGAAAAATCAGGGGCAGAAAACCAAAGCCTGCCCCAGTATTTTGTTCCAATCACCTGAATTTGCCAATTAGCACAATTCTTCAGCCAGGAGGTAGAACTGCATAGTGAAATCAGCTGGCTGTGTCCACAGGTGGAAGAAACACAGGGAGGGACCTTTACTTCCTGACCCCTGGACTTTCCACCGCTGCGTACACTAGAGGCAATAAAATAAAAAAAACACCTCCTCTGTTCAGAATGAATGCTCCATCTGGGAGTCGCACATGCTTGAGTTTTCAACTGTTTGCTGAAATCAGCTGGACGTCGTGCTCTGCTCTGAAACAGAAGTGTGTGTGTGTGTGTGTGTGTGCGAGAGTGTGTGCAGGTTTTGTTTTAGCACTATGCACTATGACACCTGATTCAACTAATGAAGTACCCATGGTCTTCAATCAAGTTGAATCAGGTGTCTTAGAGCTCAGCTGAAACAAAAACCTCCACCCACACTGGCCCTTTTCAGATAAGATTGGACACTCATTTAGCAACATTGCTGGTGGATTCTAGCGCCACCCTGTGGTCACAGTAATGATGACCTCACATCAGGAAGTGTAGGCATGGTTGCTGGCAATACCTACACTGGTATTTTTAATCACCCTGCCAAAGCAGTCCCGGCACATTACAGGAGTGATGGCTTTTTGTGAGGCCTAATCATTGAGGACTGAGTTTGTCCAGCTCAGGGGTTTGGCAGCCCTGGTCCTGGAGAGATGCAAGGGTTTGCCGGCTTCTGTGCTTCCCTTGAAATCAGTCCTCAGTTCAGGCCCGGGTACCCAGGTGAGGATAGCTATAACTGTATAGTCAGCTACTTTAACGGCCCAACATTGCGTATTAACGAAAACCAACAGGCCCTGCTAGGGAACTTTTTATTATTGACTGCTCTTACTGTTCACTTCCATCATTAAAAGATAATAATGGAGAGGAATAGTAGGGCAGGAACCATTGTAGTACGACCACCAGTTATATATGGTACATATCGTTAAGCCACATAAAAAATCAGTTCTGTATGCACGTCCATGAGTGGACCAGGTGCTTGGCGTAAACGTACAGCGGTAAAGAGGAATAAAAAAAGGCCCAAGGTGATACTTAATCACAGCAGCTGTGTTTGACTTTGCTTGGTCTTTGAGTTGCTTACAGTGTGAAAATGCAGGTGTGTGTGTGTGTGTGTGTGTGTGTGTGGGAGGGGCGGGGGTTGGGGTGAATATATATGCACAGTTACAGCAAAGAACACCCAAATAACACCTCCTATCACTGCACATAAAGTTGATCCGAGTGGATCAGAAGGAAAAAAATCCACCACATAGCCCACATTATGTGCATCATAGAATACACAAAAATTGGATACAAGAAAAACTGTATTTAAGATACCATAAACAAATACAAATCATCTTGAGACAGGAGAAGAATAGAGAATTACAATATTCTGAAAAAGGTTTGCTTTAATCCATTTGCTCATTCAGACCCTTGGGGAACATAGCATTGAGAGATTATATCCAATAGGCCTCTCTGTGCGAAAGTCTTTTCTCATTTTCTCCTCTAGGTGGGATATCAATTTTCTGCACCAAAATATTTAATGGTGCTGACACTATGCTCTGCTCATTTAAAACGAGCAGCTACGGGGTTTTTACATTTTTATGTTTTATTTTTATTTTTTGTGTTTAAATAACCATGTCTGGGGTGATGAATCAAAAGAAATGAATCGATTTGAAAATGCTGCAATTTTGCAAGTATTCTGTAAAAATATACCTTGATAACAATGCCAATATGAATTTTCATTGTGAGTTCATTCATTTTTAATTAAAACCAAGGCTTGAGTAAAAACTCAGTTATACAAAATACATTCAGAAACACCTCATTCTTACAAATTTGATTTTCCCAGCCATCAGTAAGTCTTTTGCACCTTTTTGTCTTTTGTCTTTTATTATTATTATTATTATTATTTCATTTTTAAATATCACAATTTAATTTTGATATGCCTCGGAGTCACCAATCACAATTCCAGAACACTTAAAGGATAACACCGGTAATCATTGGCACTTTATAAAGTTGTTTCAGTAAAAAATACAAAGGCCAGGTTCTTTGTAATAGTGAATTCTGCTGACCAAAGCAACGGTGTGTCTCTTTGACTTCTTTTAGTACTTTTTTGGACAACAATGGAATTCTATGACTTACGGAATATAGGCATTGACTAGATGGACAAGAATTGCTCATTCATTGAGAGCTGGACAGACACATCATCAGTTCTGGTCTTTTCATAGGATATGTTGACAATACGGGGGGGACAAGAAAATTACCAGGGTTACCCTTTAAGGACGATTTTGCACATGGGGTCTAATATTTTACTTGTACCACCATTATTCTTATCAAGAACTCTCTGCTCATTTAATGTCCAGTATTTCATACAGCCTTATTCACTGAAGCAAGCAAACAAGCAAACAAACAAACAAGTTCGTAAATAAATGAATAAGTAAATAAACAGTTGCGGTTAAAGTCTGCACACTTTTTATGGACATGTTAAGGAAGAAGGGAATGACCACGTGATCTGGAGTATTCGGAGACAGGACACCTGCCGCGAGGAGCACTGTGAGCAGGAAATCTCACGCGTACACTTCTGGACCAGCGCAGTAGACCACGGAAATACAACACGGATTCCGCCTGGTGACAAATCCAATTATGGCCCTCGTGCCATCCCCCCCCTCCCCCCATTGCCAGCGGCTGTCCAGTTCAAGCAGACACTTTGAGGACAGTGTAAATATAGCACCTTTCAAAATGGCACCTCCCAAATTCTATGACAGTGAACCCCTCGCAGAGGTCTGCTAAGGCTTGCCACTTGCCAGTCTTCTGTTATTCTAAACTGAGTTTTTGTGTCCAGGCTTTTCTCACGTCCTGATTTCTGAGATGAAAACTGCACCTGTGTCTCTTAGGGTAACGCACATAATCAGTTAATGCACATCATAATCATAATCGTAGGCACAATAATTCAGGTCACTATCCCTCGAATGCAACTGGAGTTTTAACGTAGGCCTATTCGTTGGTCATTAGACCTGAGTCATGACCAAGGGCTCTGCCAGGGAGTTTGGGCTCCATGAAAAGATGGCGCATTGGGTTTCACCACCCGAGGCGCCCCCCCCCCCCATCCCTGCAGAATTACAGCACGATTTTCGGAGGGGCCTCAGGTCAGTCAGGGCCTTTGGAATCGTGTTAACCCCCCTCCGCCCAAAACGGCACTCATGGTCACGACTATGAGCAAAGGACCTAAAAGTAAACGGACACTTATAGACTTCCTGCTTTTTTGGAATCCGTTGATGTTCGCTGTTCACCCACGTGGGCCGCGTGGCATTTAGCGGGGCGAGCAGCTGTCCTGCGGGCACGCAGCCTCTCTTGGACAGCGCATCGCGGGAGCCCAGAATAGCCCGACCCCCGCTAGCCTAGTCAGGGGTTTTCTCCGTCGTGTACAGTACACCGTGCACGCATATCCAGTTCCCCCCACGGCACGGCACGGGACGCAGCGCCAAGGCTTCCCCGTCGCCAGAGCTCGGGTTTGGCCGCGGGCGGCTCCAGCCTGCCGACCAATTATAGACCCGGCCCGCTTCACCCTCCCTGGCCCCGCTTCATTACTAAACATGGGCCCTTCTGTCACTCACCAGCACGTGCCTGCGAGTCCGACCGTACGGCGGCTCTGGAGCTGCAGAGGGCCTGTCCCAGAGCTACACGGGGGAACATGCTGTTCTGCAAAGACTCGAAAGAGCGATGCTAGAAAGCTGTAGGCTGCTTCTGATGTGGGTATTCTTAGACACGCATTGCAGCCGTGTAGTATAATGGGTACAAGGGGCTGGTCTTGTAACCTAATGGTCACAGGCCCAATTCGCAGGTAGGACACTGCCGTTGTATCCTTAAGCAAGTTACTTAACTCGTATTGCTACAGTACGCATCCAGCTGCATAAATGGATGCAATGTAAATGCTACGTAGAAAAGCTGTGTAGGTCGATCTGGAAAAGAGCGTCTGCTAAATGACTGTAATGCAATGTAATGTGACGTAATGCATTCGTGAGAACCGGACCACAATTCGCATTCGTGAACATATCCACTCATAACTGATTCCCGATGTAGGCTAACAAAATATGAGCACAGTTAAGCCTGCAATATTGCACTTGGTTTAAATGTTTTCATCATGTTTGCTGCATAGTCATAATAAAGATTATGATAAAGAAAACTGTTTCCTACCTCACAAAACCCAGTCTAAACGCTTCATCTGCACCTGCACCTCCATCATTTGAGACCGCAACTTTCCCTTAATTCCGTTCAGCCTTACAAAACTAAGAGCTAACTAACTAACTAATCAGCTAACAGATTTAACATATGCAAAGAATTCTTCATTGCAGAAACACTAAATGTGTGAAGATGGGATTTTAAGAGTTCATTTTATTGTGTGAGCAGTAAGTAATTCCATGGGGTCATGGCCCAGCGATTGTCACAACTGTCTAACAAATGACTGTTGATTAAGGGCCTTTGGAAGGCCTTGAATACAGTGGTGCTGGGTGCTGCTGTGCAAGCTTTAACAGCCTTTTGAGGGTGTCCAGGAGAACTTAACTGAGGCTTTGTAGAGTGTTTTTTTGTAAATGTCATTTTGAAACTTGACAAGCCCTTTTATGCGTATAATTGGAGCTAACCAGATTGTTTATCACTCCTGTGACTGTCCCTCAAAAGAATGTGGCATGCCCTTCCATTCAGGTAGGCACAACCCTTGAGAAAAAACAAAAAACAAAAAAAACAAAAACAATTAGGGGTTAATCATTCACATATAGATTCAGAAGCACTTACTGTTATTCAAATCAGCATGACAGAAGCACCAATCAATCAAATTTGGAACACGTTTCATTTGTAATCATTGCCACGCCTGTGTTCACTGTTTCAGTGGAAATTCTTTATCTCGTGCATTTTTACTGCAGATGCTGGTTTCAAACTGCCACGGCTGACTAATGAAGTCTATTAATAATAATTGGTCCGTGGACGTAACTATTTTGTTCTGATAGGCCTTTCGTAATTGGGTGCGATCATTTAAATGTTTCCACATATAGCATATATTGTATGAGAGTTGGAGTAAAATACTCCTCAATTTGTTTGCCACTGTCAGTACAAATTGCATTTGTTTAAATATGTTTGCAATAAGTACTTTAATACTATCCCACATATTATTCCAGAATTTCAGCATTGTCCCACCCACACCTCACCCTGGTTACATGAAAACCTAAGAAAATATAATGTCCCATAAACAATAAACCTTACCTAACAAATGTTCCTTAATCACAAAACACATGTGTAGTTGTAACTCCAGTTTTTATAGTCATCCCGTGTAACAAACAATTGCATTGTACGAAAGCTGAATAGAATGATTCTTCCTAGAGAGCAACCGCTACGAAGACTTGCATATCGCCGTGATGTTTTTTTAAAACTCCTACAGTGTAGTATTGCAAGCTTGGGCTCCAAACTCCAGAAGTGACGGGAGTGGCTTTAGATGTGAGCATTTACCTTTGCAGTATTTCAGTCTGACTTTTACAAAGTACCGCACTTGGGAGAATGAGCTTCTAGGAAGGATTTATATTTCTCTATGGGAATGGAGAACAGTCACAGGTCTGGGTATAGTGATTAGGGCACCAAAGCCTGGTACTGGCTTCACCTGTTCTTCGCTGGAATCTTTTGTCGATCCGCAGTTTCCCGATCGGTCACTCGGATAACCCGGAAACAGAGAAAGACGAGAGATCGCCCGCAAAAAAACGATTCCTGACATTTTCTCAGACTCTTTATAACGCAATTCAGCCCCGTCTTCTGCGGGCCACAGACTTCAAAGGATTGCGCTGGGGCTGCCTGCACCAGGAGGAAACTCTCCCAGAAAAAGAATGCTAATTTCTCAGCCTTCAAAGCCATTCCTAGAGGGAAGGCTGCACGAGGCATTGCGGGCACCTGATGGGGAAAATGATAAGACTCTTCTCTGGCAGGTCACGGGGACCACGCCCATGTCCCGGTCCTCCGCAATGTGGGTCAGCCAATCAGACGGCCCACCTGCCCCTGTCAATCAATCCCGCTGCCGCATTCCAAACCACTCCTTCATCGCCCCATACTCCTCTGTTACCTCAGATCATCCCCCCTCTCCCCCCCCGTTCCTTTCACCGTTCCCTACGCCGGTGCTGATGTCATCTTAAACAGCTCTGTCAATTTCTAAATTTCATTCATAAATGCTAAACTTTATGAATAAATGTGTATGTCAATTAAATATATTCCACTGAACTGCAGTATCCCCGATTGACTGTAGGGTAGAGGTACAAAACAGTAGCTAAGCAGCTGGGTGCAGACAGCCTATCCTTGAGCAAGGTACTAAACCTGAGTTACTTCTGTAAAATACCCAGCTGTATAAATGCATTGCATGTAAAAATGTAAAGTGCATGTGTAACTTTCTCTGGATAACTTTCTCTGGATTCTCTAAAATGCCATAAAAATGTCGCATGCAACTGCCCTGTTAATACATAGATTAACAGATTCATAGAACGACTATTTTCTCGAAAGTACATCAGCAGAAATGGAATACACAATTCCGGCATGTATTGTACTGTTCCCCTCTGGTATTGAAATGTACAGCCGTATTTTAAAACTTCAGGCTTGCTGCACCGTGTAAGGACGTTTATCACCCTCACTTATCTCAAAACAAAGCCTGCTTGCGTCAGTTCATTCATGAAAATCTCGTATTTCCGTTTCAGCACTATCAACGGCATAATTCATCTACAAGGCTGATGGCAGAGTCTTATCCTGGTATGGCGGAAATCACCAGGCAACTTGACAGAAAACAATTTGCTGGACATTTGCACAGAAGTTGCAAAAAAAAAAAAAAAAAAAAAACACACTATTGACTATAATGGCATGTGACTGCATAGTTTCTAAACTGCTCCTTGAGTAAATGCGCCAGCCCAATGATTCAGTGACAACAGCGCTGACAAATGTATGCCTCGTTCAGTTTAGCCGAAGCGCCAGACGGCGCAGGTGCCGGTGACAGATTAGGCCGCATGTTCAGGTAACAACCTGGGAATACAGAGCAAATATTGACCGAAACAGGACAGTTAACAATAAACAAAGCAGCGCATTGAGCGATTCACGGCGCTCCCCGGATGCTAATTCGGTGCCACTGAGGACACAAGCTAAACGGAATATTACTGCCAAAATAAATAAATAAATAACTCCTCTCTGATAGCAATCCAATGCGACAAGGTTGATTTGTTCATCACAGACTTTTCAAGAAGTTCCAGGGGGGTTTTCGACGGAATTTCCTGAGCTCGGTCAGACACTGGACACCCAGTCACAGACAAACAGTCCTTTTAACCTGCGTAGAAACAGAAACATCTTTGCCAAAACGGAAGCCAGGACCAATACATACCCCTGATTTTTACAATCACAGCAGCTAGCTAAAGCAGAGAAAACCTAAGAAGTTTGAACACAGCCGTTGACTAGGCCCTATTGGATACAACAGAAATGCTCTTGCACGTATGCACTTATCTAGCCTTTATGTTCAATGAACATGCACGTTCCAGTTAATATACTGTATTTATATACTATCTGACTTGTTGATACCAGAGGATAGAATACATTTGCAATACATGCATCATTACAAGTCACATGCAATTAAAGACCACCTTTATTCATAAACATAGGTCTATTAGGTCTAGAGCAGTAAACCTTAAATTAGTCTACTTGTTATATAGCCTACTAGACATAACTGCACATTCCACTGGATGGGTATTTGTTAAACAATTTCTTTTTAAATTATATGTCATCCGTTTGAAAAACTCTGGTCTGTAATTGAATGTATTACAGTAACTCAGCCGTGTGTTGTCAAGGCAGCAGATGGCGCAATTGCACAATTAAATTCACTCTCTCCGTTAGGAAGAACAACGCATAGTCTACTATTTGAGGATTTTCAAGGTTGGTATAGGTTAAGATAAGGTATTTAATTTAACTTTTAAAAAATCACAGATGACGTGCTTCAAATTAATACTACCACACACTGGCATGATTAAAAACTGACAACAAAGAATACAAGAAAGTTCTATAAAATATCGTTGCCATGTTCCCATTACTCATTTGATGCAAACATGCAATGTTCTTTGGTGTGAAAAACGTCATGTTCTTTGGTGGATATTTCAAATGCCAGCAAAGCCTTCTGTTTCCATAATCAGTTAAGGCTATAGCAGTGAATTAGCACAGAGTCACCCCGCTAATAGCGTCGCAATAATTTAATTGTTATTATTTTATTAATAGCATGTCAGCATTTAACTACAAGCCAAAACTGCACTGAGAAGTCTGAATAATACATTTGATTACATTTGACGCATTGTGGGTAATTTAATGACCGCAGCTCAGGTGAAATAATGGGAACTCTGCAGTCTGTTGCGGTCAGCTCGCGCCAAGAACGTCACGCCTTTCACACGAGTGGTGCACGTGTCCACAACTGCGTTCCAAGATCCAAGGAATGCCACTTATAAATTTGAATTAAAAAAGGGACATTCCAGTAAGCCTACATACCTCGAATGCACGCTTACGGGCAGCACCATGGCTGAGCATATCGGGTTGTAGTTTAAACACTGCAGGTGTATAATGAACAGTAGGACGAATTGTTTTTTTTAATTAATTAATATAATGCACACCAGAGAAATGTAAAATCGATCAACGCAGCGACTATCTAACATTTTTTAATGTACCGTGCCTATTACAATTTCGTTGAGTTCAAAAACCTTGCGTTGTCAGTAACACACGGTTTGCTTTAATGCAAACTTCTGCAGATATGCAACTGCAATTTCACGGTACAGTAGAGTACAATTAAATATGTGGCAGTAAAACAAGCTACTATAACTGCCTGCAAAAACCCACAACCGTCACCATCCCCTTATTTTCTGACCCCTTTTCTACTACTACTGTCATGCTTCAGTCAGTGCACAATGTTGTTACTACAGCCCCTCCCACAGGGGAAGACCACTCGGTTTCCCTCCGCATAAAATAGTTCTCCTCCTATACATAAATTTTGAATTGGCTTATCACAAGTTCATCATTGCGATGTGTTGTATGTTTTTAGGGCTTTGCAGTATATTATCATCACAAATGATGAACATATTCAGATTAAGTTTAATACGCAGTATTAATTTGGCGGGAAAGCATAGAGGCGGAAGGATACAGAGAAGGGCCGAAAGCACTCTTATAGTATTAAAACTCGCGGGAGCTGCTGCTCTTATTCTTGCAGTAAATGACAAGCTGCGGAGTCAGTCTCAGCTCTTTTCGGGGTGCAAGCTGTCTGCGTAGTTTGGCTACATAACCTTAGGAAAGCAAGGGCTTAGCACCAAACACCGGTGGGGACGACTCCCACTACGGATTATTACTTTCACTTGTCACTTATCATCGTGATTTATATATAGCTCCACTACTTTTCATCGAATTGAATTTTCATTTATTGTGACTGACACGGTAAGACTTTTTAGAAATATATGCAATGCGATTCATGATTTGACTTTAGCTTATTATTTCGCTATCTATGTAACGTCTGTTGACTAAATTATATGACTAATAGTTTGTGCCACAGGAATTTGCGTTATGTTGTAGTAATGACTTCAGTAGCTGCGGTTTTTATGGGAAGTGGTGTGGCATTTAAATGCCTTGGTCACGAATTTTAAATGCCGGCTGCTCTGTAACTGTCAGATGCTTCTTTCTGGCATGCCCATTATGCTCGCGTTGTCTTGGAAGGATATAAGTTACGCATATGGGGATGCTTGTGTGTTCGTTTAATATCGCTGTTCGCAGTTATTATAGCTTGAATATTGTATATTATATTTAACATGCTAAGTGTTATTCTATTATAACCGCTGTCAACTGAGTTGACACTTGGGAAGTTCATTCGAATGACATGGCTTCCTAGAAGTTGGTGTATAGAGCAATGGGTTAGCACGGAGTCTGGTTCGGTTTACAGACACTTTCCACGTTTCACCCAGCACTAATTTTCCTTCACTTCTCCTTCACATTCGTAGGCAGTCATGCCGCTGAACTCGAATATGGCGAGTAAAAACTACGATTACGACTACGATTCGGTCCAGCCCTACTTCTATATCGACAACGACGAGGATTTCTACCACTCGCAGCACAGTCAGCTTCAGCCGCCGGCTCCCAGCGAAGACATCTGGAAGAAATTCGAGCTGCTGCCCACGCCGCCCCTCTCCCCGAGTCGGCGACCCTCGCTCTCCAGCCTGTTACCGTCGAACGCGGACCAGCTGGAGATGGTGACCGAGTTTCTCGGGGATGACGTGGTCAGCCAGAGTTTCATCTGCGATGCGGACTACTCTCAATCCTTTTTGAAGTCCATCATTATTCAGGATTGCATGTGGAGCGGCTTCTCCGCCGCCGCCAAGCTGGAGAAAGTGGTTTCCGAGAGGCTAGCTTCGCTCCAGGCTGCGAGAAAGGAGACTTCGGCTTGCAGCTCCACGGACAGCAGTGCGAGCCGGACGAGCCCCAGCGTTAATTACCTTCAGGACCTCAACACCTCCGCGTCGGAATGCATTGACCCATCTGTTGTCTTCCCTTACCCACTGACCGAAAATCCAAAGCTCGACAAGACGACGGCGCCCTCGACTTTGGCACTGCCACTGGATACCCCACCTAACAGTGGCAGCAGCAGTAGCAGCAGTGATAGCGATTCAGGTATGTACAGTGCGCTCGATGGCAAATCGAGTTCGCCGATTGCTCCTTGTCGGCATAATAAGTTTACTTGCATAGCTGATTATAACGTGAAATTGTATAACGTGGATAGTGGGTGATGCCATGCATGCCATTTTTGAGAATTATTATTTCGAGACTGTGTGTGGGATGGGGGTGGGGTGTCGCTAGATCGTATAAAACCTCGTGTGGTAGCGAGCTGGATGATTGTATTTGTAATGGGAAATGACGCAGTTAGCTAAATAGCTCTTTGTGGAGGCTGTAATCAGAATCCGCCTTGATTAAAAAGCCTCGGTTGTAAAACTCCACCGGCGGCGCTGTCCTTGATGTCAAGGATGTAAAGCGTTAAGTTAAGCTACGGGTTTTGCCGTGTCAGTTGCAGTTGCGTAAGGCTCCCCCTCCCCTTCGTTAGCTCCCTCCTTCCCTCCCTCCTATCCCAAGCGCAGGAGTACTGAAGGGTAGGGTTCAATGCTGCAATGTTCAGCTGACGAGGAGAGAGGGCGGGGTGAAAAGAATTGCAGATATTTCTTGGCATTGCACACAAGGCATGCCGTGCAGCTGTACAATTTGTGTCCCATGCATTTTTCACCCCAAAATTAATCGCATGCATTTTTCCTTTATGTAGATGACGAGGAGGATGATGAGGATGAGGAGGAGGAAGAGGAGGAAATTGATGTTGTGACAGTGGAGAAGAGAAAAACGGTGAAGAGGTCTGACACGTCGGGAGTGCCAAGCAGACACCATCACAGTCCCCTGGTCCTGAAGAGATGCCACGTCCCTATTCATCAACACAATTACGCGGCTCACCCGTCGACGAGGAACGAACAGCCCGCGGTAAAAAGGATAAAGTTCGAGAGTAGCAGCAGGGTGCTCAAGCAAATCAGCAACAACCGAAAGTGCACGAGTCCACGGACATCCGACTCTGAGGATAACGACAAAAGGAGGACTCACAACGTGCTGGAACGCCAGCGGAGAAACGAACTGAAATTGAGCTTCTTTGCTTTGCGGGACGAGATACCTGAGGTAGCGAACAATGAGAAAGCCGCAAAGGTCGTTATTCTAAAAAAGGCGACAGAGTGCATCTTCAGCATGCAGTCGGACGAACACAAACTAATTTCTTTGAAAGAACAGTTAAGGAAGAAGAGCGAACAGCTGAAACACAGGCTGGAACAATTACGGAACTCTCATGTATAAATTTGGCGGGATATTTAAAGGCTTATCATGGACAGATAAAGACTGTTGCTGTGTATAGTTTTAATGTTGCATGCTAATGCAAGAAAAGTACTCAAGATTTCAGAGGTTTTGGCCACACAACCTTGTTTGGAATCAAGATTGATTGCAACAATGAAAACTGCCTCGAATTAGATTTATTTGTATTTAAGTCCTTTATTTTTATTAATAAAGTAATAAAAAGAGGCTGCACACTTACTGTCAGCCTTAAATTAAAAATTAATTTGTTTTTATTTGTTTTGTATGTTTTGTATATAAATGATTGAAAATTTGATCAGAAATGTATTTTTTGATGTTAATTATCTGAATTATCTGTGAAGGTGTTTAAACAGATGGGGGTGGGTTTTATCACTGTATGACTTCCCCTCATATTCTGATTCATAAATACATTTCTTTATTAACCTTGCATCTGTTTAATTTGAATTTCTAGTAAGCCATCCATTGCTTTGTGTGTGTTTCCCCTCAGCCTTTGAAATGTCAGCCTCCCTTTCAGATGATCAGGTCTGGAGGTGAAGAAGGATGCATGTAATCTCATGTTTGGTGAGATGCATATACACACACACTCACAAGCTGTCATTCTCTTGAAGTGAAAACTGAAATATGAAAAACAAGAAACTGGTTTTTAATTACAAAAAAATATTCGCAAATGGAACTTTCGCCTTTGGTATCAAAACAAAGTCACTGCTCAACTTAGCTACCCGAATAGTGTTTTGGCCAACCTGGGTTAAGAAATGGGTTGCATGTGCACATTCTTATCTGGGGGGAGAGGAAAATGTGCAGTGTTTCACAGGGAAAGATGGGAGATGAAGTCCAAATACAGCTTAAATACATTGCACAACCTTCAAGAAAGGGACTACACCCGTTGCAGTGCATTTACTTACTGGACTTGCATCAAGGTCCCTCTTTCCAAGCGGCACCATATTTGTTTAAGGGTTGCTCTTGTTTCTCCAGTATTGTGGAGCTCTTTAGAGCTGTAACGGATGGCTCATACAACTATCCAATATACAACCAATGACCCGCATCCCTAGAGGACTTGATTCTCACTGGTGCATTCTGTCCATTGACCTGTTCATAGGTAACAAACTAACACACACACACTTCCCACCAGTAAAGGTATCCATCTACCAAAAGCATCTAGCTCAGATGTTGCCCAACCAAGTCACCTCACCCCACACCCCCGTATATGATGATCCTGTATAATCCTTACTCTACATAGGTGCCGTGATGCTCGTGAGAATACACTGCATGGCTTGAGGATTTAATATCAGTTAGCACCTTTGTGCCAGTACACTTTTGTATGGGCGTGGTCTGGCAAATAACCACTGAAGCAGCAAACATGGGTGTGTGTGTGAACGGCACTGCGTTCTGTGCAGTCAGGTGATGACTAATTCACATCGGGCACTTAACCTGCTGCTGAGTGCATTTCCTCAAAGATTCATTTAGATAATAAAGTCAGTATAAAAACACCAGGGCGGGGCAATGCTTTGGTGCCACAGAGCAAGGACAGCTGCTTCACGTTATCGCAGCTGATCACACCCCACGCACAGGGGTTGATTCCTGGCTAGGTAAGTTGTTTTCACTGGTCTTTGTGGTAATGATTAGCCAATATTGTGGTCAATTCACATACCGCATGCCTCCACACCACAAGCCTTCCTGATTGCTTAGACCATTGAATCCTCTTAGAAGACATGACTGCAGGCTGTAAAGTGTGAGCCTTTGCCATCGTAAAAATAATGTCATAAAATTTGAATTCATCAAACTGCACAGACGATCTGTTCAAACATCTCCGTGCTGATAAATATAGGCAGGACTGCTTGTTTTAACAAAACGATTTCATTTTGTGGCCTGTGGCTAGTAAAAGAATCACATTTTAATAGTAAATATTCAATATGTACACCTACATTGTAAGTACACAGAAAGCAGTTTTAATAGAGAGCGTCATAAACATGACTGGTCAGATTTAACCCTTCCAAATCAAAGCTGTCTTTCATCTCCCAAATACAAACACAGTTTGCCCCACAGTGAAGAGCCAGCCGTCACCAGTCAAAAGCCGTGATAGTTAATAAACTCCTTTCTCCTTGCATGAAAGGAATTCTCCCAGTCCCGTTAATTGCAGAATATGAATCACTCCTGACTACAGCAGGATTAAGCATTGCCATACTTTAAAAAGTAGAGCTGATTATATACCCCATACAGAGCAACTGCTTCCTCTTGGGGTTTTACAGGGTTTACCTCAGTTAGCCTTATATGCGCCAGCCTGCCAGAAAAACGAGACGGCTAACAGTCAGCGCCGATTTTCCGATAAGAAATGTTCCTATGCGGAAAATCATTCCGGTCCTTTCTCCTCCGAGTGGCAGTTAATTGACGCGTAGGCAGGACGACGGTGCTCTCACATTCTGCCCCAGGGCTCGGCGATTCCCTCCCCTTTCTTTCAAAGGCTCGGGAGCAGGAAGCTTAGGGGAGGAATGCTTCTCTATCGGGGCGTTTTACCTGGGGAGGTGAGGGGTAGGGGTAGGGAGGGTAGGGGTAGGGTAGGGGGTGGGGGTGGGGTGGGGTGGGGGGCTGTCGATGGGGGTGGAGGGGGAACTCTGGGCTCCAGTGCATTCACCACCCATCCGCAAGCTTCCGTCTTTCAGCTCCAAAAAACACGGCTGTTTCCTTTAATCCTGAATGAGTCAGCAAACATCAGATGTCTCATCCAGAGACTGTAAAAAATAGGTCTCATTCCGTTCCATCTCTTCAAAGTCGGCGGCAGGCTAGATTTGTCATGAGCTGATTGAAAAATGCTGGAATTAGCCTCGGCAAGCCATTATCGTAGCGTACACGCTTGGCTACCGGTGTAAACCGATGGATGAGGGATTGTCTCATTGCAGGAGTGCCAGTCCAGCACCACCAAAACAATTACTTACACTCTCCACAGTGAAACGTTCAGTTAAATCAACTCTCGCAGAGCACACATGGTCCCTATTGGACCAATAATTACTCAGTTAGAGTTGAATAAACACTGGCCATTTTACACGTATCCCTTTAGCCAACACAATGGACAAAAGGCATGAAAAGTAAGAGTGCATGCATCATTCCTCTCATGGCTGTTTGCATTCTGTACCGCATCCTCACTGTCTAGAGTAGAGCGTGGGTGATTACTTGAAAGTCTGATGTATCCACCCCCGTAAATTTGGAAGGGCACGCATACCATGAGATGCGGAAGAGACTATCGTGTGCCCTCATAAAACCTCAGTGCATGTGTTCCCCTTGAAGAATCTGGTTGAACATCCAAAACGGATAGTTCACCTTCTATTTTTTTTAACTTTAATCTATGTTTACAAGTGCCCCAGACAGTGTTTGTGTGTGATGAAGGACATTTTAGATATTTACTGATGTTTCAGATGACCCACCGGCTGGTATGGGGTCATTTGGGGCGGGAGTTGTGGTTTAAAGAAATAAAAAATAAAAAAGTGGTATCATTTGCCCAGTGGCTGTATGTGTGTATATTACCCGATTAGAACATTTTGTTGAGTATTCTTTTTAGTTAGAACTATTTCCTATGATGTATGCAACCTAAGACCGTTGCACTCTGGGAAAGAATAACCTGCACAATATAAAATTGCACATATATAAATGTGAAGAAATGTGATCTGAAATCTGTTCATACCTAGAGCCCCTGGAAACTTAATGTCACTGTTCAAACAGCTTTGGAGTTATTTTGTTTGAGCCAAAACATATAGTAAAACTGAAAATAAAGTAATAATAAAAACCCAGAAAGTGAACTATTCCTTTGAATAAATGAGGATATGTGTTATTTTGCTTAATGAAAAGGTTATGTGATTTGTTCTCAATATGGTATTTGACAGCTGGCCAACAGAGTCTTCAGTTATTGCACTTGCTGTCTCTCCCCCATTGGGAATTACAACACTTCCATCCCTGATCTTTGCACTCATGTTTCTGTTGTCATTCGGTCTGGATAAGGGTGCTAAATGCCTTTAAAGTAAGGTAAAGGTTTATTCTGAAAAATCCAGTCGAGCGCAGATACCTATCATTTGAGCTGTCTACATCAATCTTTCTCTGTCTAACTACTCTGATGAGCTGAGATTCTGCCTTTTCTTGGAGGGAATGTCATCCCATTCAATTATCCCGCGCACACACACCGACACACAGACACAGACACACACAATTTACTCTGCACTCGATCACTCCTCAACTTCACCCAAGCCCTTCAAATGACCTGCACAATGGTCAAAACATTGTTTTGTTGTTCTTCTCTGTAGATATCTCATCAGCCGCTGGGCACTTTACTGACTGTGCCTTTACCTTGCACTGAAAAAAATAAAATAAAATAAAAAAAGGAAGTCAATTGTGTTTGTCTTTGACCCTGAACCAAAGCCAGTAATGTAATTGATACTAGGCTCCAAGCACTGAAAACTGTGTGGTTGAAGCGTTCTCTTTTCAGCTAATTGTCAGTCTGAGATAAGAGGATGAAGGACAGGTTGCAGTGCAGATATTTTAGAACAGGGAGTTCACTGATTGTTTTGCATAAAACGTCATCATTTGGGATACAGTGTGTATTTTAATATGGCAATTGGGGCGACTAACATCTGGTGGCCATTTCCCAGCATGTAAATGATGTGTTGACTCTCAGTGCAACCGCGCGCACACACACACCACTACCATTACATTAAATATATACCGTAAAAACGAGAGTCGATTTTAAAACTTGACTTGAACACATAATGGTAAGAAAAATAAACATATAACGTGCTATCTTTTTAACCATGATGCACGACGACGAAAGCCATTACCTTGCCTGTAGACCAATCAGACCTTGTGCAATAAATTTATGTCTACCGCTGCACCAAACGAAAAATCGAAACACATTAGCTACACAAAATGCTTTTTCAGTGGTCTTCAAGTAATTCAGGTTTGGGGTGGGGAGATTTTTCTGGATTGGACGTTGTGGATAATTAGCCGATATTGCACTTCCTTCACATTTCGAGTTCCTGTTGTTAAATGAGCACGCGCTTCCTGCTGAGGAAACACGTTCGACTCTTCAGAAGTGCGTTGTTCAAGTAATCTACTTGCAAACAAAACATGCGTTCAAATTCAAACCTTGGGATTACAGCCTCTTGAATTCACTCCTCAGTGTGAAAAGGAAACAATGAATAAACAAGCACCCTAACGGCGCCTGCTTTGTTATGTAAACTAAATTAGCCAAAGGGTCTCTTTTCCTCAACCTAGGTAATTACATGAACTCACTTCGAAACTTTAGTATATGGTACACCAAATGTAATGCTCTGATTTTGTTAAATTTATTCACAAATATTTATTAGGCTATGCATTGTCCATGAAATACGCACACACAGAACACACGCCCACTTTTCGTGCAAGAAAGCTAGGTGCTGGCATATCCATGCAATTTTTGGGAAGCACCCTGTTGAGTTTAAATACAATATAATATGGTGGACGAGTCGACCTGAAATCTCTGCACCTTATTGAGATCTGTTTTAGTTTCAATCATTTGTGCACAGCGAGATCTACGTTACAGAGTTCTTGGCTGGCTTTCCCTGTGGCGGCGCATCTAACCCATGACGTCACGCACTGTATCTGACTGTATGCAGAATGTTCCGCTGAGCGCGTGCTGCTCTGAGCACATGGAAAGACGTCGAGATTTAGCTGCATGCAAAAGTGCGCTATTGTCCCCTCAAAGAAATCTGCAACTCTTATTATGGAATACTCCCCAAGTGTACACGTAAGAAGTGGGGCAATTCGAAGAATTGGTAAGGTTTTTTCATTTTTATTCGTTACCCCCCTTCCACGATGTTTTGTTTTATAATGATCACAAGGATGCAATAGAACACCGTAGCTAATTCTAGCGGGGATCAGTTGCATTTCTGTGTTAATATAGTATTCTAAAAGTGTAAGTATAGATAGAAACTCTACTTAGATATGAATTTGTCAACTATAAGTATGATGTGATATAGAATCACATCAATGTATTATCGATAGCTAACAGTTAACTTTCTATAATTTATTTCATTGTGGTAATATAAGTGTTAGATCATTACAAACGTCTGAAATGGTATTATTAAAGTGTTCTAACAAGATCTTACGGTATTTAGTTGAATCCTAGAAACTAAAATGCTCGCTAACTAACACGTTTCAGATTGACTCTTAGTCTGCCCATCCCCCCAAATCCACACGATCAGCCATCTACCTGTTATGCCCCCTGAACAATATTTGTGTATGTTACACAATATTATATCATATATTTAAAGGATTTATGGCCATTATATCGTTTACCATGTACTAAAATAGTTGATACTATATTACTCATAAATCTTCCAAATGGGATATTCCCTGTTGTGTATGGTTAGCTAGATCATTTCCATTGATATTTCATATTGTACTGCATAGCACCGTTTTCTTAATACCTGAATGAACAGGCAAAATGTTTTGGATCAGACACTGCGGTTGTAGCGTGTCATGCTAAGTGTTATTTAGCCTGTGTGCATGGAAATATGGACTAGGATGACAGGCTGGAACAACTTAGGTTTGATTATGTATATTTAGCCTATTTGTTCATTTAATATGATCATGTGCTGCTATAATAGCTAATAGCATCAGTTGCTTCTATGTAAAATTGAGTATTTGCCCACAGTTTGATTTTGTAGTTGAAGGCTGAGTACGGAATTGCTCCTCTGCAAGTCATTGTTTTGCAGTAAAGGCTTCAAATATATATATATATATATGTGTGTGTGTGTGTGTATATATATATATATATAATACACATAGGTATCACATATAGGCTAGATCTTTGTTTTTTATTTCATCCTTAAAAAATATTCTAGCAGTAGTGTAGTGTGCAAAGTGGCAAGGTGTTGTTTTAATGCCATGCATGCGTACAGTATACGGCAACCTTTGCAACGGCAGCTGAAAATCTCCCTTTTTATTGTGCCACAATATGATTTATGTGACATAGAGTATTTGTGCCTCATGTTAAGTCCAGGGTAAATCGGATATTTGATATATTGAGCCATTGTCTCAGTGTTGTCAGCCACAGTAATATTAGGGTAAATTTTCGACACCTTTGCTCCTCTTAATTTCCTCAATGTTAACTCCGCAGATCATTTGGGTACACAGTTTTTAAGGATTTTAACTTATGGAAAGCAATGTTACGCGTGGAGCAGTATCCGCAAGGCCTCTGGGCACTTTACAATCTTCTTTTGGAGACATTAATGGCAGGTGTTGCAAAACTCTTAAGCAGCCAGGACATTGGTTGTGAATAAATTAATCTGTTAAATACGTGCTTTAATAGGAAGCAAAACTAGCAGTGTGTGCAGAATCCAGGCGCATATACGCAGAATACAGTCATGTAGGGGCACAGTGAGCACGCTCTGAGATTTAACTGCACATTTGAACCTCTGTTTGCATATACAGGCGTGAATAATTACTAATGACAGGACCTAAATTTCCATTCATATGCACTGGGATGCGTGTCTTATAAAACTAAAAGAATTTAGCATGTTCAGCTGAGATTGCTAGTAGTTAAATTTTTATTTATTAATTTATTTTTTTTGAACATTTGGAAAATTATATTTTGCGCAGACAACATGAAGAGGGAGTCAGGATACAACCCTTTAATGAGGCTTGGACAACTTAGCTAGTTCACTCGTAATGAAGCTGTTTATTATTCACAAGGCTGTTTATTGTTAAGATTGATTAGTGTTTTTTTAATTTTTTATTGTGCTTTTGTCAGGGTAGGCGAAAGCATGCTATCCTAAGAGACAGACTTTCAGTGACTAGAGGCCGAAAACTCGGCCTGCTGCTGGGCTGTCGGTCGGGTTCCCCCCTCGGTGGCAGAACGCGCGTGTGTGCGTCGTCCTCCATGTTAGGTTAACTCCGTGCCTCCACTCGTCTGATACCCACAGCCAGTGCGCTGCTGTCGCTGAAGTGCCGTGTCCTTGGTATCGGAGGCCTCGGGGCCTGTCAGCAACACCTCAGTTAATGGTGGTGATGCGTGTGGGAGGGGCTTGTTGTCATAGAGCCAGGTGTGTCGTGACCAATCGTGTGCTTACGGGGGGGGCGGTGCCCACGTGCGCACTTTGGCGGGTAGGCGGCCCGATTGGCCTCTTTTTCCGGAGGTCAAAGTCTACGTAGACCCTTCGTGCACGTTCTCCGGTCCTTTCGTTTTCCAGGTGCCTCGACACACGTGGTGCGTGCTGGCCGTCCGCCCGTATTCATTCCACATGAAGTCCCAGTCTTCGTACTAAAGGGCCGAAACAGTTAATTTGGAGATCTCGGGTGACGGCGCGCAAATCCGAGCGGAGTGCGGAGGAACCTGTTTGGCTAACCGAACGGCCTTGTTTCCCCCGCCCCGAATACTAGCGGCGGGATGGGCTCCACGTGGTTCTGCTTATTGGCTGGAGCAGGTTTCAGTCCTGCAGGGCTCCAGAGGCCCGGGGCTGGTTCTCTTACACCGTCTCTCAGTATCGAGAAGGGAACTGAACTCATGTGGTCCTCCAGCTTCACATCTCCTTTCCAGCTTTGTGTATGACACTAAACTTTTGGACCGAGCCGGCAGTAGCAGCGTTTCCCCCCTACATAGGCACAGCAGTAGCGCAGCTCCGCGGTTGGATTTCTGGCACCGACGCTAGAATTCCATTTCTTTTTTTAAGCTGTGCTTAGAGGTAGCTGGGTTCACTGGCTCAGAATAACCTTGTGGGAACAAGCGAGGGAAGCCGTGGCCTGTATTATCTAGCAAAGCGCTTTCTCTCTCCCTCGACACTGCTACGAGCAGAACGTTGCCATATCGTTCACATTCAGGCCTGAAAGCTGCGTAAATGGCTGCGCTCATTGGCTTTTGTTTTCCGTCAGCTTGTAATATGTAACTTTCCTTTGGCCTTTTGGTCTTTGTTGGTTGCTCCAGGGCGCGCTACGCCATGTTTCGGGGAGCCTCTCGCGCCGCTGTCCGCTACTTCGACTCGTCCGCACCGGGTCGTAAACGTTTCGGAGCAACGGATGACAGGCTTCGCGCTATGCGTGAACGGGACGCTGGTGCAAACATCTGGGTATCAACTTTGGCCGATATGGTCAGTCAAATGTTAGCTTTTTTTTTTGTTAACTGTTTATTTATTTTCCAAAATCAAACAACTATAAAAAGGGATAGCATTACAGTGAATATGCAACAAAAATAGAGGGTGGGGGGGGGGGGTAATGTTTAAACCTTCTAGGTTAATGAAAAAATAATAAAAGAAAGTCACATTCATAATAAATAAAAGGTACACATATATGTAGGAATATTAGCTTTTGATATCAGCTCATGGTTGAAGCTGTTCCGATCCAGGAAGTAGGCTAAGTAGTAATATAAATTTAGCTGTATGCTGTATATGACATTGAATCCGAGTGACGTGAAGAGGAAAAAGAAAAGAAGCAGCACGTGTCTCCCAATATAGAGTAGCTTGTTCCTCCGAAGCTACTGCTGTGCCACCGCCACCCATGCGAGGGTTGCAGCTCCAGTCCACTCGCATGCAAACTATTTACTCACTAATTTACTTTGTACTTTATGCACATACACCGTATGAAGGTAAAGGTCACACCGATGACATCTAGCAGCCTGTATGGTGGCTCGCACCTCATTGGCTGGAGCTATTGCAGGCTATTGCAGCAGTAGCTAGAGGGACATGGCCAACTGTGTCCTGCTGCGATGCAGATTCCAATGAAGTTGCTGAGGCTGAAACCCGGTGGCTGTAGGGGGAGAACCTTTACTGAGTGAGCCGCCAGGATCCCTAAGTAAACCACAGATTTAGCTCAGTGGGGGTAGGGCAGAGCCTCTTTGGCCTTTCAGCTCTGTTGGACTGGACACTGCTCAGCAGTCTGTTCAAACACCCACAGTGTCCTGATGACATCATCCTTTTCCTAGTAACTGTAGCCACCCCCCCCCCCCACCCCACCCCCCCGCCTCAGCCCTCTGCACAGTGTACTGCACTGTGTCCAGTTTTTTCCCATGTTGACTGAGTGCTTCTGGCAGCCCAGTGCCTCCCCGTCGAATGTTTGGGAGATGGGGGCCAGGAGGCTCGCTCAGAATGCGAAAACATCGAGCCGTGGAAAAGGCTTGGGTTGCTCTTCCGACTTGAGAGAAAACAAGCGGGCCTGCAGGCAGAGGAGATAAGCTTCTCCTAATGACCGGCTTCTGTTCCACAGCTCGTGGAATTATGATTGGACCCCTATCAGCCACGATAATGGCATTTAGCCTACTAGGCTGGTGCTAAGGACTGCCCTCTGCATTGTGGGCATGACAGCTGTTAGGAAAGCGGTGTCAAAAGATGTTGCCATAGATATGAAGTGCTTGATTTGGTACTGGGCCAGCAAGCCTGCTTCCTGTTATTGAAGTGAAATGAAAGAGAGAGGTTACGTTTTAATTCCGTTTTCCCTGAGTATGTATACAGTGTACACATCTTTTATCAGAAAAGGGGCTATGCGTTATGCATCTGTCGATATGTAATCAGCGTGCATTATGCAAAATAAATATTTCGCAACCTTTCTTGGGTGAGCTCACCACCCTGTGTTTGTACAGCGCAGAAAGGAAGGACTCTTGGATGTCTTTTTCTCTGTAATATCTGAAGTCAGTCAGAGAGCAGATACTGTGGAGGAGGGAGCGATGCGGGACGTCCGCCCTTAATGGGGCTCAGGCTCACCTGCTGGGGCATCACGCTCAGTTGCCCCAGGCTGCCTTATCTCATTCCCCCATTGTTTCCACCGGAGCCGGAATTTAGCTTAGCCGAGCTTAGCTTAGCTCAGCGTCGCCGCGGGACGCGGGGTATTACGGTATGATATCGATCCCCCCCCCCCTCCTCTCGCCCTCGTCGAGAGGATTCCTCGCATGGCTTCGGTCGTGCCGCTCTTACCCCGTCGTTTTCTCTCCCCTCAAATGAACGCCCCCCTGACTCGCGCCCCCCTGAGGGTTTGGCGCTTCCTCCGCGGTTTGAAGTGAAGTGTTCTCTCCCCCCCTGTTTGGATCACAGCCCCGGCTCCACAGAAGAGACTCTCAGCCCCTCTCAGCGTTGGCTGCTGCGAACCTGACGTGAATCGCGCTCCTTACCCGTCCTGTTTTGGTAAAAATTTCCGGAGGGCGATCTGAAAATCGACCGGCGCTCATTGTCCCGACGGCCGTCCGCCTGACGGTTTCACCTCGCGGAGAAAAGTCGGCGTAGCGAAGAGTTTGGCGGAGGAGTGGCGGCGGCAGATGACCCGGTCTGAGCCGCCGTGCCAGGTGTTCCTAAGGGTTCCGAAGGGTCAAAGGTCGTAGGTCACTGGCGGTTTTCTCTTTCTGTAAATAAAACAAGAAGAGGCTGCAGTGGAGCTCTGTGGCCATTTTGTAAAACCTGGGAAAAAGTTGAAGCGTTTTTACAAATTAGCCTGCAAATACACCGGACGCCAAACCAGAATGAAGTCCTAGGTATAAAATGAGACTGTGCTTCGACAAAAAAATAAAGGTTGTTGGTCTAAAAAGAGAAATACGCAGCACATCCAAATGAGGCTCAAAAGCCAAATTTTGCATTGCTCTGTGTATTTTTTAGGCACCCAATAATTTGAATGAACCGCGTGCAATTTTTAGGCCTAATAATTGCAAAGCACAAGTAGTAGAGTAGTCTGGTTTTCAATCTTTAAATGTGGGATGTGGTGCCTTTTTTTCTCTTTTTATACCAACAGCCTTGGCTGAGTAAAGTCCTGTTTGAAAGATTTCATCCCTTCTTCAGTTCCATCCTCTCAGCTTTTTAAAAAAAGAGGCAGTAGCGCTGGCTTTCAGGAAGAAGGCCTTCGCCGTGAGTCACAAAAAAGTAACACAAAAAGAAAACAAATTGCACTGCGACGGGGGGGCGAGATTTATAGGCCCCCCCCGTGTGAGTCTCCGGGACTCGGGTGCCTGGTCTGAAGGCTGCTTCTAACAAAAAGAGGGAGGGGGGGGGGGGCAGGGGGGGTGGAAATACGGAGGCCCATTTCACGGCCTTGAAAAGCGTCGTAAAGGTGAGCGTAAACCCCCCCCCCGGCTTTGATTTGGCTTTAGGGCAGTCCGTCTCAGGACAGGGTGCGTAAATCAGCTAGTGGCCCAGGGGAGGAAGTGACTGAAGTTACTGTGGGTTTATGACATGAAGTGTGTGTGTGTGTGTTTCTGTATGTGTGTGTGCCTGCGTGTGTGTCTGTGTTTGTGTATGCATGTGTGTGTGCGTGTGCCTGTGCGTGTGTGTGCCTGTGTGTTGTGTATGTGTATGCGTGTGTGTGTGTGTGTATGTGAAGATGACATATGCGAGGGTCAGCACTCAGAGATTATTTTATTTGCTTCGTGAGAAGCAACATGAAACTACATATAGGATGCAAAGTTGCATTCCTAATTTTTTTGGTGGATGCTGCATTCATGTAAAGATCAAATAAAGTACAAATTTTGATCTGTTACCAAAAAAAAAAAAAAATACATTTTTATTCTGTGCATCATTTTGTTATTATATTTCTTGCCAGGGTGAATTGATGAATGCATTTGCCTTGTCTGTGTAAGGTTCTGAAATTGCAAACCATTGTTCATTGTTTTGCGCTGCAAAGCTTCAAGGCAGCAAAATTCTAAAGACGAAAGCCGGGCTAACACTGGGGACTAGATTCATCTGTGTATAACTAAAGCGTAAATAAAAAGGATAAATAAAAGTGTTTTGAAAATGAGTCTCACCGTTCGGGTGAACACGGCAAAGCCGGTGGAGAAACACTGCGTGTTATTTTTCGTGCTTTAAAATGTGTTTCCCGCGCAGAGACGAGAACGCGTCTAAAACAGCGCTCAACAAAATACCCCCCAGCCGCTGGATAAGGGGGGGGTCGGCCAGACGGGCGGTCCTGGACACGTTTACAAGATTATGTAACTGTCTGCACGCCGTGTAACTCACACGCCAGCTGGTGTACAGCTCTGTGTGTGTGTGCGCGCGTGTGTGTGTGTGTGCGTGTTTTTTATGGCATGGGGATCTCTGATAGGCAGGGGAAACGGGGAGGAGGAGGGGCGGACAGGAATGATTGACATCTCAACTAGTGGTTAAGATGTCAGCTACTGTGCAGTCAGCAGAGGTGGAGCCATGGGGGGGGTGGGGGGTGATGGGGGGGGGGGTGGAGCAGCGTAGGCCCGGGGGATAAAAACGACCTGCCAGGGCTTTGTCAGGGGGTGTGTGTGGGGGGCGAGTGGGGGGGGGATTGTTCGTACTATTAAGTGGAAAAAAAGCTGCTGAGAGACCGGAATTTCTGTCTGTTCCCTCGCTCTTTTTTCTCTCCGGGCGCAGGGGCGGGTTCAACAGAGGCTGCGGCGGGCGGCGCGGCCGCCTCTCAGCTCAGCACCCGGGGATTGTGATGAGCCCAGCGATATCGCCCTGTGTTCCGCGGATTAGGGGGGAATGCTCCCCCCAGATTTACAGCCACAATAGCCAAAGCCCCGCTGTCGACAGTGCGCTGCATAGTTTTACCGGAGGGAGGGAGGGAGGGGGAGAGAGAGGGAGGGAGGGAGGGAGGGAGGGAGGGCGGGTGTGTGGAAAAGAAAAGAGGGAAAGTGCCGGATGGCTCACTGAAGCCGCAAGACTGTGGCGGTGGAGCAGACGCTCCTCTCGAAAGACTGTCTGAACCTCTGTCAGTCTCTGCTGCGATTAGGGAGCGTTTCTCTGAGGGAGGTAGAGAGGGAGGGAGGGAGAGAGAGAGAGTAAAGAGCGAGAGAGGTATTTTTCTCTAACTCGGTGTATGTTTTCTTTTTGCCATTGCAGATGGCATAGTTATACCGTATTTTCCTTTATTCTTTTAATGTGGTGCTATTTCGCTGCACTTTTCTCTAATGTGTATATTTTTTTCTCTCTCACGTGAATAACAGAGAGAAGGTGGGGAAGGAGGAGGAATATAATGAGAGAGCAGTCGGGTTGACGGGAGGAAGAGAGAGAGAGAGAGAGAGTGAGAGAGAGAGAGAGAGGGAGAGAGAGAGAGAGAGAGGGGTCTTAAGCGTAGAGCATGAATCACAGTAACTTTGGGAAAGTGTGTAAACAGGAAAGGGCTTCATGGTGATGAATAGGCGCAGCTGACTTCTGCTCCTTTGGCCGGCTTTGTCACAACGCCAGACTGAAAAATGACTCTGAACCAAACTGACCTCCAGCTGCGCGGAACCCGAGTCTAGCGGGGTTCAGAGCTTCGGTCAAGTGAAGCCCCGCAGCGCTTCTGTGACCCCGGCGCTCCTCGGCAACTGTTGCCGTGTGGTTCGTTAGTCCTAGTGTCTGATGCGTCTACCTCAGAACGACGTGCACTGTAACTATAAACTTGTCATTCAAATCCATTTTTCATCCCAATGGATGTTTCTCACCCCGCCCCCCCCTTGCTGTTCCTAGGTACATAGCTGAATGCCAGAACAACTATTTTTAAGGTCCATTTTAAGGTCACAGATAAATCCTGCAATGTGTGAGGTCACAATTATGTGGTTAGAATGTTCTCAACTGAACATTCTAATGCTGATGTCACAGTCGCTGCTGGTGATTGACATCAGTGGAGTCCTAGAACACTGGCCAAAAACCAAAAACACTTCTTCAGGGTTAAACAAGAAACAACCCGCCATTATTATTGTTTATATTGTGTGACGGTGTTCAAAGTAATGAGTCGGTTACTGTCCACCACAAAGAAATTTCATCAGAGCAATGGCCAAACAATGGACGCTGCGCTCGGAAACCTCAAAGCAGCACGCGCTGAGCCTGCGTCCACTGGCGCGAAACAGCGATGTGGACGGTTTTCAGAGTCAGACGTGTCAGACGCTAGGACCGGATGGTGGAAACGCGGTTTCCGGTTCGGAGGAAGTGTGCTAATTGAATCCGCGGCGACGGACAGGAAGAGGCCCTGGACCGGACGCTCTTCCGTCCGACGCGCGCGCGTGGGCAGGGGGGCGTGCGGCGGGCGCGCGGCGACCCCCAGCTGCTGGTGATGTTTTCTGCGGCGCGGTCAGCTGTTCAGACGCAGCTTGCGTTACGCGCAAACCGACGACAGGAAACGCGGCTACCGGAACGGGGATGCTTCCTGTGGGCCATCGCATGTGGTGATTTCCTGCGCATTCGTACTGCTTTTTTCTTCTTCTATGCTTCTATGGTTGGGTAGCACCGTAGAGCAGTGGTTAGAGAACTGAACTAGTAGGCGACAGCAAGCAAATTCCTTTCACCACCCTTGAGCGGGGTACTTAGCCTCAATTGCATTAGTAACAGTCATGCCACGCACGTGAATAATCCCCACGTTGGATAACATGTCCGTTCCAAGGCTGTATAAGATGTCTTGGGTAAAGGTGATGAATTAATAATGAGGCGGTAATAAAAATAATTGGTCCCGTTCTGTGGGCGGAGCGTGTGTGTCTCTGGTGTGGATGCACGCAGAATGCACAATAGGCTTTTTCACAGGCCTATCGCATGACCGCGGTCAGTTCGTTCTATTTCCAGTAGACAGTGCTGCGCCCAGCTCTCAGCCGATCTCCGTGCTTTGTATAATGCATATTTAAAACAACCCCGATGTTGGGTAAGCCCCACGCTCCTCGTCGCCCGCACCTTCGGGCGGAGACGGCTGCTCGACTTTCTCCGCGGATCAATTAGGGAAATTGTCGCTCCTGGCCGTTGCAGGCGGTGTAACAGTGCGGTAATTCTAACCGGGACGAAGAGCAGCAATCGCCACATAATTTGGTTCGGCTTTGTTTAATGCCGCGGTCTCAGTCCTTCAGGCGAATCGGCCATGAAACGGATATTTCAGGGTGCGATGGCGGCTCGTTCTCTCATTCATGTTTTTTGGAAGACTGTGTGAAGTCGTTGATTTTCGTTTTGCTTGGAATGGTGAAAGTTACCGGGGGGTAAAATGTGTTGGTTGCGGTGTCCTGCTTCGTTAAGGCGTTGCCGGTGTACAGGTTGTGCGGAAGTCATTTCGTCCCCCGCTGTTGAAGCCGGGGTCCTTCCCGTGCGTCTCCTGCGTTTGCGCGCGCGTATCAGTGACACGCAACATATGGGACCCTCTCACTCTCTCTGCCTGCTCCTTTAAATGCCATTAAGAGGAAACAGGTTGTAAACAAGTGTTGGGATAGCTGTTAAGGCCCCCTCCCCCCCCAACTTTCTCCCTCCTTCACTCAGTTAACGCCCCCCCCACCCCACCTCACCCCTCCCACTTCTCCCTCCTTCACTCAGTCAACAACCCCACCCCACCCCACCCCCTCCCACTTTCTCCCTCCTTCACTCAGTTAACAACCCACCCCACCCCACCCCCTCCCACTTCTCCCTCTATCACTCAGTCAACGCCCCCCCCACCCACCCCCTCCACTTTCTCCCTCCTTCACTCAGTTAACAACCCACCCCACCCCACCCCCTCCCACTTCTCCCTCTATCACTCAGTCAACGCCCCCCCACCCCACCCCCTCCCACTTTCTCTCTCCTTCACTCAGTTAACAACCCCACCCCACCCACCCCTCCCACTTTCTCCCTCCTTCACTCAGTTAACAACCCCACCCCACCCCACCCCCTCCCACTTTCTCCTTCCTTCACTCAGTTAACAATCCCACCCCACCCTACCCCTCCCACTTTCTCCCTCCTTCACTCTCAGTTCAGATGGTTGCGCGACAGCGCCCCCTGTGGCAGCAGCGGGTGGAGGCGCCGTGCGGTTAGCCCCCAGAGCGGCGGTTCCCGCGTAGCGAGCGGCGCGTAGCGACAGCCGCCCGCGTCCCCAGGCCCGCGGGGTTCAGACGCAGACGCGCCGCCGCCGGGCTCTTTCCGCGTGCGGTGCTCTCCAGGGACGGCGTGCCTGGCGCGGCGTGAATACCGGAGGGGCACCGGGTCTCCCCTGGTGCGCGGGCGCGGTTGGCGGAGCTCCAAGCCGGCGGGCAGGCTGCGCTGGTGGGAGACGGTCTGCCCAGCGGTCCCCCACCCACTCCGTCATGGGGCCCGGAGAGGGCTCGCGGTGGACCGCGGTGCGGACAGTCAAACAGCGGAAAGCTGCAGACCTCCCAGAAGCCGGAAAAAGACGCCCGACCCTACTCCCCTCACTCCCCCCCCCCGCCCCACCCCCCCTCCGTCAGAGGCCTTACCGCGGTGTTCTGGGGCCCGGCCTGAACCCCGTGCCACCGGCTGTCAGGAGGACCCAGGCCTGGCCTGTCCTGCATCTCCAGCTGAGAACCCCCACCCAAACCCCCCGCTCCCCCCACCCAAACCCCCGCTCCCCCACCCAAACCCCCCGCTCCCCCACCCAAACCCCCGCTCCCCCACCCGCACCCCCCAGATGCCGGTCGCCTGTCAGGTTGGATCTGACCGAGCTGTGCCGATCGCCATGGTGACCTTTCTGCGACACACGTCTCCCTGCTGCCCCCAACCAGCACACACACACAGACTCACACACACATACTCACATGCATGTACACACACACACTCACACGCACTCACACGCCATACATATGCATTCACGCACGCACTCACATGTATACCTGCACACACACACACACACACACACACACTCACTGACACATTCACGCACACACTCACTGACACACCCTCACATGCATGCACACACACTCGCACGCACTCACACGCCACACATGCATGCACGCACACACACACAAACACACACACTCACTGACACACACACACACACACACACACACACAGGCCAGCCCCTAGGGAACACAAACCCCCCTCCCGCGCCCACGCTTTCCGTGTAAGGGAATCCGCGGGCGCCGTGGCGACCCAGAGTGACAGGCCCAATCCCCAGCCCGTGGAGACGCCGGCTCGGGCCGGGGCGGGGATAAAAAGCAGCCGAGGCAGCGGATTGGCTGCTGCGTTTCCGTGGCTGCGGCTGCCATGGGAGCGGGTCAGAGGGTGCGCGGTGCGGCGTCTGCTGTCTCTCCGGCCACGTGCCACGCCCCGTGCGCCCCGCGCGCTAACGCGTTTTCGGCATGTAACCCACCTGACTCCTCTTTCTGCCGCCCCCTCCGCCGCGGCCACCCGGCACAGAGGGGGGGGTCACAAAGGTGCCCCCCGCTCCTCCTCCAAGCCGCCGGCTGTCCCCGGGGAGGGTTCGATTGCCTGTGTAAAGCAATAGTGGCCAGTGCCTGCCATCTGGAGAAAACGATCTCTATCTCTCTATCTCCGCTGATTCACACTGTCGAAAGTGCTCCTACCCCACCGCCCCGCCCCGTCCCACCCCGCCCCGCCCCGCCCGTTCTCTCTGTGTCTTCCTCCTGCCTCTGCCTCTGTGTGCTCTCTTCACAAGTGAAATGCTAGATTCTGCTTTTCTTTCTCCTCCACACCCACCAACCACCCCGCCCCCGCCCGCCAGATCATGTGCAATGTGTGTCAATCCAAGACCTTTAAACTGTCATGTGTCATTTCAGAGAGAGGATACAGAAACCCACGCACACACACACACATGCACACACGCGCACGCACACACGCACGCGCGCACATGGGCATACGTTTGCATGCGTTTACACACACACACCTGCAAGGATAAACTTGAGGAATTATAGAACCAGTGCAGGGCCACACGCTGAATTATTTAAGTCCAGATCGGGTGTTTTTGAAACGGAGCGAACGCTCGACGGCCACGACCAGAAGAGCAACGAAATCCAGCTCACTTGCACGTTTCTCTCCGGCTGAATCTTCTCAGCTCGGAGGAAATGAAAGAAAGTTTGATTCTCAGGAAAGAGGAACAGTCAGCTTGACACCAGCAGTCGAGCTCGTCGTATTTCGTGTCACAAGGACCTCTTAGCCGCCTCAGATTTATTCACGATAATCTTCTGTTTCTCGCTTTTTACAGAAAGCTCAAATGGGATGACAAAGACCAGCTTTACTCAGTAAAGATACTCTGCATGTCCCCTTGGTTTCAGGTTTTTGCGTATATACATGGTCACAGAATATTCTTTCAGTGAATTGTGTATGTATTGTTATTTTTATCACATAAAAGATTGTGTAAAGCAAGATAATTAAGCAATGGGAACAAATCTTCACCCTCTGTGTAGGCTAATAGGATTAGGCTAAGTGTTGAAGATTCTGTTGAGAAATGATTTATGTTTGTGTGTTCGTGTGTGTGTGTGTGTGTGTGTGCATATACGTATAGTACACATGTAATTTTCTCACCAACAACATGAAGGTGAGAAATCATTACAATTTGGCATTTGCATTATCTTTCCATTTATGGGCGTACCACGATTTCCTCAAACGCTCAGGTGAGAGCAAACCAAATCAAAAAACATATCTCCCAAATTCTCCTCCGTCACAAAGCTGTCCAGTGTGCATAACCTCAGGGAATCGCTGGCTCTCTCCAAAGGCTTCAGCAGAGGCACTGTAAACCCTCTTTTGTTATTTGTCTTCAAAAGCTTGCGGCTCTGCCCGGGCCACGCCCCCCTCCCATTTTATTTGCGTAGCGGGCCGTCGTGAACAACAACAAAAACACGGCCACGGGAGAACGGGGGGGGGGGGGTCGAAAAGCCGTAAACACGGACGCCTGGAAAAAGCGTCTGTTCGGATAGTTTGCCCTCCTTTCAGAGACTCCCTTCATCCCCACGCGTCACCTGGGGATTTAACGTTTCTAAAGGGGGGGGGGGGGGTCACACGAAGTGTGTCAGTTGGTTTTCGCCAAACAGATGGGATTTCTTTTTTGGGGTTGGGGGGGGTGGCGTTCACACCTCTCCCCCCTTTGACACTTTGTTTGCGCCTCAGGCGGCGCTCGCTCCGCCACGCGTCCCGAACCGAAATTCGGCAGCTACCGGTGATTTTCGCCAGCCGCGAAAACGTTCACACGTCGTTAGCCACGATCGTGAAACTCGCGTAGTTATTTTATAAATTTTTTTTTTTTGGTTCCATAAATGGGTCTGATATGGACTTCTGAATGGGTTTCCTGCTCATCGAAGGATAGAAACTTTCACGCGAGAAGACAGATGTCACACCAAATGCATGATGGGAACGGCAGGGGTGGTGTAAAAGGCACAAATGGCTCTAGTGCGACTGCATTTTTGCGAACCTTGTAACTCCTACGCATCGGGCTTCACATTGTTACCCGCTCACCCCCATATTTCACCCCCTCACCCCTGTGCTCTCCGGTCGGTCCGTCCCACATTAGAGAGGGCGTCTCGGGTCCTTATTCGGACGCCGAAGTCCGGTGGCCTCGTTCTCGGGCCAGGGTGCTTGGGAAAATGCGTCCGGTTCCCTGGAGATGGAGCTTCTGTCTGATGGCCTCCCTCATATCCCACGATCTCCAGAGGTGGAGCCCGGGCCTTGGGGAACCCATAATGGGTAGAAATGTTTGTGCAAAAGGAAAATCCAGCCAGTTCACTCTTGGGGGGGGGGTTTCTGCACCCCGGGTCCACCCGCCAAACAGAAGACTAACTTTTCCTCGCCGGCTTTTGGTCTTGAACGTGTTTTCAAAACAACCCTCAGCCCGGTCCGGGCGTTTCCAGGAAGCGCTTTGCTGGTCCCGTGCTACGGGAAGCAGCTCGGCGAGCAGATTCCTCAGCCTGGCGCTAGATTACCTCACAGCCTGCCGACAGAACAGCACCCCAGGGCTGAGGTGGGGGGGGTGGGGGGGTAGGCGGGGGCGGGGAGGTCAGGCGACGAATACTTTTGCTGTGCTGAGCCATCCCTCCTACACCCTGGAGAACACGTTGCTCGTAAACGTGTGAACTGCTGGTTTGTTATTTCTCCTCCACCTCTTGTCTCTGTGGTTATCAGGGTGTGCATGACCGCTTTTTGCCAAGGGAGGCTGGCATCCGTTTGCACGAAAGTTGGGTGTGAGAACCCGACGGCTGAGCCGAACGGCTTGTTACGCAACTGTCAATTAATTTGAACCTGCCCACCCTTCGTTCTTCGTTCTTCCACACAGAACTTCCTTAGCCTGGGGGTAAAAAACACCTACACAAATTATGCACATTCCTTGAAACTGCAATTGTTTTCGTTTTCAGGTGACACCTTATCAGATACGCATTAAAATATGCTGATTTTGACGCGTGCCTTGTGGTGTCTCACAAGAACTAAAAACAAATATAGTATAGCATTATCCAGTGGTGCTCATTGTGCGGAGAATCACTGTCAAGTACACCGCAGCCTGCCAAAATGTTGTAATCTGCGTTTTCTCAAGGATGGTTTTGATGATGTCAAGCGCGGAATATGTCAGGAATTCCCTTAATTTATCCAAGATTAGATTGCGGAGCTTTATCATCCATTTCTGGAAATTTGTCTCTGGCTTCGCCATGGTTACATTATATCAAATATAAACACGGCGCAAGACAGGAAAACAGCTCCAGCCACAACATAACTGAGCTTCAAGTACATCAGCTATCAGAGAGCAGAGGTGAGGAGGTGGGGATTAGTAGGTTAGCAGTTTATCAGGGAAATTGCATGTGGGGTAAAATAATTCTTAAACATGTTAAATATAATTGACTGTTTGTTTTTTTATGCCAACCCTCGAAAGTCTAATTTAGACACACTTTATCTGGAAGGAAGTGCTGCCGGCAGTGCTGTTTATTGAGTTCCGGGTCAGAGTTCATGCCGTGGCAGTCGCCACCCGGTAGTCACCACACAGAAAGAACCCTGACACATCTGCTTTTTAAACTCGGCGGGGTTGATTCTGTCGCAACGCCAAAGCAGCCTAACTTCAAATCTTCACGGTTTGTTTTTTACGGCAGTACCGTCTGTCCTCCCTTGAAGACCACCCTCCGCGTGTTTTTGGCGATTCGTCCTGGCTCCAACTGCCAGTTTTCTCAGTGATTTATATTTCTGAAGCTTGTGATTTTTGGTCCCCGCAAGTCTTAACGCATTCGCTCTGCGCTTCCTTTTTTTGGAGCGTGTCTTGTGTACGTCGCTGTCGACGGCTCGGCCTGTCTGTCCGGTGGAGCGGTTTCGTCTTGCCGTGTCCCGGGACGGCGTCCAGGGGACGCCGTGGTTTTTCGGTTAGTGCTGATTCACTGTGTAAATTTTGCATGCCCTTCTCAGATTACCCGCGTAGCCCGCCGGGGATTGACTGAAAGTGACTGCGACGCAAGGATGAGGGAGAGAGATAAAGAAGGGGGAAGGTGGTAGATTGCAGTGTTTCTCTTTCTCTATCTCTCTCTCTCTCTCTCTCATTCTCTCCCTCTCTTAGCAAAACCCAGAGGACAGCAACGATCGTAAATGTGTTTGTTTTATCGACTTTGAATTTGCATGTTATTCCCCCTGTTTAGAATCACTGCGGTTTGCGAGCCTCTGAATTCCCCCTGTGGTTCTACGCAGGGGGGCTGGACAACGCAAATCCACTCACTGGCGCACCTTCGAACGGCAGACGCAAGCGTTCATTTATCTGCAGCACGATTGCAGGGAGAACGAACTCCGGTTAAATTGGCTTTTTAATGTACTGCCTTGTAAGGCATGTTTCCATTGAGCGTGCGGTATTGCGGAGTGTAGCACAATGGGTAAGGAACTGGGCTTGTAACCGAAAGGTCGCAGGTTCGATTCCCGGGTAAGTACCCTTGAGCAAGGTACTTAACCGAAATTGCTTCAGTATATATCCAGTTGTATAAATGGATACTGTAAATGTAAAATGCTATGTAAAAAAGTTGTGTAAGTCGCTCTGGATAAGAGCGTCTGCTAAATGCCTGTAATGTAATGTAATGGCCCGTTCAGAAAACACCCAAAATTTCTTGTGTCTTGCGGTCTGAATGGCTGCTTTCTTGGAACTGCGCCACAGACGAGAATGACGACCACAAACGGGCAGAAACTGCGCACGTGGTGTGGAGCCCTCGTAAAAACGTTCAGCTCTGGTGCAGCGCCGCAGCGCGCTGCTGTAAATAGACCTTCCCTTCAGGGCCTTCCCGTGAGCTCAGGGAAAGCACTTTGTGTGTTTCGCAGCATTTATTTATTTATTTATTTATCTTTTTGTATTAGACTTCCCTATTAGTCCAAATCGTCCCTTAAACTAAAGCACTTAGCTTTGTCGCTAACTTCGTCGTTAGCGACGGTTAGGCTAACGGGAACGTTGCTCGATGCTTCCAGTGCGGCGCGGGCGTGAAAGCGTGATAAAAGCGAGTTCCTGGGGAAAGCTGTTGTGTCTCCACGGGCGTTAAGAGGGTTTTGGGAGAGGAACGGGCGAGCCCGGCGCCTGCCTCCCGGTGGACGTTTGAGCAGGACACAGAAACCCCTCTCGGTACCAACGCCCGCAGGAACTCGAACTACGTCTGACTCAGACGCTGCTGGAGGCCCTTTCCCCTCCTCCATTAGTCATGAGCAGCCGGCGGAAGCGCTGAGGGGAAAAGCAGCAGGCCAGATCGATTATAGCAAAATGGCCGCCGTCCTAATGGACGTGAGCTGATTAAGAGTAGCGCGCTGGTTAGCGGAGGGCTGCGTTCGGGCTTGGCGCTGGAGGGGCGTTAGTAAGATTTTACTGAAGAATAAAAGCCCCCCCCCCCCATCCCCCCTCATTTGGGTGAATAATCAGGGGGCTGGCTACATCGGTCCGGACGCCCGGGACGACCGTTCTTCCGCCCCGGACCACAGAACTGTGGCGTATGAGAGCCGAGGGGGAAGTTTGGTCGGCTGAGGTCGCTCGTCGTCCCTGTTGCTTGTCACCTTCGGCTGATCGTCCCCCCTCGACTGGATAAGCGGGCGGGAGCGCCCGACCGTCTACGCGAAGCGCAGATCAGCGTCCGACGGGCGAGCGGAGCTCGAGTTTCTGAAATTCCCCTCCTCGGCTAACTTTAGCTCGGGCATGCCTGCAGCATGACTGTCCCTCTAGCTGTGGCCTACAAAACGATTACCAAGGCAAGAGAAATCCTGTTAAAGCAACAGGCCCACTGCATCACATTCAGATTGTTTCATTGTGCCACTTGCCCAGACTAATTGGAATAATTCGCTAATGCATGCTAAATATACTGTACGTAACAGCATTTTATAGATGAAGAAAAAAGCCTAATTTAAGAAATAGTAATTTAAGCCATACCAAAGGAAGACATTAATGCTTGCATTAAGTTGTGAGTCAAGGTTCTGGATAACTTGATTGAGTGCAGGCCATTGTGTCTTCTGGTGTTGTGAAGCATACGGATCCAAAAAGCACACGTACACACACACACACACACACACATATTCTGTTTATATATACATACACACACACACATATACTGTGTGTATATATATATAATAAAATTTATATCTTAACAAACACGTATACTGTATATACATTACACACACACACAACATATTGTTATAATACAACACACACTATACTGTGTGTATATATATATATATATATATATATATATATATACTGTATATACAGACACACACATATACTGTATATATACATTCACGCACACACACACAAACACATATTTTGTATATATACATACACACACATCCTGTATACACACACACACACACACACACACAGTGCAGTTTACACTGCAGCTGCTGGAGCCTTTTAGTGTAGGCCTGCAGTGTTCCAGAGGAAGCAAACATTGACCCGCAGATGGTTTATCTCAAAACAAGAAAACCTGCCGCTTGCCAGATCTCTTATCGCCGGTATATTGTTCTGCTCGTATCTTTTCCTTCCAAAAAGTCTGAAGTAGGAAAAATATACACATCTCAGCCAGAGGCGCTGCTCGCTTCCGCTGCTCCGGCGACTGTTTGAATTACGACTGAGCAGCAATACGCCAACCGTAGTCACCTCAGAGCTGTGCGGGCCTTGTTTCTTTGGAGTACAGTCACGGGGTTTGTAAACAATGCGAGAATGATTCACCACCAGCGAAGTGTTCTTGTACCTGCAGGAGATCGTATCGGCGAGGGGTGGGGTGATGCTGGAGATTGTAAAGAGAGTTTGTGAGTATTAATGGCTTTATGTGCAGTTTGGAAAGGGGTTGTCCGCTGCGATTGTACTCAGTGTCCTTGAATTATTATTTATTGTGTTACTGCGCGAAGGACAAATGGGCGACAAGAGGAAATCATTTGACTCAGTGGATAAGTGATGTTCAACTAATTCGATGACACACCTCTAGGCTTCCACACACACACATACACGGACACACACGCTCGCACACACATACATGCACAAATACACATTAATAAACCAGAAATGGGTGCTTAGACAGGTTGTCTAAACAGATACAGATACGCAGTTAGACACTGATTGTTGAAAACACACACACACACACACACACACACACACACACACCCGACACTTGCATCACACGCAGACATGTAAACACGCTCACCACAATAAACTGATAAGCGCACATCACCCAATGAGGCACAGGGTGCCATTGAACTACGCGCCCGGGCTCTCTCTCTCTGTATCCCATGCCCCCTCATATACACGCCCAACACACGCGTCCCCACGAACCCACGGGTCCCCGCAAGCCCACGCGTCCCCACGAACCCACGGGTCCCCACAAGCCCACGCGTCCCCACTGGAGCCGGCCCTCTCCGCAGCGGCCAAGTTCAGAGGGAGCAGCCGGGTCCAGTAAACAAGCCGGGCGGGGCGGGGCGGGGCGGGGCCGCCCCCCTCGCCCCATTTCCTGTTACTCAGCGCTTTCGGGCGGCAGATGGCGGCCAGGTCCGAACGGGAAAGGCATGCGCCCGGCTGACAGCTGAGCCGTCCCCAGAGGGCCCGCCGAGCACGGCCCGGGGGGGGGCGGCGGGGTTTGGGGGGGGGCGGGCAACGGTAGCCGGCGGCACGGCGGCTGCTGTGACACACCGCCGCGCCTCGGAGCGGGACACACAAGCGTCTTTGTGGCGGAAAGCCGTCGACCTTAAAGGGCGGTTTTTTTGTAACCGGAGAGCGAGGCACAGGGAGACACAGCAGCTGCGGGGGGAAGCGACTGGGCTCTGCTTTGTCTCCCTCTGTCTAAACACTGATTGAAGCTGATTTGAGTCTGTGTGTGTGTGTGTGTGTGTTCTTTCTGTTGTCCCCCCCGAAATCTAGTCAATACAAAAGCTGGACAGAAGCCTAACCTCAGTGTACTGTGTTCTCGGCATTCAGTTAATTTTTGTAATCTTGGTGAACGTACGCCGTCTAATTTTTTGGGAATATCGGGCAGTCCACTTTTGGCAGGCCAGAGATGTCTGCCGGTCACCGCAGTTCCCTCCGGAAATAGAATACGGTGAAAGTTTTGGATAAGTGCGGAGTTCCTGTGGACCGCTTCCTTTCCGTGGATGACTGTGCTCCCACATCGCAGCAGTCTGATGGTCACTGTGCACAGCCAACAGGGACATTACCCACGGCACCAGGGAAAGGAGAAATGGCTGGAGAAAGAAAGAGGGCGAGAGAGAAAGAGAGACTTACTGTAGAGTGCGGCTTCTTATTAAAGCGTTACAGCAAACGACTGAATGTAATAAGACTGAGAGAATGGTAGAGAAAGTATTAGAGGGAGTGAGAAAGGGAGGGAGATGGTTAACCGGTGAGTAGTTCAGGAAACAGGAGGGAAGGTGGACTTTTAAAAAAAATTGAGGAGGAATGTAATGAAACATGACGATGTGGTGAAACATTGAAAGGAAGTGTGCAAAGGAAGAGTGTATTTGAATATCCTTGCTGTAGGCCCTTCCTTTCGGAGTAATAGCACGACGCTTCTCGTAATCGATTTTAAAGCTGCCGTTAATCGCTGCTTCATAAGTGGATAATTGCGCTGCTGTGTAAAAAAAAACGAAACACCGGCCGGCCCACACGTTTACGCTGCCTCCCGGCCCCTGCGCCCCCAGGCTGACCTGGAGGAGGACCGAGAGCTTCTCGCCCTGCGGTGGAAATTAAAAGGCACGAGAGTGGGCGTATATAGGCGAGTGTTTCCAGCGTTAAATAAACGAGACGTGTAGCTTATGCAGCTTATATATTCAGACCCTCCACAGTCACTGAACCAATGTTGTTGTTGTTGTTTTTTTTCCCGATCCTGACTGCAAAAGGGAAATCTCTAAGGGAAATCTCTAAGGGAAATCTGTTGTGGGATTTCAGCACAGCTGTATACATAAGTTGTTGAAATAAAAAAACACTTAAGCTGAGACACAGGCTACTGGCAAAGGATTCCCGATGGAATCTCTTTGTTCAGATGGCAGGGGTGCTTGAGGTCTCGCACAGATAGAAAAAGTCCACCGGGGGTGGACGGAAAAGGCCTGGAAAAAAAACACTGGGTGTGCCTGTATAGATGAACATTTAGACATTACTCTGAGCATGAGTCCCGTAGCTGGAAAAGAAATGCCTGAGCAACAAGTCATACAGACACATCAGTGCGAATACGATATGGGTCTCAGCTGTGATTCGCTTCCATAGAAGTGGCTTCAAATCTGCATTCCTGTTTGAACAGCTCATAGTTGTGCTTCATTTCGGGGGTATTTAAAAAAATATTTTTCTATGATTAATTTGCTGAAGACACCCCTCTCCATGATTCATTATGTAACATTATTTTCTAGCCGACCAGTTAGCCGGAAGGATATTTTACTGGTATAATTAAAATGAAGTACATTGCTTGAAGGTTTCCACGACAACACAAGCTTTGCTAACAGGTCAGTTACAGGTTCCTTAATCGCAGCCCCATGCCGCTGCTGAAGGCTGGTTTGAGGGTGGTTGTTATGTTTGGTATGACCTGGGCCCTGAGTCGCTTGCGCTGCGCTGTACTACCGTTACCCCTCCCAAGAATAGCACCGCATCAGGGAATGTGTTAGAGAACTGAGATGTAATAACATCGGTACGCTCGTGTCAGCGGGCCCGCGTCCTGCGGACGGCTTCCTGCTCATCTCCGCAGGGGGTTGCCCTGGCAACCCTACCCCCCACGCCCCGGCTTCACCCCGACAGGGCGGGGCGGGGCCTGCCGTCTCCACCAGCTCTCGCTCTTAGATGAGAGTGCTCTCTTCCGTCCCAGCCCCCCCCCCCCCCCCCTCCCCCACACGCCCATATTAGGACGACGCCTTCGAAAGTAATCTGCCCACTCGACAGGATGTCCGGGGCGGAAGCTATCGATCTGTGTCTGCGAACTCGCTGGCCCCTCTCGCTGTTCCTCCGCTCGTCTCTCCAAGTCTCCCGTTTCCTCGAGGGCAGTGCCTCTGAGTGACGGTCGGGGGGGGGGTCGAGGAGGAGGCGAGGGTCCGGCGCGCTCGGTGCCACCGCGTCACTGACGCGCGGCGCGCGGGCCGCCAGGTAGTCGCTGGCGTAGGCGTGCTCCTCCCCCGGTTTTTCTGGAGGGGTGCCGGCGTGCCCCAGTTTAACCCGGCGGGCAGGGGGCGAGGCTGGCACCCCTCGGGCTCCGCCACGCAGGGGGTGCGAAGGCTTCCGGAGCGATTCCTCGAATCTCCCAGGGTGCAGCGGGCGGGGCCCGATCCGAGTCTGGAACGGAGGCGTTCATTCCACGCGCAGGTCGGAAGTTTCTGGAAGAATGTCCCAACCTCTGCACGTGTGTGTTTGCCCCCGGCATCAGTCCCCGAAACTCTGCAGGTCTGCTCAGAACAGCAGTTAACATGGAGAAAGGCTTCCTGCCCCCACGGTTCCGTCCTTCTTCTTGTTTTTGAAGTCATGGACTGTGGGCCATTAGAGGTCACTAATGCTAACCCAGAAAGATATTTTTTTATTTATGGGGAATAACTGGTTGAATACTCGTTACTGTATCAGATTTGCAGTCACTGTAGAACGTGGCCTCTCCGGTCAGCCAATCAGCATCCAGGATTGAAACTAATCGTTATGGAATTTCAAGTGCTCTTTTGTCCCTTTGATTAATCTCTCGGGGTCTAGTTTCCATTTCATTGTAGGCCTTAACATAGCCTACATCCCCGCTGTTTTTTTTCCTGATACCAGAGATGGGGTGTGCCATTGAGCGGTTTCCTTTGACATTATGGTCCGTGTCAACGTGAAATATCGCTGTGCGGCGAGCGGCAGGAAGTACGAGTCACTCTAAAGGGACGTTTCCTGTGTTTCTGAAAAAATCCGAGGACTAAAAATGTGAAATCCAGTTTTGTGCCAAGCAACGAGTGCCGTCCGGTCCGTGATTAACTTCCTTTCTTTGACGGACAGGCCTCGTAAACGAGGGCCATCCATTGGATTCGACGACCTTAATAAACCCATTGTCTCCGGGTGTCACACCATAAAGATAATTGTGGCTTTAGTGCTCTTTTTTTCCTTTTGAAAACTGGAAAGAAAATAGCAATAATAGGCTAATGTTTTCTCCCAGGCCTAGTTTTCCATTTCCCATAGATGTTGTTATAGTTTTCCTGTAGATTTGTCATCGGGAGCACCGTCATAGTTGGGTGTTTTCTGAGTGGGCAGTAGAACAATGGACCATCATTTGTTTTGAGAGCAAAATAACTTGGCAAAAAAACTTGGCAGGCGACCGTTATTTTCGGAATTAGGATGACCAATCAGCAGCTTCCCTTCCACAGTTCTGCCCTTCGTAAATGAAGATCGCCGCCTTCAAAAACTCGGCGAATTTGAAAACGGCTCGGTCTGAATCTAACTCTTGGCACTTCAGAAAACCTGACAACTGTCCAGCTGGCAAAAAGCAACAAACAGACTTTTGTGGAAGGGCCTTAGAAAAATAAAGTTTTACAGCACAAAGCGGGGAATTGTGTGAGAACGCTACTTCGTACACCCAGAGCGTTATGGGGCAGACTGATGTCGCCTCAAGATTTTTTTATTTTTTTATTTTTAATTCGAGCAGCCTGGGCTTAAAATAGCTTGCGTTGGAACTCAGTGACTCGACCCAGCCCGAGTTCTGTGGAGCAGAGCTGGCTTGGACCGCCTCCACGTCTGAGGAGAGGGAGAGCCCTGCGATCTGGAAACGGTGGTCGCGCGTCACGGCACTGTATCCTTTCCATTTCTGACCGAGCTGTGCTTTTCTGCGGGGGTGGGGGGTGTGTGTGTGTGTGTGTGTGTGGGGGGAGCGAAGCGCTGTGTAGGGCCTGCTCTGCCTGCCACACAGATGGAAACACAGCAGTAGCTTTATAGCTTTCTTTCTTTCTTTCTTTCTTTCTCTCTGTTCTTTCCCCCCAGCCCCCTTGCTGAAGTGGAGGCAGCTAGCCCTTCGGCGGCGCGGCGAGTGGGCGATTTATTGTTAGCGCAGCGCTGCGTTTGTTCCGTTGCCCTCTGACCGAGGCGCGCTTTCTCCGCGTCCACCGCGCGGCTGAGATGAGCCCATTAAGGAGGGAAAGTATTCATCACGCCCGGCGTACGCTCACAGGAGGACCCGAGGTGAACCCGTCTGCGCGAGTTTGATTTGGAGCACGAGTGTGTGTGTGTGTTAGCGAAGACTCTGGACAGCGCGCTGCGCGCACGCACACACACACACACACACACACACACACACGCACACACGCACACACACACACACACACACACACACACACACACACACACGCACACACGCACACACACACACACACACACACACACACGCAGACGCTGCTGCTCTCCCGGTCAGGGTGTTAACGTTAACGCCGAATGCTTTGTTTCCACATTCACGCCCCCCAGCCGTCTGACTGTCTGTCTGCAGCGTGTCTGACCTGAGAGCAGAGAGAGAGAGAATGCGCTCTGCCTCGCTTGACCTCACGCCCGGCTGCAACAGAGCCTGTTATTCTCTCTGTCTTTCTCTCTCTCTCTCTCTCTGTTTCTCTTTTTCTCTCTGTCTGTCTCTGTCTCTCCCTTTCTCTCTCTCTCTTTCCCTCTTTGTCTCTGTCTCTCTCTCTCCCTCTTTCTCTGTCTCTCTCTCTCTTTCCCTCTCTGTCTTGGTTTCTCCATTTCTCTCGCTCTTTCCTTGTCTTTCTCTGTTTCTATCTCTCGCTCTTTCTCAGTTTTTCTCACTCTCACTGTCTTTTTCTCTTTTTTCCTGCTTTGATACTTTCTTTTTTGCTTCTCCCGAATTTCCGCTTGGTTTGAGTCACCGTCAGGAGGAAGCAGAAAGCAAACAGATGATCCTGTTTGTTTACTGGCTCAATTCCCGGCCAATCACGGGAAGGGAATTCTTAGAATTCTCACGCCACTTGATCCTGCACCTCGTCCAGCCGATACCTCGGTGTGATCTCACTTAGGCACGGAAAGCAGCAAGGAAACACGATTTGTAAAATGTCTGTTTCAAAAAGGTATTTGAAACCCCCAGCGCAGTCACTCAAATTTTTTGTAATGAAAATATCAAGCAAGGTGTTTATTAATTAGTTGAACGGTAGGCCTAATCGAAATATAAACTCCAGGAAGGAAGGCCTGTGTGGTTAACGACAGGGTCTGATTGAGTCTCTCCAGGACCTGCACAGCGGGAGTTTCGTTCCGCGAATTACAGATTTTTTTTTTTTTGTTTTCGTTTAAATTGATTTTATTTGTTAGCGAGTCTATTTCTGCGCATCTCTTCCGGAGTTAATAAGCGAAGCTGAACGGACTCATTCAGCGCAGCAGGAAGCTGCGTTTCCTCAAGAGAAAAATGTGATCTAATAAAAAAAAAAAAAAAAGGAAAGTCACGGTCTGTTGATTCTTCGTGTTAGTCTTGCGACATAAACAGCGAGTGGCCAGAGCTGGGGCAGAAAGTGGATGAAGGGAAAATGGAGACGACGACGCTCCCCGGCCCGCCGCCGAGAGCGCAGCTGAGCCGTGACATCATCGGCGAAGGTCGTACGCGGGGTCACTGCAGAGCGTCAGCGCCTCGATGCCGTGATTGGACGGGAGGGGATTCGCACGCGCGTCTGTTGGATCGGTATTCCGCGCATTTAAATCATTTCCCGGATGCTGTATCATCTCCTCTGATTTTTTTTTTCCTTCTTTTTTTTTTTCTGCACCAATTTCTGTACCAGACGGTGCATTGAGGTCAAACTCTGGGTCAGCTGTGTGTCAGAGCGCTTACTGTGAATTACTGACTGACTCTCTGTCTCTCTCTCTCTCTCTCTCTCTCCCCCTCTCTCTCTCTCTCTCTCTCTCTCTCTCTCTCTCTGAATACTTTTCTAATCATTTCTGGACTGTCTTGGCTGGGCTCCCAGAACATGCTGCTAACGCCAGGGCGATCGAGCCGTGGCGAGAGGAGAAAAAACCTTGAAAGTTTTAAATAAGCACAGCCGGTCTCCAGTACATAAAACTCCTTTCTCCTCCCCTCCCCCTTCCCCCCCTCAAATAAAGCAGCTCTCACCCCACCCTCTCTCCCTGGGTTCGGTGGAAAAATGCCTCGGCAGTGCCAGGCTCCAGCCAAGAGAGAGAGAGAGGGAGAGAGAGAGGCGGAGCTGGCAGCAGGCTTAGCGCTCTTTTACCGTAAACAGCCAGTAATCCGGCGTCAGTTCCAGCTATGCGCCCTCTCTTTCCCGCCAGCTCTCCTAGCGGAGATTTGCCGCGCGCGCCGTGTCTGACTAACCCACTTCCCGGGCCCCCGTCACCGCTGAGTAACACATGACTGACTCTCCGCGGCCCGCCGCCTCTCCGGTTACCCTTTCTGGGGGGGGGGAGAGGCGTGTTAAAGGCCGTCGCTCGGGAGACGGAATAGCGGCTGGGACGGTCAGGAGCGCCGCCGCTGTGTTTCCGGGTCGGTGTCATTCTGAAACGCGTGCACCCGGCATCACGTGCCCCCCCCCCCCCCCCCGCTGCCCACCGCGCAGGAGGGCCCGTGTCAGACAGTGTAGGACCACTTCCCACTGCCTGCTGACGCCAGGCTGTTCATTTTTGTCCCCTGTAGGGGACAGGAACATGTATTCTGCTATAATGAAACCTACACAGCAACAGGCATTCATTCAATAAAAATTTAATAATATTCATGAAAATATTTTCACTGCAGAATTTTTTTTTTTCATCCAAGACATTTGTTTTAGGCAACATCAGAACAATTTAGAAGCTTCTCAGGAGGACTGGAGATGTCGTTCATTGGAAAATGAGAGCAGAAAGGCTTGGTGAAATAGTGACTGGTACAGCGGGTCAATAAAAACCCATTTGAGGAGAGCAGGGTCCGCTGTCTGTCTTTCTCTCAGAGTTTGCGAAGCCTTTGCGTTAATTATGCGTGAGTGCGTTCACATGGAAACAGCGCTAATGAGACATTAGGCCCGACGACCTCTCCCCCCCCCCTTCTGTGTGGCAGTGAGGTCATTGAAAGGTCTTTCCCATGATCCCTTCTTTGCCAATGTTGCGCTGCATTTGACACCCATGACCAGGTTTGAACTTGTCTGAGGTGTAACCATTTGCAGCTGGGTAATATAATTACCCCCACCCCCCCCCCCCCCCCCCCCACCACCACACACACACACACACACACACCCACAGTCTTATAGTTTGACATGGCTTCAGAAGAACCCTTTGGTAGCAGTAGCCACTGTTGTTGTTCCAGCTGCTGAGTCCACAGATTTATTCTATCGACCCGCCCGTTAGGCGCTGGTATCCGAAAGGCGCTTTTCGGGGGGTGAAATGTACCCCCGCACGCATTTACCCCCGAAGCTTTACCCCGTTTATCCAAGCAGAGAGTCTGAGAACGGGCAGATTTCATTCCCGGTTTAAAGGTGCTTTTCGGCGCGCCTGCCCCCCTGCCCCCAGGGTTTGGGGCGCCTCCGCTGGAGTCACAGCGACGCGGGGAGCGCCCCCCTCCCCCCCCCCCAACCCCCGCTAAAAAGACCGCGCGGGACGGGGGAAGCAGTCGGAATCGCGCGGGCAGGGCGGGCACGCGTTCCGCCCGCGATTGGGCCTGGCGCGGCCACCGCTCGTCAGCGCCAGTCGCTCAGACGCCGTTCCGTCGACAGCCGCTGCGTGAGGCGCTGCGCGTTACCAGATACGACGCCGGCGTCTGAATCCACGGAGTCACGCGTCTGTGCCTGTACGTCTGTGTCGTATGTCACGTCGCTTATAATATGATATATTATGTGATAATAACGCAGAGTCTAAATTTAATATCAGATTGTTTTAGGGTGCCACACCGCATAGTCTGCAGGCCTAGCTAACGATGGCTGGATCTGCACTGCTGTTGGAAATAGAAATATTTATATGTGTCATCTATAATTATGACATGTATAGATACGGACTGACGTTGATGGATTGGCCACCGGTGACACACTGCATATCGGCTAAGCAGAGAACTGACTTTTGAATTGTCATTACTGAATTTGAATATTATTCTGAATTCTTTTATTGAAAGCATCTGGCACTTTTTATTTAATTGACTCTTGATATATATATATACATATGCATGTATGTAAAGTATGCATGTACTCTTTCTATGTGTGAATTTACACTCAGTTAACAAGATATTTTTAACAGACAGATTTAAGCAGGCCACAGAATCACGTTCGTTCACATTCACACATCTCTTTTGCAGACACAGTGTCGGAGGAGGATCCTGGCTGAGACTCGTCCGTCTGTCGGATTCAGCTCCTGGGCGTTTCCCCTCAGAGGCACATTTACACCCCCGGGGGGTCCTGCCCCGCCATGGAGAGGGGTGTTGGGCTTTGCTCCAGTCACCCTAACCGGCTGACACGAAGGAAAGCGTCAGGACTTTCCCAGAATGCACCGGGGGCACGCGCTGCCTCTCAGACCGCCTTCGTCCTGCTGGGCAGGTGAGTGCTGCGTTTCTCCAGAGAACTCTTTTCCTTCTTTTTTAGTGCAGCCACGCACAGCCGGGCTCAGTCACTAATTATTCAAATTTTTCCGCCAGTACCAACTGTACACAACAGCCCCGCAGGTAAGGAAGGGGAAGCTGAAGTCCTGGAGGGCCGCAGTTTCTGCTGGTTTTCGGTTGATGTTCCAATATGACTGATCATTTGATTATTTTATTGACTAATGAGTCCACACACCTTGCTCTCAAAGCTTTGATTGGCTGCTGCACAAATACCTGCAGACACTGCGGCCCTCCGGGACTGGAGTTAAACCTGCAGACACTGCGGCCCTCCGGGACTGGAGTTAAACCTGCAGACACTGCGGCCCTCCGGGACTGGAGTTCGACACCCCTGTCTCAGAGTAACCACGGGTAACTAACAGTTGTTGTTTTCACCATCATGTTAGTTCATGAAAACTTGATGGGAATGTTTCTCAGCAGGAAGAAAAAAGAAGATTTTGAGGAGGTGGGGAATTTGACAGATGCTGGGAGCGCACTCTTGCCAAAGGCTATCCCCTGTTCTTGCGTTGGTTTTCTCTGATAATTATCCACATGCGCAAAAGACCCCCTGATCTTGAGGCAGGTTTTTTTTTTAGTGTTGGAGTGATAGAAACCGAGACAGTGAACAGATCCATGGGAAATCAAGCATTGCATGGCACGAGTGTAATATGTGTATAAATAGCGGATGTAATAGGGGTATAAATGTCAGGTTTAATAGCGGGTGTAATATGAGTAAAATAGCAAATGTAATATGAGTATAAATAGCAGGTATAATATCGGGTGTAATAGAGGTGTAATAGCAGGTGTAATATGTGCATAAATAGCAGGTTTAATAGCAGGTGTAATATATGTATAAATAGCAGGTATAATATCGGGTGTAATATGTGTATAAATAGTGATTATAATATTGGGTGTAATAGAGGTGTAATAGCGGGTGTAATGTGTGTATAAATAGTGGGTATAGTATCGGGTGTAATAGGGGTGTAATATATGTATAAATAGCAGGTATAATATCAGGTGTAATAGGGGTATAAATAGTGGGTATAATGTTGGGTGTAATAATGAGTGTAATATTAGTATAAATTGCGGGTATAATATCGGGTGTAATAGGGGTGTAATAGTGGGTGTAATATTGGGTGTAATATCGGGTGTAATATGAGTATAAATAGTGGGTATAATATCGGGTGTAATGTGTGTATAAATAGTGGGTATAATATTGGGTGTAATAGGGGTGTAATATTGGGTGTAATAGCGGTATAAATAGTGGGTATAATATTGGATGTAATAGCGGTATAAATAGTGGGTATAATATTTGATGTAATAGGGGTGTAATATTGGGTGTAATAGGGGTATAAATAGCGCCCATGCCCGGTGTGTAATGCCCTTGCCAGCGTTGGAGCCGTTTTGGCTGAGGTTTTGGTCGCGCTCTGTGAGCCAGCTGGGGGGGGGGGGGGGGGGGGCGGGGCCAGCGTCCGCAGAGGCCGAACGCCAGGCCGGCGCGCCAAACAATTAAGGACGAAACGCCGAGCGCGGGGAACACAATGAGACGCTTCCGGAGAGAGAGAGAGGGGCGCTGCCCATGCCGGGAATGGTGCGATTTGGCCCGAACACCCTCCGGGGAGTTACCCTCGCCAGCAGGCTTCCCTGTTCCCGTCCTCGTTTGGCTTCGGTTCCTGGAAAAAGGACCCGTGCCCTTTTGGTTGCTCCCCCCCCCCCCACCCCAGTTCAGGACAGGTTATGGCAACTCCATTCTTAAGAGAGGCCGCTCTGGTGCTTGAGCGTTCGCACAGATCCGATGTAGCTGCTCACTGCGGCGTCCTGCTTCTCATCGCGTTCTCCGAGGAGTTCAGAGACGGAGGCGACCTCGCCCTCACCCCTGCCAGCGCGGTAAAACGTTCAGCATCGGTCCCACTCCAAACCCCGAGTTCACACGAGTCCAGAAGGAGTGTAAAATACAGGCCGCTGTTCGGGAGTGAAATGGATCTGATTTAGTCGATTTAGCGCAAGACGTTTTATTCCGCGCTGATGCTGACACTGCAGAAGCCACCCGGGAGAAGTGCAGCGGATGGAAATGCATGGGGGCCATTAAGCCTCTGTGTGAAATTGTTTGTCTGTAATGGAGCTGAAAAGAGGTCGAGAGATATGCCCCACTTCAGCGTGTATTCCCTGTGTATTTTTACGGCGTTGTTTCTAAAAATGAAACCCGGTGAATTAGAACCAGATTGCAATCTTGAAAAGGTTTTTTTTTTGGGGTTTTTTTCTTTCTAAAAACACTCGAAAGGAAACACAAGAATAAAAAACGTACGGGCAGGAAACGCAGAGAAAAGACTGACTTCCGCTGTTCGGTTTACTGTTCTGAAGAAAGAGGCCCACCTTCACATGAGAAGCTACCAAATAGCTCACGCGCCCCACAAGGAAAGGAAGCGTGATGTCATGCTTCACCTTTCACCGTCCATTCCAGCCAATGGTAATTGACACCTTGTCGCTTGGGTCATAATTGGAATAGTCCCTGATCAGCCAATTACAACCCCCTTCTCCCCTTTCCTGCTGCTTTAGCCTACCGCTCCCCTCCCCCAGGCTGACGTAGCACCTGTTGAGTTCTATCTCATTGCGTCCGTGCGTCAGAGTTTTAATGTCTTAATTTATAGGCCACAGCTGTAGCCTGTAGTCTGCCTAGTGACTCAGGAGTTAACCTTTGAACTCCTGGGGAATGCAGACATGGGACATGTAGGAGCAGTGCTGTTGAATTTCACCCCGACGGTCATTATTCTTCAGTGAAGCTGGGCATTTAAAAATGGGAGATTACAGCTTCATGACCCTTGAAATCGTTGAAGCTGTCCTTCGTCTGTTGGGGCTCACATATTTGAACCAATCGCATGTCTTTATTTTTTGTATTGACAGAAAACCTGGGTCATGTACTTTATTTGAAATACCTTTACCGTTTGGACACCAGTAAAATTCCTGCAGATTGTCGACTCGTTTTAAGGAACCGTCTGCTAACTTCACTGAGATCCAGAACAGAACTATTTCTTCTGCGATTGCGTTTCCTGCTGCAGAGGGTTTGTCCCTGTCAAGTACAGGTAACCATTTTTCCACTTTGCAGGGTGTGTTTAGCATTGCATTCCTCATATTTGCCGTGGGTACTTCCTGGTCTGTGGGTGGCACGTTGGTGGGGGTGGGGGGGGGGGGGTCGCAAGGTCAATGGTCCCAATCAGTCAACCGATGGTGCCCGTTTCGGGTCCTTTTACACTTCAACTCTGGACGGCTGTCAGAGTCCACTTCCTGTGTCCACTGTGTAGAGATGCCCAGAGACGTAGACCCAGGTCCTCACGGGCAGAATTACTGGGACGGGTGTTGTTGGGGGGGGGGGGGAGAAGGTCGCTCTTCGTCGGAGGCCAGAGTTGTCAGGAATGTCGGCAGCGGAAAAGGAAAGTGCTGTGAGCATTTCGGGATCGAAATCAAGCGTTTTGATTGGCTGCTGGCTCAGTGAGTGGCAGTTGCCTACGCAGGGACCCGGTGGCGCGGCTCTTGGCTCCGGTGCCGGCTCTTCGGCGGTGAGACGCCCGCGGGCCTTGGTGAATGGTAAATGGTGAATGGACTGCCTTTATATAGCGCTTTTATCCAAAGCGCTTTACATTCGATGCCTCTCATTCACCCATTCTCACACACACACACACACACACACACCAACGGTGAAAGGCTGCCAGGAAAGGTACCAGTCAGCTCGTTGGGAGCTATTAGGGGTTAGGTGTCCTGCTCAGGGACACTTCGACACGCCCCAGGGCGGGGGAATCGAACCGGCAACCCTCCGACTGCCAGACAACCGCTCTTACCTCCTGAGCTGTGTCGCCTTACACCACCCGTCCCGGGACGCCGAGCCGGAATAGAGCGGCTAGAAATCTTTCCCCCCTCTCTCCGCAGTCGGCACCTGTCTCCGCGTGATTACGCATTGATTTATACGAGAGCGCAGGCGTATTCCAGGATAAAAAAGGCATCGGATTTCCTTCCGTACTTTATAGCGCACGCTTGGCTCTGAAAGGTTTCGGGAGTTCTTAGGTATGCCGGGTATTTGGAAGGAGTTACAGGGTTCCTCTCTGATTTAATCATTCTTTTTTATTTTTTTTTCCCCTCTCTGGCGGATACACGCCGGCGGATGAGTCCGCTCGGGGAATTTTAACCGCGTCCATCCCAGCGGGAGCGTTCCCAGAAAGGCGTTTTTCCGATCGGGATTCTCGGAAAGCTGAGAACCTGCAACCCCTCTCTCTCGCGGCTTTGCCCCGCCCCTCTCTCGACGTCCCACGAGCAGCTGCTGGGGCCACGCTGTCTGTCGGGAGGGAGGGGAGGGCGGTTCCCTAAAAGAGGACAGCCTGAGGATCGCCAGGCTCAGCGGGACGACCTATCCCACAAGCCCCTTCTCAAGCTGTGCCCGGGAGCGTTAAAAAAAAGTTTAAAAATAAAAAAAACGGTGTCCAGTGAAACGCTGTCTCCACGACGATGAGCCGTGGCCCATAAAGCAGTGCAGCGCAGCGCGGGGGGGGGGAGGTTTCGGTTATTAAGATGTCTGGCGAGTCTGAGGTGTCCCCCCCCCCCCCCGCCTGCTGGTGCTGAGCGCTGCCTGCCGTTCGGTGGCCTAAGCCTGTGATGCGTCTGGACAATGGAAGCTCGATCAGCGCTGTGGACCTCTCTGACCCCCACGCCGCAGACAGCCTGCTGTCCGCTGTCGCTAAGCGCTAATCTCTCGACGAAGCTGTGACTGGTCTCCGCGAGGTCTCCAGCCCCAGCCCCGTGAAACTCAGACTCTGGGTCGCACTCTTTTTTAGGGGTTGTGGGAGCAGTACGGTGGGAGGTAGACACTGTGAGAACCACAGTGCTCGTATGCTAATCATTATCCAGTAAGGAAAACAGTTGAATCAATTTGGTTATAATGAGGTCAATTGGAACCCACATCTGGGTAATGTAGTTTTCCATTCAGTGGGAACCTTAATTAACTTGTCAAGCTGTGTTTGTCAAGAAAAGGGTAACAATTATACATAATTTTCGGGTGAAGGTTATGGGCAAATCTTGATTGAACCCAGGTTACTTTCGCTAATTCGCCACTAAAATGCCAGTCCAGTCCATATCTCTCACCACAACATGCGTGGTGCTTGGCTTTGACCTGCCATGTTTCTCCCACAACCCCTTTCCCTGGCCACTGGAGCATTTGGCCTGTCGGTACTTCAACAGCTATGACCCTTTAAATGTTAATGACTAACGCAGGCTTTGGGGGGAGGTGGGGGGGGGTGGGGGATGTCCTGACTTATGCCACCTGTCGATCGCAAATTACCACCCCCCCCTCCCCACCCCCAGCAGGCCAGTTCTCTCCCTCGTGCCCAAAGGCCAATGCTCTCTAATGAAGCCCCCCCCCCCCGCCACTGTCCCTGCGAGTTCAGAAGCTTGCTATTTGGGGGCTGCCAGTTCTCAAGAACCAAGTGTGGGGGGTGGGGGGGGGTGGGGGGGCTTGGGCCCTGCGTCAGAAGAGGGAGCCCGCTGGAGGGGATTCCGGAGCAGTGCGCGCGGGGTGAAGTGCCCCCCGTGCCACCGTGGCAACGGTTCGTGACTGGCGGGTTCTGGCCACGCCCCCTTCTGCCCTGAACGGGAGTGGTTCGGGGGTGAATCGGGGGGGGGGGACTATTTATACAGCCGTTGCAGTTCGCCCTGGTTCTGCTGCGTCAGGGTAGGGAGTGGGAGGGGGGGAGGGGGGACGGGCGGGGGACGGGCCCTGCGTGTGAACAGATCGTTTTACAGAAGTGAAAGGCCAAGAAGCCGGCCACCTCCGCCCACCCAGCGGGGAACGCAGTTGCAGTCGCACGTCAAGTGCCGGCGGCGTTCCGCGTCTTCCCTGACGTTCCCTTTTTTTTTTTTTTCTTTTTCCGACCGGATCGCCGACCGCCAGAAGCTCGTGTTTTTTTTCCGTTTTTTTTTTTTAGAAACGCGGTTTCCTCCTATGCAAATTCTCGGGCCGATTTTTTCGACGATAAAAAATAATGAATAAAAAAAACCGAGGGCACAACTAGAGGCATTGTGAGGCCTGAAAGGACTCATTGTCGCGCGAAACAATCGCAGCGAGCGCTCAGATTTATGAGCCGCCGTGACGAGACCGGCGCTCTGGACGTAACGCGAATGTTTGAGTTTGCGGTGCACTTCCTGCGTAGAAACAGTGCTGACTGGAACGGTCACAGACAGTGCCGTCCTTTCCAGCGGACAAAGACGGCGATTGATGGCGGTTGGGTTCCAGGCAGTGGGTTTTCAGCGTGGAAGATGGCGAGGAATGTGTTGGGCGAGGAAAAGACAACTGATGCTTGTAGGCAGGGTCGTTAATCATATCTGGTATCGGCAATGTGCTGATATGTAAAATGGCACTGATTTATTGCTCTGCGGGTGCTGCGATTCTGATATTATTTAGACACCCTTAGATGGTTCAGTTGCGGTTTGAAAGGAGCTGCCTGAGGCAGTTGGCAGGTTTTGTGCGGAACGTTGAACAGCAGAGTACAGCTGAAGAGCCCATGTAGTGTAGTGTGGAAGAAAAATAAAAGGAGGAAAAACGTCTGTTGGCGAACTTACTTTTGGTATAAGTTCATTTAAAGTTGGACTTATACCTTTGTGTCGTGTCCTCCCTTAGCCTGTCTGTACTCTGGGCCAATCCCGTCTCTGCGTTTCTGCTGATTGACAGCTGGCGGGAGGCCGAGGCCGAGACACGCGAACAAGGCCCGGATGCAACCGCCGCAGCCTGCGTGATGGGGCCCTGCGGCAGGAAGTAGGAAGTGGACGAAAAAGAGGAAGCGTAACCGGAGGGGTGAAATGACGCGCGAGAGCCAATGGGAGGGCGGAATCTCCGTTACGTCACCGAGCAGGCGGCTGCTGGTTCGCTCACTCCACGGAGCGAGTGGGGGGGTGGCCAGTCAGCTGGAGGGCCCCTCGCGCTCAGGAAAGGGCCGTGTTTGGTGCAGGCGCGTCGGAGATCTGGCTCTGCGATAAGAGGCTAGCTGCGCGGGGGCTAACGCGGGGCCACAGAGGAGGGCTATAAACAGCACCGCGGTCACAGGAGACCTTTGGGTTAGGATGCACAGGTAGCGTGCTCACGTGCTGCACACGCACCCCTCTGCGGTCACTGATAACATTGGGGGGGGGGGGATGGGGGCGTGGGCGGGGGCTGGTTGGGGGGGGGGCATAGTCTGACGCAGTAGATGCGAGACGGGTCGGAACGAGGCAGGTAAAGTTCCACTTGCGTCAGTCCGCCACAAATGTCACGGCGGTGACTGCGTAGCGACGGCGACGTGTGCGACCGTTGCCTGGTGACAAGGGGCCTGCCTTTTTGCGCTGCTTCGTTTTGGCGAAGCTGCTCTATGCTTAATACTGGGTAATCAGACTGAGGTACATAATCGCGTTGCGTAATCTTTGCTTCCAATTTGAAAATGTCTGACCGAATATGCTGGATATCCACTGAGGCAGGCGATACCAATCGCTGTGTCCTTTCACACACACCGGAGTTCTCAAGTCGGACCCACAGGGCCACAAGTTAAAGGGCACTTCATGCGCTGCTGAACAGGGCAGTCTCGCGTGTGCCCAGTCAGCCAGCGGGGGGCGCTACAGCAGGATGAGGCACAGTCCTCCAGCGGCAGTGTAGTATATTGGGTAAAGAACTGACCTTGTAACGTAAAAGCCACAGGTTCGATTCCCGGGTAGGACACTGCCGTCATACCCTCGAGCAAGATACTTACCCTGACTTGCTTCAGTATATATCCAGCTGTATAAATTGCAGTGTAAATGCTATGTAAAAAGTTGTGTAAATCGCTCTGGTTTTGAGCGTCTGCTAAATGCATGTAATGTAATGTGATGTAATGCAGCCAAAGCTCTCCCTTCCCCGAGCGGCACTGGAGCTAATCATGTGTACAGTAGGCCTATGACGGCACGGGCCTGGTCCGGTTCGACCGGTGGGCCTATCGAAGCTGCGGAAGACGGTGCCTTAACTGGGTGAGACACCCAGCAGCGCTCCCGCCTCTTTTTTTAGATGGCACAGCTGCACACCAGGACATAAAATCACACCCAAGAACTCTGCCAGAATAGCTGCATGGGTATGTGGCAAGCATCCCGACAGCGGTGACGTACATATATTAACACCCTATCAAGGCAATCAGCCCGAGCCAAGAATAGGTATTACGCTGTGTTAGCGACGTCTTGCCGCCTTCTTGTGTTAGAAATGACTCTCGTGAAGGACGTTATTAACATTATTAAACCGAGTGGCACCTCTGCATCATGGCCGCCGCGGCCGTGCTACACATCTGAGGTAAACGGAGCGAGGGGACGAAGGAATCCCCGTGACCTTAGCAGCTGCTCCCTTTCTCTCTCCCTCTCTTTCTTTCTCCATCTCTCTCTCTCTCCCTTTTTCTCTCCCTCTCTTTCTTTCTCCATCTCTCTCTCTCTCTCTCTTGCTTTTCCTCCCTTACGCAAGTCATCCTTTTCCTCTCGCTCCCTTTACTTTCGTTCACCTCTCTCGGTCATCCCTCTCTTTCTTTCTCTCACTCTCGTTTTTCAAACAGACGAGCGACTTCTTTTTTTTGCCGCTGCTGAAAGGAGAAGGTCATTTGTCTGAAGGGAATGCCCATTGGACAGGTGTATGAAGGGAATGCCCATTGGACAGGTGTATGAAGGGAAGGCCCATTGGACAGGTGTATGAAGGGAAGGCCCATTGGACAGGTGTATGAAGGGAATGCCCACTGCACAGGTGTATAGATGCCATGAAGAAAGATGCCCATGACAGGTGATAAGGAATGCCCTGACAGGTGTATGAAGGGAATGCCCACTGCACAGGTGAATGAAATAGAAAACACAGATAAGCAAGAACTGGTGCCTTCCCCTGATGCAAAAAAGTATTTGGAATGTAAATGGTAAATGGATGTATGGGAACTATATTGTATTTTATTGTAGTATCTTGTGAATGATATGATGGCTCCGTACTAATCAGCAAACAGGACCGGAACTATCCATTCACATCCGAGTTTATTCAGCTATATTATGACATCACATGCTCTTTCAAACATGTTATTCATTGACAATGCATTAAAGATATGCATGCAATACTTTATATACTTTACATGTAACACTTTTCCTAAAATAAAATATGAATGCATTTTATTTCAGAAATGTATAGGTTAATGTATTACAAATACACTTTTTTATATGGATTGTCACTTTGCCTGGAGAAAAAAAAGGATGCTTTTCTCTGGGATCATGGACAATTAGACTTAGAGTGAATTGGCATGCCGATTTAAACCCTTTTGATTTAGCTTCACCTTGAAGATTTTGGATTTCAAAAACTCCAGAGCGCCTTCTGGGGGGGGTTCTGGCGGCGCAGTTAAGCGCTCCTTAATCATGTCTGACACTGGACCACTTGGAAGCCCCGGCCTCATTTGCAAGTGAAATCGGCGGCTGCGTTGGAATGCGAGCGTCTCAGTCAGGCCTGGGGGGGTGGGGCACGGCTGCTGAAAGTAAGGCCGGGGGTGAGGGTGGGGGGGCCGGGTGGAGCCCGTTTCTGGGATCCCCGGCACCCGTCCTTGACGACGGCGGTTGCTTTCTGGGCGCCTGAGGTCACATCCCGGTTAGCGTGTTGGCGGACGCCGTCGCCTGTGTCCCAGGGGGAGATCCGTCATCCTGTCGGCCCCGGGGGGTGTTTGCTCGGCGGAAGGCCTAGTCACGGATCGGTCCCTCGGCATTGCTCTCCGGAGAGAAATATCCGCCAGAAGTCACGCGCAGGAGAGGAAGTGCTCTCCCCGGGGCCTCACTCTAGGCTTATCAATAGCACTCGGTGTGTCCACTTGAGCCAAGATGGACGCCCGGACTTTTGCTGAATGAGCCGTTGCCCTGTGCTCTGCTGTCTTCTCGATTTATGACCTTCACGGGAGCGCCTGACGGGTTGATAGCAGTTGGGCGGGCTTTCAGAAAGAGTCTGATGCATCGTGGGGTCAAGTCACTGCCTGTCTGCCGTGGTCTGTCCAGAAGGGAGCGAACTGAACACTGGCAGTTTAAATTTGCAATGCAAATCGCCTCTCTGTGTGTTTTCCATACACAATACTTTTTCTCGACTGTTGCCAGCGGCTACTAAGGACATGCTTCGTCCAGCCAAGAGAGCGCAGTGTCCAACTTAACACACCTGCCTGTTTGTGAGGGGCGAGGCTGCATCTTACAGTCGTGATGTGTGAGTGTGACTGAGGTTTTACAGGGACAGAGCCATCATGGGACTCGCCCACACGTTGGCTGTTTGAGTAAATATGCAGATGCAAATGAGGGCAATGACAGGTGATGATACAGGTAAAGAATACATCACACACATTCCATCGAGGCTGAGATGGGGGGGTGGGGGGGAATGAGTCATCATAATAACAGTGCAGCTGAGAGCACTGGAAGGGGGAAAAATGGGCCCCAGCATGCCTCTGTAAGCTAAGCGTTAGCGTCTCACATAAGCGCAGGAAGTGCACGTAGCGGTGGTCTTGTAGACGTCGCGTTCGAGAGGCCGTTTGCTCAGGGCGAGTTGTGCCGGCTGTTTGCCTGTTTCTGATGTGGTCCTGCAGGAAGCAGATGCCTTGTCTTTGTTGTCTTTTCACTCGTTCGCGTTTTTTTTTTTTTTTTTTTTGGGCCCTTTTCTAAGAAAGGTTTTCAACACGGACGCCTACGCGGAAAACCCGGAGGGCGAAAAAGAGCGTTGCTTCAGAATCTTGTCGGCGCGTTTTGTAGCGCATGTCGCAATGGCGGCTAGCTTGACTAGCGCTCAGACTCTGAGAAGGTGCTTCAGGAATGCGGGTCCGCTCAATAGAGCTGAGACAAGCGTGCGTTTTTCTTGTTCTCCGCCGTTCGTGAACCCTGAGGCCGTATTGTCGCCGTGTCTCCCGGCAACACGCCCCGTTTCTGAATACATTCGCATACTTGCAGCCCCCCCCAGGTTGTTATTATGGGATGTTTTATGAAGTTTTTTTTTTATGACTTAGACTCTCCAGTTAACCTAACCTGCATGCCTGTAGACTGTGGGAGGAAGCCAGAGTACCTGGGGAAACCCACATGGGCACTGCGCCACTGTGCCACTGTGCCACCCTTATAAATGCTACAGCAGAACTGTAAAACTGGGCAGGGTTGCGCGCTTATACTCCCTGCAGACAGGTGGCGTTGTTCCAAAGCGGCGCAGCGGAGGCGTTTTGTCACGTTTTTTGTCGCGCAGGACTACGCTGGCGCTCTCTCTGGAACCCCCCCCCCCCCGGCCCCCTCAGCTGACCGTCCCGAGCTCAGCCGGGGCGATTTGCGAGAGCCCGCGTTGCCCGAAGTTTGTGCCGTGGACAGAGGACGTGCAGAGGGTCGGCCACCCTCTCTGCCCCTGGCGTTCCCGTCGCGTTTCCCCCCTCGACGGTCCCGCCCCAGTCCGAGTGGGCGTTCCTCGCTTTTGCACATTTTCCACGTGGTGACGCAATTTGTTTTTTTTTCCGACACTTTTTCCGGTCCCGAGATTTTTCTCTGGCTTCCTGACTCTGACTCATGTTTCCAGGGGCGCACGGCGCAGTGTTCTTCTCTGACTCGTTTTCCGGCACTGCCTCCCCCCTTCCTCTCCTGCTGGACCTGACCCAGGCCCGACAAACTCCCCTCTGAGCCTTCCGGCCGACCCAGGGCACCGGAAGCCGGGTAGCTCTGGTGGACAGCTGACCAGAGTGTTCTGACCGTATGGAGTTATGTGTGGGCGGCAGTGTAGTGTAATGGGTAAGGAGGCTGGTCTTGTAACCTAAAGGTCGCAGGTTCGATTCCCTGGTAGAACACTGCCGTCGTACCCTTGAGCAAGGAACTTAACCTGCATTGCTCCAGTATATACCCAGCTGTATAAATGGATGCAGTGTAAATGCGATGTAAAGAGTTGTGTAAGTCGCTCTGGATAAGAGTGTCTGCTAAATGGCTGTAATGTAAATGTAAAGTTATGGCGTCTCCGAGGGTGAAATCTCTGAGCTGCTGTTCTCTGACGGTGGTTGAGCAGTTTTTTTGCCCCAGGGCCCATGCAGGCGGCCAGCCTTTCGGCCATCTTTCCTGGAGCCGCTACCTCGTGATCCTGCTCAGGCGACAGCTTTGGGTTCACACTGGGGCAGCACGTTCCTCCCACTCAACGGTACGCCGACGTTCAGGCCCTGAACACTGGCCGGTGTTTGGCTCACAGCGCTGCAAAGGTGTAGCGTGGTTCTCACCTTTTGAAAGTTCATGACACACTTTTTTTGTTTTTCCGTGGGAGGGCCGCGGGCTGGTATCACAGCCGGTGAACGCTGATGTCATGAGAACGTATCGAGTTCAGGCTGGTCTCTTAAATACGAAGCGCGCAGGAATCGAGTGGGGTGGGGGGCCGGGTGGAGCGAGGGGGGAGGGGGGTCACGTGCCGCGCGAGGCGACGCGCCAGCTCGTATTAATACCGCCACTCGCGATGCCGACGCGCGCATTCCGTTTGGTGCATCGTCACCTTCACTGAAACGAGACTCCCGTGGAAATGGCGGTGCCCTATTTTAGGACCGCCACGGAGGTGTCGTCAGAACCTCCTCCACCCCCCCCCCTCCCCCCCAGGCCACGGCCGTCCGATTCAGTCGTAATCGCAATACGCAGAAAACCGAACTCTGGCACGTCATGCTGCTGTACGGCGCTGAGCGTAGTCCATATTCGAGCGGGAATCCGATAGAGCCTTTCAGTCTCCTTTTCCAGGAGGTCATTTAGCATGTGTGGCTATGCTGTGCCTTCCGCCACAGAGCAACAGATCCATGGTGTGGTTTCTCCTGCAGTCTGTGGAATTAATAGACAGCATCGTGGCTCTGAACATCCAATAGCACGACGGAGAAAACTCGGTACCTACACATATTTTGTCACCGTAGGTTTTTATCTATTTTCGCTTTCAAGCTGTGTTATGTTGGACATGGGATTTGGCTATTCACTACCCAGTTGTTTTGATGCATGAGTAATTCTTAAAAATCAAAAATAATAATTCAAGCTCAGCGATTAATATTTTTTAATCTTAATCCTGTTTTAATAATTAAGACAGAAATAGTGGCAATGATGTGAGACAGTTTCACTCATTTCAAGATTTGCCAGTTTCACTTGTCGAGCAAAAAATAAAACTTGAATCAAGAAAATGTTTCCTCTTCGGGGAAAACAGAAATTGGATATGAAGTCTCATTGCGAGATTAAAACTAAAGGCCAGCAGGTCACCGGTTGAACCACTTCCCCCTGACTGATTTCTCCGGACGCGCGTGTTACCGACGTCCCCACGCCCCACAGGACGCGTGCCGGAAAGCAGAGCGACGCTCACCGCATGTGTCGTTCTTAGAAATGATCCATGTCGAACAAACCCCAGGTGGGGAACAGAACAGCACCGATGTACCCTCGAGCAAAGTGCATCACCTCAGTTCGCTCTGTTTGAAATTCCTGCCCCTGTCAGCGGGTTTTTTAACGAATTGCGAGGTGTTAAAACGCATCGAGGCTTGCCCCGAGGAATGGCGTCCCCCCCTTACCAAATTGAGTTACTAAGTTACTGCTCTGGATATTAGATAAGTGTGAGCTAAGTGGAACGTGAGTAGACCTGGTGTGTGAACGTTGTGTTGTGGTGCTGTCTCGTTTTTCATAAGGGGAGAAAGCAGCCCGAATCAGCGTTCTGAGGAAACTGTTGAATATGAGGAGTGCTCTGCATATAGAATTCTATTAGTGTGTAGGATGACCTAGTTAATTTGACTTAGCTTATGTGTGTATGTGTGTGTGTGTGTGTGTGTGCGTGTGCATATAGAGCGAGCATACCCATGTAAGGGACCATAACCATGAGCCCCTTTTTTAATTACATTACATTACATTACAGGCATTTAGCAGATGCTCTTATCCAGAGCGACTTACACAACTTTTTACATACAACTTTTACATTGTATCCATTTTTACAGTTGGATATATACTGAAGCAATGCAGGTTAAGTACCTTGCTCAAGGGTACAACGGCATTGTCCTACCCGGGAAACGAACCTGCGACCTTTCGGTTACAAGCGCAGTTCCTTACCCACTGTGCCACACTCCGTCCTTAACTAATGTTACTTGTGCCTATGCTATAACACGGGACATGTACTGCAAATTTCGATGGTACGGCATTGTAACACAGGCGACGGGAACTGAACTGTTTCCCTGGAACCCTACCGTAGCAGAAGCGCACGGACCGAAGGACGCACGCAGGCCTAAAAAGGCGAGGTAATTAAGCAGACAGGCAGTGGCGCAGAGTAACCTTTGGTTCCAGACTCGTTTGTTTGCTTTTCGTGCGCCTCTGACTTCATACGGTGTTACCCCGCGGTCATCACCGAACGGGACAAGGTGCACAGTGACCCCACACACGGTCGCAGGCGTCTCTGCGCTTCCTAAACGGGACACGTTTCTCGCGACGGCGTTTTTTTTTTGGGGGGGGGGCGAGCGAGGGCGCCGGGGTAACGAAGCCCCTCCCAGCCCGCGCCGGGAGCGCTCGTGGCTATTTTCGGGACGTCCCGTCGTCACGAGCGCTCGCAGCTGTGCGGCTGGTGACCCGCGCGGCGCGGACCGCGACGGAGCGAGGAGGGGAGCGGTGAAAATGGCCCGGTGACAGAGGGGGGGGAGGGGGGCCAAACGGGGCAGAAAAGAGAGGAGGCGTGGCCCCGCCCACTCCCAGAACGCACTTCTCTGCTGCTGCGATGGTCCTTTCTTGGGCCTGTCAAAAACAGAACAGGCCCCGTCGTCTCAAGAGTTCTGCGCACTGTCCTGCACAGGTACACAGTAAAAGTGTCCGATGTTAAGTCAACTCGAGCAGTGTTAAGTCAGCTCTTCAGAGATGACATTTTTCTCACACTCTGGATGGTGGGACCAAACGTTATCTGTTAAGAGCTGAATTAACACGGGACATTTTACCGTATACGGACATGCTGGCTGCAGGAGGGCCAGGGGGTGTCTTAATTTCCTGTGTCTGCCAGCACCCCTTGACTCCTGCATCGGACAGTGCGTTCAGATGTCTCAGCTAAGCGCAGTCCTTGACGGTCGTTCGTGATTGTATGACGAGACCAGGAAAATGGCTGTGCCGGTCGGATGATGAAGTGCAGAAGCACAGAAAGCAGGTTCACCCTCCTCTGGTCCTCCTGCTCTCGCCTGTCAGGGGCACACTGGTTAAGCACACAGCTGTATGTTTTTAGGAGGCAGTTCAGACTGTGCTCAGAAGCACTGAACCTGAAGACCAGAACTGTGACCTTCACATCACCTTGCCTTTTCAATGGACAGACCATGCCTTTCTTTCTTTCTTTCTTTCTTCTTTATTTCTTTTTTTCACCTGTATTCAGTGGACGTTTCTTTTTCTAACAGTAGAAGACACAATATTGAAATGGTACGATTAAACATTAAGTTACGACCCGCAAGGTAACGTATAATACGCTTGCTGTAGTCACCGTCCCAGTACCTCACTGATCCATAAAAAGTGTGCGTGGTCAGTGCGTCCCGTCTGGCCTGTCGAACGCCCCCCCGGTGAGCTGAATAGAGAGGGGGTCGCTGGTGAAATGTGAGGTGCCGTGTTGAGTTTTTAGGCACTAACGCGGCGTGGACCCAGACCTCCCCGCCGGCGCCCTCAGCCTCAGCCACGGCTGATCGGGGCGCGTTCCCTCTGCTTTCTCGTCGCAGGGTGGCCGCGTGACCTTTGACCCTCCGTGACCTTTCAACCCAGTGGAATGCGCCTCGAGGCTTCTTCCCTTCCCGAGTGGAGTGGCCAAGACGTGCGGACCAAGGCAAGCAAACGTGCAGGAATGAGTAAGCGCTTCTTCATGAATGTTCACAGCGGGCTGGTGGGATGTGTCTAGAAGAAGGAAGGGAATGATTCATGTGAACTAAACTGTCTCCTGTGAATCCTGAGTGGGGGCTATGTGGAGATAAGTTCAGTGCTTGTGTGAAAGAGAAATTCTTACGGAGAAAAGCTACATTATGGAAGATAAGACCAGGACCAGGAACCATAATCCCTATTGACCCTTTAAGGTGTGACGTCACAAATATGTGATTCATTATGTGTTCATTCTAATGCTGATGTAACAATCAGTACTGGTAACTGAAAGCAATGGGGTTCTAGAACACCTGACTGACTAAGAATTCAGAAAAAAAACATTCCAGAAAACTTCAAACCTTCAGAGGGTTAAACACTGAGGACATGTTTTTGTGATCTGTGAATAAGAGAGTATAGTATGCCCATCACTCTTTATATCCACAATACACCAGCACCGGTTTCTTCCTGTTAGACTCAATCTGAGCAGAGGTGGGGAAGGTGGTAATGCTGTTACTGAGTGGTGTGCTTGTGGAAGTGTCAGTCTCCCCTGCTGCAGGACTGCTGTACCTGCTGATCTTTGGGTGCGTCTCAGCCTTTAAATGATTAATGAGGTCTGTGATTGGCTGGAGTCCACACACCTTGTTTCCAAGGCCCAGGTTTCCTGCTGATGGAAAGGAAAACCCAAAGTCTAGCAGACAGCAGCCCTGTTCTAGAGGCAGCACTTTAACTGTCAAAAGAGGGAGGAGAAAGCAGGTGGGGTGTAACACACGTGCACACACACATGCACACACACACACACACACACACACACGTGCACGCACACACGCACACACACACTCAGGCACACACACACACGTGCGCACACACAGTAGGTTTTTGCACCTAACTCAAACTCAGCTGAGAGAACAGCCAAACCGTCGCCCCGGTTTTCCTCCCCAGAAAAGCTCCCATTTTCCGTAGCGGAGACGCTGTACTCCCTTCTCTTTCTCTCTCCTCTCTCCCAGCGCACCTCCTTTTCCTCCTCCTCCTCCTCCTCCTCCTCCTCCTCCTCCGCCCCGCTGATTCCCGCTGCAAACTGAAAGGGCTGGTGCTGGAAATAGAAGCATTCCAGCGCGGAGTAAACGGCCGGGGGGGGGGAAATGAGCTTGCGCCCAGAAGGTTACGGGTTCAAATCCTGCGCAGGAAGCGCTGGCGTGGCACCCCCTGAGCTCGGGTTTCGGTAAACGCTCAGGCGCTCAGCCGAACGGTGCGCAGGACAATGGAGCGAGGGACAAGGCCCCCCGGATCGTGGCGTCTGAGTAAGGATGCGCTGTGCTACCGGTCGTTCTGACAATTGTTTTTTTTTTTATTTCGCTGTCACGAAAACCGGACGCTACCGGCTCGAAACGGGAACTGAAACGAGGCGTCGGGCGCACGCTGGAAGTGAAGAAAGGCCCTGTTCCCGTCGCCGTCCGGGAAGCCGCTTCTCCGTCGTCAAGGGCGACGGCGATCCAAAAAAAAGAAAAAGCCTCCGCGCATTCCTCTGGTCCCGGGAAGCTGCAGAAACGAGGGGCGTTCCGCTCGCTCTCTCTCTCTCCCTCTGAAAGGGGACCTTTCCTGGCGGGGGGGGGGTGCGGAGGGTGTTAACTGTCTCCCCCCCCCCCGCGCGACGCGACGGTGTGTCCTGTCCCCCGTCAGGCGCGGGAGCGAGGGGGGCGTGGGGGCGGCGGTACGGAATTGGTTCGCGCTGAGGCCGCTGGAAATGTTTCCGTGAGCCGGAGGGCTCGGCTTCCCGCGCGCGTTCCCTTCTGGTTCAGCGAGTTCGCCCGGCCTCGCGTTCCCCTCACCGAAGCCCGGAGAGGAGGGGGTGGGGCGGGGCCGGAGGGGCGCTGGAAAACGTCCGGCGATCAAAGGCGCGGGGGGCTAGTTTCGGTCGTAACTTCTCGGCCCGCCGTCCTGCTGCAGACGGATTTAATCTTCTGTCACTTAAGCTGTCGGCTCTGGCTTTTTCACGGGCTCGGCCGTGAACGGCAGCGAGGGTTCGTTTCGCTTTCGTGTTCTCTCTGACCTGGACCGCGGTCCTCCTCAGAGGTGGCCAGCGTGCTAGTGTTTTTCACTGCTATCCGATTTCACCGGCGGATCAATATACATTTTTAATATTGCATATTAATTAAAGTGTAAATATGTAACTGATTAGGACAAAATAGTGCAGCTTTAATGCTATAAGTTAACGGGGAACAGTATTTTTTATGTGTGATGACTAACTGTTGACCGTGTCTAGCAATAGCAGGGTCATGGTGCTTCGGTGGTTGTATTAAGGCGAAAAAAATGAAATTCCCCTTTATTATTTTTAGACATTTCATTGTGCGCTGTGAGTTTTAGTTTCCAGTCACGACACGAGGAGTTTCTGAGAGACGACTGTTGATGTTTGCAATATTATCAGGCGACTTTCCCCTCCGCGGCAGTGTAATAATAAAAAAAACGGGGGGGGGGGTTTCCAATTTGCCGCTGATTAGCATAGGTGTGTCCGTTCTGCTCATCGGGGCGCGAAGCCATACGCTTCGCTGGTCTCCCAGCACCTCTGAGTCATCGTGATTTACTCTCTGCTCATTTGCATATCGCAGCTTGAAAAGAACCCAAATCTGAATCTGACTCATTTTAAATAAAACATCTTTAACACACTTTACTTTTGGGGGGGCGCCCAAAGTGAAGTGTGTCCGTTTCTTCAGAACCGGGTGGGAAAGCAAACAGTGAGAATAATTCCGTCTCAGACGCTGAACACCCTGCTGTAGTGTAACTGACCCTTCCTCACCCCCCCCACCCCCACCCCCACCCCCCCACGATGTACAATCAGCAGTAAAATATGTCCCTCTCTTTGTTTTCACAGTTAATGTGTAACGTTGCATCCTTTACCCAAGAACAACAGAATTAGTAGAGTGGGATGCATTTACTGGCTGAACGCTGTCGTGTGACATTGAACTGAAATACTTCAAAAGTTTATGTCCAATAAAAAGTAAATTACTAAAACAGATGCTATAACAGCACAGCTTACCGAATTACCACAAACAGTATGCAATTTAAATGGAGTTTTTATCTTCAGGTAACACACGTATGAAATGGCGATGAATACACACTAGATATTTTATTTGGCGGCTCTCGTGAGCTTCCCTTAGCCCTGTGAAGAACAGGTTTTTTGGAATGTTTTTCGCAGCACTCAAAGTCAGTGTTCTAGAGCTCCACTGCTTTCAGTCACCAGCAGCGATTGTGACATCACCGGCATTAGAATGTTCGGTTAAGAACGTTCTAATCGCGTATTTGTGACCTCACACCTCAAAGGGTTAAAGGGTTCTTTTCTTCATGTTGTGTTCTCTGCCTCGCTAACCACAGCCTGCAGACCGTAGCCGTAGGAAAGGTGCAGGAAATTACAGGGGAAAGATTTTGGGGGACGGGCACTCGGGCTCACTCATCTCTCGGGCCGTCGGGACGTCCCCCTGGCCCACCTCCCCTGCCCCGTAAATCAGAGCGCGGAGTACGCCTCGCCGTTATTTGAATAGTTTCCGACCGAGGCGCGTGGCCCGCTTTCGGGGAGGAAGGCCCCACGTCTTCTCAGGAAAGGGAAACCAAGTCAGCGGCAGCCGAACGTCAGAAGTCGAAAGCGGACCGCGAGCGGCGAGAGAAGCTTCCAGAAATTAGAAACACAAGCAGCTTTTTTTGTTCATTTTAAACCCGGCGAACCCGCTTTTCTCACGCGTCCTTCAGACTTTCAGTTTGACGGTCGCTAAAACATACAGAAAGTGACCCAGAAATCCGTAACACTTGTAACAGAAAGCCTCAGCCCCTTGTATGGCGTAAAACAGTGTCTTGTATTTGGCCTCATTTTGGTCAAAACAATGTTGAGAAAAAAACCGTTTTACCTTGTGTGGTTATTGTCTACCCGCAATTGCCATTACCTGATGGAAACTCTTCAGTCTCAATATGGTGGGCATTGTGCTTTTGTGAATTAATACACTTCTGTTTAATTAGCCTTTTCCCTTGTATGCTGTGCATGTTTATGTATAAATGTGACCCCCTGTATCTACATGTATGTTGCTTGGATACAGACTTTCACCAGACTTTCTTTTTTAGCATTTTTACCCATATTTACACACTTGCACATTTTTATTCATACCCATCACTAGGCCTCCTCTGTCATTCAGGGAGAGCGCTGACTGTCACGCACACTCCGCTCTGAAGGATGTGATTTCACTTCCTGTTTCTGCTCGCCCTGCGGTCCTTCCCTTGTAGCTGCAGAATGGGGGTGCTGGTTTGTTTGGGGGTCACCCTGAGCACGGCTGCGGGCTCTGTGGAGAGCCGCCACAGTTCTGGCGCAGTTTCGATGGGGCGACTGACCTCGATCGGGAGCGACGCAGGTAGCGCCGGCCGGCCACGCCCGGTTACGCTCCAGCGGTGATGTCAGCGGGTCGTTCCTCGCGTCCCGGTGGCGGCAGCTGGCCGGCCCGAAGCCTCGCCGGTCCGATGAGGGCACAACACGGGCCCGTAAACGGCTGGCCGCCGGGGGGGCTGGGGTGGAGGCGGGGGGGGGGGGTGTACACTCGTAAATCAACCCCCCAAGTGCGCCAACGCGTTGTTGTAGCAACAAGCCGGGCTGCCTGCGCAGACGCTCTGTCTCGTCAGTAACTGACGCTGGAAGCTGGACTGCCCGCCCCGGCGGTGGCGGTGGCGGTGGGGTCGATGCCGCCGAGCAGGTGGCTGGCCCGCGGTCCTGTCACAGCGGTGCGGTGCGTTGCGAGCGGTGCGGTACGAGCGGTGTGGGACGGGCATCTCATGTCCCACCACGTGCATCCGCACCGCACCTGCCCCAAAGCCCACGAGAAGAATTTCCTCCGGGCTCCAGTAATAGTCACTCCCACGTGACCCCACCTGTGCACCCTCCCCCCCCGTGATCTGCAGCTGGACGGTCACGCGGCGCGGCGCTCAGTAACTCACTCTCGCCTGTCACTTTTACCGTCGGGTGGGGGGGAGCGTGCTTCTCATTCTTGTTCATGGTTTCTTCACTCGCGTCAGGCTCTGGGCCTCAGAGGCAGAATGTGCGAATGCCGTTTCTCCTCGCCGTGGCTTTTTCAAAGCCCCGAGTGTTCGTGACTTTTTAAGCCACTTCCTGGTGTAACTTTCTGCTCACTGTTTACCAACGACAAACTCAGACTCCGGCCCGCTTTCAGAAAGTTTCTGTTGGTCTCCTGACAGCAGAAAGTGTAATAAAGCATTAAAATGTAATCAAACATCAATAAATGTAGTTATAATATGGTTATAGTTATACAATAGCTTTATTACATACATTATAATAATGTATATGTGCAATATAATATATACTATAGTTTATATAGCATATATTGCATATATTATAAATATATCTGCTGTTGGAGCTATGTATGTTGAAGGACCCTATAAAATTAATCTGTACACTTGTATATAAGTGTGTTGATAATGGATGTTTTGAAATAAATGCTTTCTAGTTTGAAATAGATAAAATATGAATTTCTTGTTTTGGATTCATAACTTTCTGAATATTGACCTAAAATATAGTGCCATGCAGTATGTTTAAATGAACTTAGAGGTGATCCGTTTGATCTGCGAATGTGAAACGAACAATTATAAATCACCGCATCTAAAATAATAATAGTAATAATAATAAATAATTAAATAAATCACTGCACACTTCTGCTTTTACTCCTCACACAGGAAGGAAAGGGCTAGATTTGATTCTAGACCAGCCTGAGAACATGATGTACTCATGAACCAGACACGGAATATTTGTATGTACGATGCCCCTGTGACATCAGCACCGTTGTCTGCGGCGACGGAATGTAGAAGCTGTGAAGGGTGGTAATACACTGTGCCAAACAGGACGGAATGTAGAAGCTGTGAAGGGTGGTAACAGACTGTGCCAAACAGGACGGAATGTAGAAGCTGTGAAGGGTGGTAACAGACTGTGCCAAACAGGACGGAATGTAGAAGCTGTGAAGGGTGGTAACAGACTGTGCCAAACAGGACGGAATGTAGAAGCTGTGAAGGGTGGTAATAGACTGTGCCAAACAGGACGGAATGTAGAAGCTGTGAAGGGTGGCAACAGACTGTGCCAAACAGGACGGAATGTAGAAGCTGTGAAGGGTGGTAATAGACTGTGCCAAACAGGACGGAATGTAGAAGCTGTGAAGGGTGGCAACAGACTGTGCCAAACCGGACGGAATGTAGAAGCTGTGAAGGGTGGTAATAGACTGTGCCAAACAGGACGGAATGTAGAAGCTGTGAAGGGTGGTAATAGACTGTGCCAAACAGGACGGAATGTAGAAGCTGTGAAGGGTGGTAATAGACTGTGCCAAACAGGACGGAATGTAGAAGCTGTGAAGGGTGGTAATAGACTGTGCCAAACAGGACGGAATGTAGAAGCTGTGAAGGGTGGTAATAGACTGTGCCAAACAGGACGGAATGTAGAAGCTGTGAAGGGTACTAATGATACACCCAGCTAATGAACACTCAGCTGTCAAGTCCCTTCTGCAGCCTAGCTAATGCAGATTTCTTTGGCAAAATGTTTAACTGCAATGGCTAAAACAGGTAGACTCGGTGGTGGAACTACGTAATGCTAGAATGTACTAGATAACGCAGTGATTGGTGTGCTAATGCCAGTAAGCTAAAGGGTAAACATTTGCCCTTTGATTTTAAGCACTATTTTGGTGCGTGTAGCTGAAATTTAGGATGTGGCAGTTCCCTCTTTTTTTTGTGTATTTTGAGTTTTGTGTTCGTGTACGATTTTGTAAGGCAGGATGTGATCAATTCCACTTGTGCAATTCTCTTCCAGTTCCAGTTCTGCTAATCCTAAATCTGACCCGTCTCGGCGCTGAGAATGCCGGTTAGCCAGCTGGCAGGACGCAGCTGATCTTGATTAGCTCTGCGGCGATGATGGCGATAAGAGCACTTGACGAGAGCTTGTTGCAGAAATGTTTTCTGAGGCCTTCCCCCAAAAACAAACAGGCAACAACGCGCCGACAGCTCTCAAAACGCAGCGAATGGCGGCGGCGGCGGCGGCGTTGCGAAGACTGGATCTTCACGTTACTAAGACTGGTTCCGCAGGAGGCGGTCCTACGCTCGGCCAGCTGAGAAGCAGGAAACCCCGACGAGCCCCACCCACGGCGCGTTCTTTTACTTCGATCTGAGTTCAGGCTCGTCGGGGGAGCCGGCGCCGACACGAGCAGCGCCTCCCGGTGGCAGAGACGAGGTGGCCGTCGTTTCCGTGTGCGTTCAGAGCGCCGCTTTCGGGTTAATTGCGAAATGGCGAAGAAGAGGCTCGTCTGTGATTTGCACGTTAAAACGTTTTCGGCGTTCACATCGAGGCGCTGCTTTGTGGTTGGTGGCTGACATTATCAGGCTCAACGATCGGTAGCTCTTGACTCTTCTCAGGAAGACGACGTACGAAAAGCAGAGAGTGCAGACAGTGCGCGACATGACAACTTTTCATCGCGAAATGTTCGCTGAAGTTTTAAAGCCGCTTGTCATGACTCAATTTGCCGCTTCCTCCTCGGTGTGGAATCCTGTGACCGTTCGCCTGCATTCAAGGTGACCACAGCCGCAACCATAGTGATCCCCCCCCGCCCCCCCACCCAGAAAGCCAGGACTCACAGGATGTGTCTCATTAAAAGGGCACTGTGGCAGTGTATGGCAGATGGGCAGATTTACCGGACTGTGTCCCATTAGAATCTTTTTTTTGTTTTGTTTTGTTTTGTTTTAGATGACGCCTGAGTTCTGTACCTATAGTAATACAAAAAAACAGCCCTGATTTCCAGGCGTCTGTTCTGTCATTGATCGAGCGCCGTCAAGGCGAATGACAGAACTTTCACTTTCGCCCGTGTGGTTCGGTGTTTGCATGTGGGCGGTGCGCTCCCTGCTGCTCGTTGAGGAAGTCCCGTCGCCATGGCGACGGCGGAGCAGCGGGACACCTGCGACGCTGGGAGGGTGCGGCGCAGGTTAGCCCTGTGTGTGGGCTTTGATCTTTTTTTCGGGGAGGTGCAAGGGGCCCCTGTTATCCCTGCGCTGCTCTGGCTTAGCCCTGCCAGGACCAGGCTATTCCCCACAGGACTGGCACTGAACAACAGCTTCAGCACAACGAGGAAACAGAGTGCTCACTGTGTGTGTGTGTGTGCGTGTTTGTGTGTGAGTGTGTGTGCAGGTGTGTGTGTATGTGTGGGTGTGTGTGAGTGCACTGTGTGTGTGTGTGTGTGTGTGTGTGTGTATGCGTGTCCACTGTGTGTGTGTGTGAGTGAGTGTGTGTGGCTGTGTGTGTGAGAAAGAGTGTGTGAATGTGTGTGCGCAAATGAGTGTGCATGTGTATGTGTGTGCGCGCACACACATGTGAGTGTGTGTGCGTGTGTGTCTGCATGTGTGTGCGTAAGTGTGTGTGTGTGTGTGTTGTGCACTTGAGAGACCTGCCTGCAGCACATTACAGCACACAGGTTATGTATTTCAGTGAACGCGCGACCGTCTTCTCAGAATGCAGTCTCGTGGGACCGAGCTGATGCTGCTGTGTTGTGGTTGGTTTTCCCCGCATGGCTGATTTATACCATGTCTGATCATCAGCGATGTCTCACCATCCCTTAGACTTTACATTCAGTACTTTCAGATGCAACTCGGCTATTAATTCACAGTGGTGGACTGGAAATGCTCTACACGTTATTTAACTTCCTGGTTAAAAGTCTGCTGATAAGACCGGTACACCACTCTGTCTGTGTTCATTTCAGTAGCCTTGTGTTGGTTAAAGTTGTTCCATCAAATGACTCTTTTTCCCAGTGTTCCAAGTGCGGTGCTCATTTGCAAAGCCAGCACTGGGGGACAATTAATTTCATTTATCCGTGATTTGTAGGGCATGTGTGTTAGCTGAATCTGGTGATGTGACGTCTATTTCATATTTCTAACACCTTATGTATACTGAACATGCACTATAAATGTAAATATATAAAACAGCTTTAAGTACTTTTGAAGGAAGTATTCATGTCGTCACTTCCTGTAAAAGCCTCTTATTAATGTAAACCTCCATTCACAGTATGGTTCAGAACAACGACTTCACTTTTGTATTTGTCTAGCTTTGCTTGAACGTTTTCTCTAAATACTAAACTGGACTGTCCTATATGAAGTAGCCCTCTGGAAACCCATGGACCAAACTCACACCTTTGCAATGTTCAAGCCATTTAAGGTTTTATTTTCTTCACAGGTGGAAGTTTCTGGAAGAAGGCCCAGATGCAGAGGCACCTCTTGGCCTCCGTCCATCCATACCGCCATTTTGACAGCGCTGGCCAGTTAACGTCTGGAAACCGCCATTTCTCCTGAACAGAAGGGGGCGGAGCTTGCCGCAGTGCGTCTTTACGACAGCGGCGTCCGTCGCGCTCTGCGCCCCCAGCGCCTATCCCAGCATGCTTTAGGCGAGAGGCAGGAATACACTCTGGACCGGTTGCAGATCCATCTTAGGTCACGCCCGCCATTCACTCACAAACTCATACCTACGGGCAATTTAGACTCTCCAGTTAGCCTAACACCTCTTTGGGCTGTGTGAGGGAACCGGAGTACCCGGAGGAAACCCACGCGGAGACAGGGAGGGATCTGAACCCGGGACCTTCTCGCTGTGAGGCGACAGTGTGTCCGTGTGTCACCCATGTGTCGAAAGTGAAGAACGGAGTGTGTGAATAAAACTGTTCACAAGAACAAAAGTCCCATTTGTCTGAGTTTTGTTCTGAAGCCTTACAGGCAGTAAGGAAAAATGGCTCTCGTGTGGGTTATTTAAGTCCTGGTCACAGTTTGGTCAGTGAGCAGGACCAGCACACCCACACGCACGCACACACACACACACACACACACACACACACACACACGCACACACACCCACACACACACACGCACACGCACATACACACACACACACACACACAGACTCATACAGCACAGACACGTGCGCATGCAGAGAGAGCTGAGGTGAACAATCTGTCCAGGTATGCAGGTGCACAGATATTGTGCTATATTTGCATATCATTTGCATGCTATAAAAGCAAATACTAGGGAGGGTACTTTCCTCTCCTCCCTGGTTTTCTTTAAGGATGTGAGTCAGGAGTGACACACATCCACAGCTCTTCCCCAAAATATTCTTTGTTCCCCCAAACATGTGTAATACGTGGTTGTGTGGTGAGGTTCGCTGTCATGGTGGTCAGTGGGCTTGTTTGTGTGTGCCATCCACAGGAATGCTCTGACATTTCTCTGCCTGAAAACATTTGTATTTCTTTGTTCTCTTAAAAAAACGGTTGGCCAGGCACACTCAAATGCATTCTGAACATCTGAACTGATTAAATATAAAGCGACTAATGCAGTTACAGGTAATCGCAACAAAACAGGGATTTCAGTTCTACAGCGAAATGGCCTTTGCTTTCGTAAAATGGCCTTTCATCGTTCAAAACGTGGTGCGCCAAAATGTTGTGTAAGTACTGAAAAAAAGGATGACTCGCTTAAGTTTGTTACGCAATGGGCGAGCACACTGTATGTTCTTTGTGGTCACATCAAATAGTTCCATAAAACTCACCGAAGAGGAAAAACCGCAGAAAATGTGCTCTTCCAAAAGAACTAAAATTTTGACCGCCTTGGTGCTGGGTGCTCTCTCTCTCTCTCTCTCTCTCTCCCTCACTCCCTTTCTCGCTCTCTCTCTCTCTCTCTCTCTACTGCTTTGTCTTTACGTATTTCTCCTCAAAGCTTCACACACCAGGAAAGTGAAGCGAGGCCTAATCTTCATACCCTTCATACGGTATCGACTGCATGCATAACTGAGAATGGATTGCCGTTAGAAACACGCTTTTTTTTTTCACACTGCTGTAGATATTTGGCTGCTCTCCCTCCCCCCCCCTTTGTGTTTGCCGCTGCGCGCAGGTACCCCCCCAGCTCCCTGGACCTCGTTGTTCCTCTCGCCCAATTCGGCGCGGTGCCTCTGGCTCTGTGAGCAGCCTCACCCTGGCCTGGCCTGGCCTGGCCTGGCCTGTGTTCAGGGAGTTCAGCTGGGCTCCAGTAGCCAGAGGACATCCCCAGGTCTCCAGCTGGAGCCTGCCTAGCCCAGCCCTCCCTTCCTTCAGCCCAGCGCTGCGAGCCCCGGGCCTCTGGCAGAGCTCCACACACAGCGCAGCGCCTGTCTTTTCTGTTCTCTGCACGGGATTCTGGGGGTTGTTTTTTTCAGTTTATTTATTTATTTTTTGCCGTTTTCAACAGCTTCTATTGTTCGTTTTCTTCCTCTTCTTCTTCTTCTTCTTCTTCTTCTTCTTCTCTCCGGGAGCATTTTGACAAAGAATTTATATAAAAAGTTATATTTAGACTCCTGGCTGCCAATTTAGAAATGGCCCCGGTCCCACGTTCGCCTCAGTGGTTGTCATTCCGCGTGTCTGGAGCTGGGTGGGGGGGGGGGCGGTTTGGCGGAGGCGGGTGGGGGTTGGTGTTGTACTGCAGCGGAACCGAGCCGGAGCTGACGGTTTTTTTGTTGTTTTGTTTTCTGGTCCGTCTGAAGCTGTCACCGCGCCGTGCGCCGCCGGGTCTCCTGGGAACGCACGCACACACATACACACAACACACGCACCACACACGCGCGCGTGTGTTTGGCTCAAAGCTCCGCTTTAGCGTCGCGTCTGGAAACGCGCCCCCCAAACCCACCCCCCCACCCCCCCCCCCCCCTTTCCCATCGTTTTCCTGTGATGAACATAGAAAGGCTCGGGGGTTGAGAAACACAAAAAAAAAAAATAAATAAATAAACACAAACCCGGGGGCTCTGGCGGTCTCTCTCTCTCTCTCTTTTCTCTGACGAGACAAGGTAGCGCGGCGGGGGGGGGTCGAGCGACGCGGCGGCCGGCGGAACGAGACGGGGGGAGCGCGGGGAACAGACGCCCGCTGAATAACGCAGCACAGCCTCCGCGAGCGCGTCTGCGTCTGTGAGCGCGTCTGGCGGGAAAAGGGCAGGGGTTTTAACGGGGGGCGGCCTGTCGCCCCTCCGGCGTGGGTCTGGCGTTTCCTTTTCCGCGCGGGGCCTGAGCGCACGCGAAACCGCGCACGGCCTACGCGGGCCAGAGGCTGTCACGGAAGACAGCTAGGAGGATAAATAAAATGGCTTCTCTCTCTCTCTGTCTCTCTCTCTCTCTGTCTCTCTCTCTCTCTCACACTCTCTCTCTCTCTCTCTCAGTGCATGTTTTGGTTTTCTTATTGGTGCCTGGGGTTTTGTGCAGGTCATGGGGTTGCGGTTCTTTGTCTTCTCTGGAAAAAATGGCTTTTGAGGTCTTGTGAAGGTTGGTGAACGAAGCAGACCTTAAAAGTCAAAACTCTCTCTCTCTCTCTAACTCTCTCTCTCTAACTCTCTCTCTGTCAGTCTCTCTCTCTCTCTCTTTGTGTTGTTCTTTCCATTTATCTCTGACCCCGGCGGCCTGAGCTGCATCCTGTCTAGCCGTTTATCGGCTGGGTCAGCTCTGAACGAGCGCGAGCTTCGGTTGGGGGGGGGGATGGGGTGCTGAGCTTCGCCCCCTGAGCGACGCTGAGCCCGCTGTGCTGTTATTCGAGTGACACAAGCTTAGGAGTCTGGTGTCCCGCACGGGGGACTTCCGTGAGTGGGCCTTTCAGAATATGCTGTGTTTATTAACAGTAACAAAAACAAAAACAAGAAAAAGGCCTTCTTCAGGGCCTGAAATGCCCCATGACCACCCAGCCCCCGTTTACAAGACAGACAGCTGTTCTCTGTACCCCCCACACATGACTCACGTACGCAAATCAGTCATCACGCCATCTAGGGCGAGGATGTTTTTTTTTTTTTTTCATTTTGTTTTTCAAAAGAAACAAGAAGGTGGGACTACTGACTACGGGCCGCGGCTGACGTTGTACCACACCAGCGCAAAATAAACACCAACTGTCCGTGTTTTGGCTGACTGTTTTGGCTGACTGTTGAAGCTGTCTTAGAGCCGTTCCCTTAGCGGTTTTTTAAGCGGCAGGACGCGTTTTTTCGCGGTTAACGTTCGCCACGGACTTTCTGCTGGGCCCACCAGGCCAGCCAGCTGCTGTTTGGGTCTTCAGTGGCCTCAAAGATCAGCAAAGGTCTGTGTGGTACGTGGGATGGGACAGGCCTGAAAGAGGGGTGGGTAGGGGGGTGGGGTGGGGGTGGGGGTGGGGGGGGTTCAGTTACGATTTGTTACATAAACACTTTCCCAGAAACACGCGGGGGGGGGGAAAAACCCATGATGTTTTGCATAAACAAGTGTGAGTTTAGAGTTTTTTTGAAGAACACCTTGATCAGAACGTGGAAATGCAGATGTTATGCCTGGGCGAGCGGGTACAAAAAACATCGTGCCTCTCCCTTGTTGTTCGGAACATTCGCTGCAGTAGACGCTGGCGTGGGTCATCTTGACATCGGTTACCAGGGGCGTTTGTGATCACGTTTTCGTGGTGCTCACAAAAAAAAAAACCCCGCAATAAAGAATGAAATAATTATGACCGTTGCCGGTAAAAGGGGTGTTTGAAAAAACAAAAACACAAATGATAACGGTAACGGGCAGCAAAGCAATTCATGGGCGTGTGTGTTTCCGGCATTAACAAAGGTGGTTCGGAAGCTGTTCATTGTTACGGCAGAAAAAAACACGACGTCCGTTGTTTGGGAGGAGTGAAAACAGCTGATGCACGTGATTAATAACGCTTCCAGCAAAGGCTCGGGCCGTTTTTTCTGACTTCCAGGAAAGAGGTTGTTGTTGAAACCACAGCCTCGTATCTGACCTTAGGAGAGGCGCTGCGTGGTTCCAGATTAACGCTGCAAACGCGCCGTCAATTCAAGGATGCCCCCAAAACGAGGCCGCCGGTGCCCAGTGCCAACGGGGCAAACCTCCATGCCAACCGGGTTGGGGTCGGTGCCATTCTCCATTCAGTCGGTTCGTTAAAATTAATCGAAATTCAATTAACGAACTGAGACATCTCCGCAGATTAAATTTACGAATCTGCTTTTCGGCGCTTGGGCGGACGTACCGAGCGGTGTTGATATCTCCCGATAAGGGCCGTTCGCCTGATATGTGTTTATTAATACCTGCTTAATAAATATCCATCCAGGTTTGTGTTGAAATTCTTCGTTTGTTTGCCCCCCCTTGAAATATAAAATTAACGTCAAGCTCCAATTAAATGTGCGTGCTGAATGGTAACTGTGAAAAGTAACTGCCACTGCTTTGAAAAGCAGTCCCCTGCATCCTTCATGTGAGTCTGTTATAAGCCAATCAATTTAAAGAGAAGGAATTAAAATATCAGCGCTCTGTGTTTTCAAATGAAGCTTCAGTTTACACGGAGCAAATCTTTCATGAATCTCCACTTTTTTTTCCCTTTTTTGTTTAAATAAGTAAATCATGCCACAGTGAATAACCGGACCACGGTCAAAGTGGTTTTCTGATCACTATTATTTGAAAGTGATTTTCACAAGTTTACGCAGGTCTTGTGAGGGGCGGTTTTGGAAAGGGGGGGGGGGGGGTGCAAGGTAGCCAGAGGGAATGCTGGTTACGTAGTTCGGTAAGAGACTGTTTCAATTCAATTCACGAGGAATTTTATGTCTGGATGTCGGTGCTAAGCAAGCTTCTGGTCACATTACCAGAACTTTGGCGATGTGATTACCAGAACATTTCTCTCTTCAGCTACCCTGCCGTTTTCTTTTCACACTTTCTGAGTTTGTCAACAGAATGGAGGTTATAAGGGTAGTGGTGTTGTTGTTGTTGTTCTTGGTCCTGAGGGAGGGGGAAGTCTCTGTATTTTTTGGGTCAGGGCTCTTCTCTGAATGACTGGAGACAGTTAAGGAGTGGGCACGCCATTGCTCATCGGATGGGAGGGGGTAACAGTATGACTAACGGGACGAAAGCCCTTTTTTTAACTTTTTGCTTTCTCTCCCTCTCTCTCTCTCTCTCTCTCTCTGCTTGTTACCGACACTGTTTTCTCATTCTGGAGTTCAGGCCAACAGCAACACGGCGAGCCCATGTCTTCACGCCTCGCTTTGGACGCGTGCGCCACCCAGCGTCGGACCGAGGTGCTTTCGCATTCCGCCCGTGCCCGTGAGCGCGGTAGCCATTTTTAAACGCGCCTGTGATGGCATCTGGGCCTCTCAGAGTGGGGGGGGGGGGAGGGGGAGGGGGAGGGGGGTGCCTGTCACTTCACCATCGCCATTCCCATCTTCGTCCCTCAGGCCGGAGCCATCGCACCAGAGCTGTCAGCGATCACCGCTCACCGCGCCCCCTCAAACCCCCCCCCCCCCATCCCCCCCGCCCCGCCCCACCCCACCCCAACGTCTCTTTTCGTTAGAGCTCGTGGCGTTCTGCGAGTGGGGCGTGTGCGTCCCCGCCCGTCTGACAGGCGAGGCTTCCTGTCGGTTCGTCGGTCCCACAGATTCGCCGTTCGCCCGGTGCTCGCGGGGTCACCGTAGCCTAGCTACGCAGCGTCCCGTCGACTACGAGTGCCCCCGACGCCCGCCGAGCTCGACGGTCCTGCGCTTTCCCTTCAATCCGTTCTCGAAAAGCGGTGGAAGGGACAGCTTTGGTATTTCTTTTGGTATTTATTATTTTTGAAGATTCAGACCGAGGGAATTGTCTTGGTGCCTGTTTTCCGAGTGTACACAGCAACAACGGCTTTCCTTCTGAATGCCTTATTTTTTTTTTAGCGGAAATAACCTGTAGGTGAGGAAGATGAGGGAGCGTGGGCAGCCGCTCATGAGGCCGTCCCTGGCGTTTACCTGTCGACAGGCGCTTCGCTGTAATAAGCTGTCCTCCTCTTAGCCCCCGGCTGCCTGTTTCAGGCGCCAGTCGCCCCCCGACCCCCCCCCCCACCCCCCCAACCTTGCATGTGCGATGGAAAGAGACAAAGACGGGAACTGTCAAAACAAGGGGGGGGTGGAGGGGGGCAAAAAAAAGAGTTTGTTCTCAAAACAGACGCAGAAACATTTTCATATCAAAGGCCTGACAAGGTCTCGAGGGCAGGGGCGATGTTGTCTCTCCCGACTGCGTGAGGCAAAAGCCTCCCGGAACGACCAAAAACCCAGCGCCGCGTTTGGGGCAAGGGGCGGAGCAAGCCGCCTTGTACCTCTTTCTCAAGGTCACTTTGCGCATTGTAATCTCGCTTTTTTATTTTTTTTTTCGGTTTGTTTTGCATTTCTCTGCATATTTTTACATTCATCACGACAAACAACATTCCTGCAATTCCTCGAGAGACCGCATATCGCAGCTTTAAATAAGAGTTTAGAATACCGATGGTTCCTGTCATATCTAAAAATTAAATACAAATTTATCTGTGTTGTTTATTTAGCTTGTGCCATTTAGTGACCTCATATAGTACTTTTGCTCCTGAAAATTCCGTATGTTTGTTGTGAGTTCTGGCATAGAGACACAGACTTTTGAAATGTTTTTCTTTGTATAGGAATGTGAACATTTGATAACTGTTACCCAAGAATAATGTAAAATAATCAAAGTTTGGACGAGGCTTTTGTCTGAATATTCTCTCTCATTAGTCAAGATGCTGGTCTTGTTTTTATTGTAATCGTGAGCTAAACTAGATTTCACTACTGTTATATCACAGCATTATTTTTTGTAATGAGTGTATTGGCATCGTGTGGTTATGCTCATCGTCCTGAATACACTCGGTATCGCATTAACATTTTTCTAACAGCAATGCAAGCTTGACACGCACACACTTTGCGGCAATGGGAGCCATTGCTAAACTGGTGCAACAAACCATAAGCACCACTCTCAAACTGTCCCTACTTTTGAAAGAGCAATCACTGTAAGAAAGAACGTAAGGAGGTCTCTTGCCCTCGGTTTTAAAAAGCAACTCCGGACAATCAGACGAGCAAAACCTTGTCCTGCTGTTTTCATGCTTAATGGATGTTGTTTTATTGAAATACCATGAGATCAATTAAGTGTCCATATATTAGTTGTTTGGCAAATGTGTTGTTTGAAGTTAACCAATTAAGGAAGTTCCGTGAAATTATTGTGCTTGTCAACACCTCACTAGTCTGAACAGAGGAAACTTTCTGTTACATCATCTCACCTCCATCTTAAAAGATGCTATAAAATGATTTACACGCTTCACCATTTGGCCTCGCTGTCGTCATCCCTGCCCTGCACTGGGAAAACAGTCTGTCTTAAGTGTTTTAGTCTCGTAATGAGCCTTAAATGTTTTTTTTGTTCTCTTTCTCAAGTATCAAATACTAGCTTGTTTCAAGTTTTATTCTCGTCACGTGAAATTGTCTTACCCCCCCCCCCCCCATTTTCTTGGGCCTCACTCGCCCTCATTGGCTCTCTGTCCTCCAATCTGGATGCTTTCTCTCCCTCCGTCCGTCCGCTCGCCTGATGCGCCACCCAGCAGCTCTTTCACTCACACCCGGATGGACTCTTTCCGCTGCCCAGTCACTTTTTGTCCCGAATTGAATTGCACACATCACCATTTAGGCTTAGAGGGATGGAAAAACAGCACATTTTGGGAAAGTCCCAGACCGGCAGGAAGAGAGTAAGGTCATCCAGGAAATGGAGATTTATTTATTTGTCTGTTTTCAGTTGCATGTCAGACCTAGCACAGCTGACACGAGAGAGGTTTTTATAAGGAAGCTTCGACAGTTTTGGGGATATATAAAAACATGTGTGTTTAGCAGTGCGGGGAGAAGGAAGGCCTGTGAGCTCGGTGTAAAAAGCACACACTACGCAGCCCTGGAGCACTTGCTGTACTGGGCGCCCCACAGAGAGGGAAATGTACATGGCAAAGTACGCCCCGCACGGGGGCCCTATTAAAGTGTTGCAGCGGAGAATTTCGCTCACTGCAGTTTCCACAAATACTTTCAACCTAACACAACCGATTCTCGTTTTTCTGTTTCTCGTCTAGAGACGGGTGCTGTTTTTAATCGCATTCTTTTTTTGTCATAGCTGAAAACCTTTCTTTTTTGCTTTTCTTCAGAGCATGCTTTGCTGATTTTTTGTGTGTATTTTTTGACGAAACTTTCCATTTTTTGAGACCCTTTGTGCTTTCGTTGATACTTTCAACTGAATGATCATATAAAGACTGATGCACTCAAAACAGAGATGACTTTTTGATGATGATTTTTTACAATCCACAATTATATTTGTAATAGCATAACTGCGTATGACTGGCACATTGTAGCTAATGAGCCCTTGCGGGTATCAATGTTTTGGTTGTTATATATATGGGCAGTTTAGCTTATTTGTTATTTGTGTCATTTAACATGGTGGGCTACTATGTTTTTTGATTGTTGAA